>NW_023270839.1:6444766-6555486 GCF_011800145.1 Mirounga leonina
AGGAAGACATTTTATTATTTTATTAACCCCAGAGGAACACCCCCCCCCACACACACACACACATTTTGAAGCTGATCTTTTAGGAAAACTCCACCTGTTTAGTAATTATTGATTTATTTACCAATTTTCATGTATCAAAGTCATGGGAAACTGTCAATCAGAACCTGTAATCAACATGTAATCACTAAGTATACGACACAAAGGTTATTTCTTTTTTTTATTTATTAACATATAATGTGTTATTTGTTTCAGAGGTACAGGTCTGTGAGTCATCAGTCTTACACAATTCAGAGAGGTCACCATAGAAGGTTATTTATTTCTAATCACACATAAACATTCACCTTTTACCTAGCCTGTAAACCTTACTGCGGGTAAGCGTGCAATTTCTGTGAGGCTTTTTAACACACTGCAAATAACTTAAGGATCTGGTTCCTACCTGGAGATCCAAGGGCCCCAGTCTTGGAACCACCAAGTTAGAATAACTCAGCATCTAACAATAAGCATATCTCTGAGAAATTCTTAATTTACTAGTGAGCACTTCTGGATGATGGCTGAATGTTTTCTGCCACTTGGATATAATTCTTCAAATTACTTTGGTCTGTTAACTGGTCATATAGTGACCTGAAAGGTTAATAGAGCATTCAGAGTTGTACATATCCAAACTGAGCTTTCGGGTACCAATTAGTGTTAGCAATGAGTAGCTGGACAGGAGTAGCAATGATGGAGATCCATACATCTGGGAAATGGGAGGTACATGACTAGGGACATCTGAAATCCAGTTCTCAGCTGGCTTCTTGCCTCAGTGCCCCAGTAATTTCAACCCCATCAAAGTATGGTTCCATGAATAGAAAGCTGGTATATTCACAGGAGAAAAGAGAGGTAGAAAAACCTGGTAGGCTCAGCACAGTGTGTGGGATGTGGCCTGAGTGGAGTAAGGCAGGAGAGTAGGGAAGTCTAGAAATAGAATAGACAAGGGGTTCTCTGAGGGCAGAACTGCGTTTTGTCCATTGTTTTAACCCCTGTATCTGACACAATGCCTGGCACACAAGAGGCTCTCAACTATTTGTTGGATTTTTGTAGGTATTACACTTACCAATTCTAGAAATGTTTTTAGCTAGGTACAAAGCCCCACCAGTGACTACTAAGATAGTGGCCAAGGGTAGCTGGTTCTGTGGTAGAACTGAGCTTGCTGTTTGGTTGCAAAGTTTTGTACAGAAAAGGTTACATTTAAAAAAAAAAAACATGAATGTATCTCAGAATGATTTTCAGTATTTGACTTTTTTTCTTTTAAAGTAAAAGATATTTTATTGTAATACAACATACAAATGGAAAAGTATACAATGTGAACACAATTATATAACCAGCACTTAGATCAAGGAAACGGACCATCTTAATATCTTAGAAGCCCTGGTGCTGTCTCCTTCCTATTACTATCTGACCCCCATTCCTACTATCCTGACTTCTAACACCATAAATTCGTTTTGCCTATTTTTGAACTACATACAGTATATACTCTTTTGTGTGGATTCTTTGGTTCAACATTTTTGTGAAGGTAATTCGCCTTCTTAGTTGCAGTTTGTTCATTCTCATTGCTGTATTTTATTTATAGATATGCTACAATTTTTAGTTGACTACTTATGATGGGTTAGTTCTGGGTTTTTACTATTCTGAAGAGCACGGACATGAGAGCTCACACGCGTTTCTTCTGGCACGCATGCACATTTGGGTTGGGCGCACATGCTTGGTAGACCTGCTGGGCCACGGGGCGTGCACGTGACCAGCTTTTGCAGGGACTTCCAAAGAGTTTTACAGAGTGATTGTGCCGATTTTGTGTTAGCTCTTATACAAAGCTAGATGCCGGAGATGTTCAGAGGGGAGAAAGGACGGGGAGCGGGGAGATTATCCCTAGGCCTATATTTGAAACCTAAGGGACTTGACGGGAAGGAAGAAGACAAAATAATCCTCGAAGGGACAGGCCCCATCAATCATCAGCTCATCATCGGAATGACTAGAAGCCTGCTTCCCCAGGATGAGAAAGAAGGCAGAATAATAATACAAAAGGTAGAGGAGAAGAAGAAAAGGAAAAAGATCAGAATGGATGCTCACCCTGAATGCCAAGGCACTGCTAATGATTTTACCTTCATAAAAATGACACCCTGGTGTCCCAAAGCCCTGACTCTGATAAGTCAGATTGGACCCAAAATGCAGCAAAATGTGCTCTAGATTTATACATTTGTGTTTATCACAAAATTTCCTGAACTTGCTTGAGGCTTTGTACGTACATAAGGTTATTAATCAGGACAGTTCCTCTTTATTAATTGTGGGATAAGATCTTTCACCACTGCTGATATTCACAGGAATAAATATAAAACTTTATTGTTAGATTTTTGTTAAGATTTTTGTAGAAAGTTTTATTTGCAAGTAAGTAAGCCAAAGTAGAAATGCAAGATGCTATCAGGAGAATCCAATTTTCCACTTAAATATGTTTGTCCCTTTTGCAGCTGGATTTGGGGCTTTCCTCTGAAAGTCTCAGGAAGCTCATTTGAGTGACTCAGAACGAACCCAGTCTGCGAGACTTGGCTAGCAAAAGGCACAGCATTGCAAGGAGGAATGCAATGTTCTACGTACAAAAGTAATTTGATTGCTAATTATGAATCCCTATAAGCTCTATGCATTTCATACTTATTTCTTTGCAATTCAGAAATGAATCCTGTGGTCTCTTCTGGTCTCTTGTCAGCTGAGGTTCTCTCTGACACTTTGCAATGACAGACAGCTCCTACCTGAGTGCTGACCTCTCCGTATCTACCTTTTCTCAAATTGAGTTTCAGCTCCAGGACTATTTGCTCTGCGGTGGATGTCGTCACAGAACAGTCAGGGACTGCCTATCCTAGCAGAGAGAGGTCAGGCTTACACTTGCATTCATTTCCTTGGGGCTATTTTGTGAATTAAACTTGGCACAGCCCCGCCTGTTTGCTTTTGATCTGACGTGCTGGACAAGGAGTTCAGTTCATTTACTGCCTCTCCAGCAACCGTGTCCAAGAGTATTATCCAGTAGGAGGTCTAAGGAAGCTGCCGCTATCAGCAGCCAACAGGCACACTTGAAAATTCATGAACAATTGGTAAAAAGACAGGAGTTCTTTCCCCCGTGCTTTAACTGAGATGCTGGCTGAGCCCATACCAAGAGGGGGAAATCAATCCAGGCCAAAACTTCAGGAGCGGCTGCAAAGCACCGTAAGGATCTAGAAGTTTCTGATTTGCCTCCAAATTATACCCAAGGGCACAAAGAACTGGCATTGCAAAAACTTAGCTGGTCTAGCTGATCTACAAATCAATTTGTTTGCTCCTAGTTATGAACATTCACCTTATGAACTCTCATATGCATGAATGGGCATTTGCAAGGCACCTACTACCCAGCCTCCTGGAAACTTCTAGAATTGTCCCCCAAATCAAGAAGTGACACAGCTCTGAGTAAACACCATCTAGGGACAATTTAAGAAATTACGTATCTAGGGGCACCTGGGTGGTTCAGTTGGTTAGGCATCTGCCTTCAGCTTGGGTCATGGTCCTGGGGTCCTGGGATAGAGCCCTGCATTGGGCTCCCTGATCAGCAGAGAGTCTGCTTCTCCCTCTCCTTCTGCTCCTCCCCCTGCTTGTGCATGCTCTTTCTCTCTCTCTCTCTAATAAATAAATAAATAGGCTTTTTTAAAAAAGAATTTATTATCTATCTCACTCAATCAAATTTTCTTTCACTTCTTTTGTAAATTTCTTCTGGGGGACTGCCCTTGCCACTCTCCCCACCTTTCTTTGGACTTCCCAGCTTTCAGACTCAGTTAATTCTATCTAAGCAACTCTATTTGTCACATCAACACACACGTGCGCGCGCACGCACACACACACACACACACACACACCTTATCCTAATCCCTCCTTCTGCTCTCTCCCTCAACCAGAGCCTGGTTACCTCAGGGAAACATTTTTCCCCCTTTTAAAAAGCACTTTATCTTGAAAAAAAAAAAAGAATCAATTACTTAAAATTCCCTTGAAACTGTAAGTAAAAGAAAACTACCCTGAAGGTATCAGTGTCATCAAATTCTAGAACACTGGAACGGGCATAGAAATCCTGTCCAGAATTTTATCTTTCCCTTCTATCCCTCATTCTTTCTTTTGTTTGGCTGAATTACAAGTGCTGTAATAATGAGTACTTTCATTGCAAATGTATATATAGTATTTCATTGTAAATATGCAGACAAATTATGGATTAAATTCCCCTGTGAACTACAGGGAGGCCCAATCTCTGTAGATAAGATGACCTTCTGTTTTATTTTTAGAAATTGTCTCCAGCAGCTAGCTCACACTGCCCCTTGAGAGACAGGACTCCAGGGTCTTCCCCGTAGTGGAGATTTGTTTTCTTGGGCCTCTCGTCATCCAGACTTTCCAGACTCGTCTGCCCAGAGGCAAAGCCAGTGGTGCCTTCCCAGGACTGATCCCATGGTGTGTTATTTTTAAAGATTCTGGATCAGTTTTGCTATTTTTAGGTTTTCTAACGTTTTACATTGGTATTTTGATTGAAATAGGTGAATCCTAGAAATGATTTGGGAAAACTTGTTAACTTTATACAAATTTTGTTTCTCATCCAGAAACATGCCTTTTCATTTATTAAAGTATTCTATTCCTGAGTAAATTTTTTTTATTTTCTTCATGTAAGTTCTATACAATTCTGCTATTGTAAATAGTTTTCTCACTGTATTTTTCTAATTGGTTATTGCTCTTCCATAGGAAAGTTATTTTTAATTATTTGTGAAACTAGCCACCTCACTGAATGTTCTTAATTTTCAATAATTTCTCGGTTGTATTATAATTTGTGGTTCAACATATACCAACTACAAATTTAAAAAAGAAAAGAAAAAATTACTTTCAAGATTTTTAAGTTCTCAACAACTGAGAATAAAGGAAACTTTGGAAATCTATCAGCATAACATGTTTATAAGCCAAGGATAGACTGTAAAAAAATTCTGATCTTATTTTCTAAGTGTCAACCCTTGATGAATCTTGCATCACTTTTGGCCTTCTTACTTACCTTCATCCCACTGAGGTGGGCCTCAGTGCTGGGCCAGCTCACACAGAATCCTAGTGGGCCATTCTGCTAGATTATTTCTGTTTCCAGGTTGTACATGTTAATGACTATAATGACTGATTCTGACCCAATCTTATTTTAGGGAAAAAGTTAGGGGACCAATCCACTGAGAAAAGATTCAATGATACGCAAAAGATTCAATGATACGCAATGATACGCTTAACTACTTTCATATTTTACCTTCTTCCCTAGGGCTGTGTCCTCACCTGAACTCCAACAGTTAATCTCAGGAAGTGGCACAGTTTGGTTGAAATAATGAGAATATAGAATTTATTGACATGTAGCAAATTTAATCTTAGAGACCCAAAGGCTAGAAAAGAAAAAAGAAAAAGAAAAGAAATTGCATAGTTAATCACAAAATATGGTCATAGGAGGGGAGATGTACATGTTTGCAATCATAAAACTTAGAAATCAGGTTGAAGACGTTTTCTAGCTGCTTGCCTCTATCTGGTTTGGGAAATGTCTTGCATTTTAGATCTCTCCCAAGCGAGGCTGACTCTTGATTATCTGTGATCATGAATGGGTAGTAGGATAGTCCATATATTTTCCATAAAGAATCCAAAAGTTGACATGAGCCACTACTTTGGGAAGCACATCTGAGTGTAACAGACAACGTCAGGAACTAACCTGAGTCTTTGTCGATTCTTGTTCTTTACTAATTTCTGCCGGAGAGCCTCCAGCTTATAAGGTGAATAATATTCTCTTCCTTGACTCTGTTTCAACAAATGAATTCATGGTAGTGGAGCCATGTAGGAACACGGTGATGGTATCCAGACAGCAGAACCTCAGAAATAATTTATTGGCTTCCCATCCCTTATTCATATACCCAAGTACCTTCACAGAGCAGGGGGCTAACTAAGGTTCAAAACAGCCTCATTAGCCTAATGCGAGGATGGCGAACGTGCCACAGCTCCCCTCTAGGTTAGGACTGAGGGGGCTCAATAAATACCGTCCCTCTTCCCTGCCCAAGTTCAGACCCCACCGAACAAGAGATACACACAGGAGTCAGAGAGATGGAAAACAACTATTAATGATACAGCTCTGGGGAACACAGGCATGAAAGGCGAATAAATAAACGTATTACTGTTTCCTAAATTAAATGTCCCAGGCTTTGAGCTTCTCTGACTGGGGACAGCGCCTGCCCTTCAGGCTTGCCACATAGTAGGGATAATAAGCCAAAATAGCATATTTGCCACAGGCAGGCAGTTTCCAGAGAAGGAGAAGCCAGAAGGAGCTAAAGAAAGAAGTGCCAGGGCGCCTGGGTGGCTCAGTTGGTTAAGCGTCTGCCTTCGGCTCAGGTCATGATCCCAGTGTCCTGGGATCGAGTCCCGCATCGGGCTCCCTGCTCCTTGGGAGCCTGCTTCTCCCTCTGCCTCTCTCTCTCTCTCTGTCTCTCATGAATAAATAAATAAAATCTTTAAAAAAAAAAAAAAAAGAAAGAAAGAAGTGCCAGAAACACCTCACATGCCCAGTTTCTTCTCTCAAACTCGCTAATCTGCCTGCCCCCTGCTCGCCAGGAATAGGGCAGCACCAACAGGCAAGGAACCAACAGATCCTCCATTGTTGCGCTTCTCAAACTTGAGCATGTGTCAGAATCCCCTGGAGGGCTTGTTATAAACACAGATTACTGGGCCCATTTAAGAGTTTCTGCTTTGGTAAGTCTGAGGCCTAAGTGAGAAACAAGTCTCCGCCATGTCCTCCTCAAGACCCCAGCTTCTGATGGTTCGGGCTCCCAGTGGCCCTTCTCCCAGCTACGTCTTGTTCTGCATCAGTGGCATATGATTCGAATGCTCTCTTGCCCCAGTTCTCTTCAGAAAAAGCAAATTTTCTTTTAATCAACCTTATTGAGGCATAACTCATATACAATAAAATTCACCATTTTTTAAATTCAAAGTTTATTTTTCTGTTGAATCAACTATTAGCTCCCAGTATACAGTTTGATTTTTTTATGCCTTCCAAACATTAGCACAGTTATTATCACCTTATCAATAAGCAAATAAAAATCAATTTAGTCCCAGTGGTTACGTCTAGAACAATCTAGATTGTTCGGGCAGTCAGGAACTCTTAACTGTTTGCTTTAGCTTTTAGTTCTTTGTTCTATCTCCAAATACAAAAGAGCTGTCCCCACAAAGAGATTAACAGCAAACAGACTCCAGGTTTTTGGAATAATTGCAAGTGAGTATCTTAACCAAATAAACCCTGTGGCCCTCCCAACAGCAGGTTGAGTTGAGTTTCTCTGCAGGCCTGGCTGTGTCCGCCAATCCCACACACACCAGTCCCCGTTTCGTAATAGGAGCCCAGGGGGAAAAAGCTGTTTGGGGACCTGCCTGGTGATTGTATAAGGACCTCAATTTCTCAGGCAGCAGGAGCTCCATTTTGTCGAGGACCCAGTGGTAGGTGGCCCGAAGGCCCCAGGGGACCAGCTGATGTCTCTTCAGATGGGTGACCTCGGGCGGGTGGGAGAGTGGCCACGTGCTCATGGCTGACAAAGAAGGGTACTCCTCACCTCCTCCTGCCACCATGCCTCTCGTCCTCCTCTCCCCTAGGGTGCCCTTCGCACCACTCAGCCTGCCCTCCTGTGAACCCACCAGGCGGGCAGGGCCCAGAAAAGAAAAAAAAAGATTCACCATTTTTAAGGAGACAGTTTGATGCGTTTTTTGTTTGTTTGTTTTTTTAAAGATTTTTTTAAACTTAATTTTATTGTGTTATGTTAATCACCATACATTACATCATTAATTTTAGATGTAGTGTTCCATGATTCATTGTTTGTGTATAACACCCAGTGCTCCATGCAGAACATGCCCTCTTTAATACCCATCACCAGGCTAACCCATCCCCCCACGCCCCTCCCCTCTAGAACCTTCAGTTTGTTTCTCAGAGTCCATAGTCTCTCATGGTTCGTCTACCCCTTCAATTTCCCCCACCTTCATTTTTCCCTTCCTACTATCTTCTTTTTATTTTTTTTTTGTAACATACAATGTATTATTTGTTTCAGAGGTACAGGTCTGTGATTCGTTAGTCTTACACAATTCACAGCGCTCTGATGCGTTTTGACAAATGTATCACCATGTAACCACCATGACCATCAAGATATAGAACATTTCCATCATCACTCAAAACTTTCCTTTGGGGGTGCCTGGGTGGCTCAGCGTTAAGCATCTGCCATCGGCTCAGGTCATGATCTCAGGGTCCTGGAATCGAGCCCTGCGTCGGGCTCCCTGCTCCAAGGGAAGCCTGCTTCTCCCTCTCCCTCTGCCCCTGCTTGTGTTCCCTCTCTCACTGTCTCTCTCTGTCAAATAAATAAATAAAATCTTTAAAAAACAAACAAAAAAAAAAACTTTCCTTTGTGTCTCTTTGAAGTCAATACCCTCCTCCCACCCACAACCCATGGGATTCACTGATCTGCTCTCTGTCTTCTAGAGTTTTAGATAAATGAATTATAGAGTATGTGGTCTTCTAGGTCTGGCTTTTGAGATTCATCCAGGTTGTTGCATGTATCAATAGCAGCTTGTTTTTATCCCTGAGTAATATTATAGTATGAATGTGCCAAAATTTGTCCAACTACCAATAGTTAATGGCTATTTGGGTAGTTTCAAGATTGAGACAATTTTGAATATATACATACAAGTCTTTCTATGAACACATTTTTTAATTCTCTTGGCTAAACACCTAGCAATGGGATTTCTGAGCCATATTGTAAGTATATATTTAACTATTTAAGAAACTGCCAGACTGTCGTTTAAAGAGGCTGTTCTCTTTTTTTTTTTTTTTTTTTCTTTTCAGAGAGAGAGACTGTGCAATTGGAGAGGGGAAAGGGAGAAGGAGAGAGAGAATCTTAAGCAGGCTCCACACTCAGCAAGGAGCCTGACATAGGGCTTGATTATAGAGCTCACAACCTGAGCCAAAATCAATAGTTGGATGTTTAACCGACTGAGCCACCCAGGCGCCCCAGAGGCTGTTCTCATTTTTGCATTACCCCCAGCACTGTGTGAGGGTTTTAGTTGTTCCATGATCTCTTGTCATTTGATTTTGACAGTCTTTTTAATATTAGCCACCCTAGTGGAAATGTTGTATTATCTCAATTTGGTTTTAATTTATATTTTCCTAATGACTAATGATGTCAAGCATCTCTCTTCATGTGCTTATTTCCCAAACATCTGTCTTACTCTGTGAAGGGTCTCTTTAAAACTTCTGCCTATTTTTAAAAAATCAGGTTGTCTCACCTTGTTATTGAATTATAAGAGTTCTTTATATATTCTGAAAACAAATAATTTTCCTGAACATATGTTTTGCAAATATCTTCTCCCAGGCTATGTTTTCCCTTTGCATCATCTTAACAATATCCTTTCAAGAGCAGAAGTTGTTAATTCTGATGTTCAAGTTTCAAGTTCCTATCTAAAGAATTTTTGCCAAAGGTCACACAAATTTTTTCCTAAGTTTTTTCCTAGAAATTTTGTGGTTTAGCTCTTATATTTTGGTCTATAATTTATTTCAGGTTAAATTTTTTATATGGTGTGAGAGAAAAGTCAAAGTATTTTTCCCCCATATAGTTTGTTCTGACACCATTTGTGTAAAAAACTGTGCCTTCTCCATTGAATTACCTTGGTACTTTTGTCAAAAATCAATTGCTCAAGGATGCCTGGATGGCTCAGTCAGTTGAGCATCCGACTCTTGGTTTTGCTCAGGTCATGATCTCAGGTCATGAGATCAAGCCTCATGTTGGGCTCCACGCTCAGTGCAGAGTCTGCTTGAGATTCTCTCTTTCCATTTCCCTCTGCCCCCCCCCTGCCCCCGCCGTGCTCATTCACACACATGCTCTCGCTCGCTCTCTCAAATAAATAAAGTCTTTTAAAAAATCAATTGCGGGCGCCTGGGTGGCTCACTTGGTTAAGCGACTGCCTTCAGCTCAGGTCATGATCCCGGGGTCCTGGGATCGAGGCCCGCATCGGGCTCCCTGCTTGGTGGGAAGCCTGCTTCTCCCTCTCCCACTCCCCCTGCTGTGTTCCCTCTCTCGCTGTGTCTCTCTCTGTCAAATAAATAAATAAAATCTTAAAAAAAAAAAAAAATCAATTGCTGGGGCACCTGGGTGGCTCAGTTGGTTAAAGGACTGCCTTTGGCTCAGGTCATGATCCAGGGTCCTGGGATCGAGCCCCGCATCGGGCTCCCTGCTCAGCGGGAAGCCTGCTTCTCCCTTTCCCGCTCCCCCTGCTTGTGTTCCCTCTCTCGCTGTGTGTGTCTCTCTCTCTCTGTCAAATAAATAGTTAAAATATTTTTTTTGAAGATTTTTATTTATTTATTTGAGACAGAGAGAATGAGAGAGACAAAGAGCACATGAGAGGGGGGAGGGTCAGAGGGAGAAGCAGGCTCCCTGCCGAGCAGGGACTCGATCCCGGGACTCCAGGATCATGACCTGAGCCGAAGGCAGTCGCTTAACCAACTGAGCCACCCAGGCGCCCTAATAATTAAAATATTTTTAAAAATAAAAATAAATAATAAATAAATAAATTGCTCATGTATGTGTGGGTCTCTTTCTGAACTCTATTCTGGTCCACTAATATGCATGTCTGTTCTTATGCCAACACCCCACTGTCATTATTAGATGTAGCTTTATGGAAAGTCTTAAAATTAGCATGAGTCCTCCAACTTTATTCTTCTTTTTCAAAATTGTTTTGTCTAATCTAGGCCTTAGCATTTCATATACATTTTTATATCACCTTGTCAATTTCTACAAAATCCCTGTGGGAATTCCTACCAGTATTGCTTGGGAGGTACAAATCAATTTCGAGGGAAACAATATTGAGTCTTCCAACCTATGAACGTTGTGTATCTCTCTACTAATAGAGGCCTTTAAATTTTTTTTTCTCGGCAGTATTTTTCAGTTTTCAGTGTACAGACCTTTCACGTATTTTGTTAAATTCATCTTAAGTATTTCATGTTTTTCAATGTTATTGTAAATTATATTTTAAAATATCAGTTTCCAGGGTGTCTGGGTTGCTCAGTCAGTTAAGCACCCAACTCTTGATCTCAGCTCAGGTCTTGATCTCAGGATCATGAGTTCAAGCCCTCTGTTGGGCTCCATGCTGGGCATGGAGTCTACTTAAAAAAAAAACATAAAATAAAATTTCGGTTTCCAATTGTTCATCTGCATCTATGAGAGTCTTTTTTATGTTAATATGATGTCTGATATTAATTGATTTCTAATATTGAATCAACCTTGCATTTCTGGGATAAACCCTACTCGGTCATTATGTATTATCCTTTTTATATATAATTGGATTCAGTTTGCTAAAATCGTGTTGAAAATTTTGTGCATCTACACTCATGAGCAATATTGGCCTATAGTTTTCTTCTTTGGTAATATTTTTTACTAATTTTGGCATCAGGGTAGTGCTGAGCCCATAAAATAAGCTGAGAAGTATTATCTTGTGTTCCATTTTATGGACGAATTTCTGTAAATCTGGTATTATTTCTTCTTTACATGTTTGGAAAAATTCACAGTGGAGCCATCTGGGCCTGGAATTTTTTGGCAGTTGCTGTTTTTGTTCTAAGATTTGCAATTAGGAATTCAATTTCTTTCATAAATACCATTTATTTCTCTATCGTTTTTGGTTATCTACTTCTTCTTGACTGAACTACAGTAATTTATATCTTTCAAAGATATTGTCCATTTCACTCAAGCTGTAGAATATACTGACATATGTCATTCATTATTTTAATATCCTTTTAATATGTGGAGTAATCCCTTTCCATCCCTGATACTGATCATTTGTATTTTCTCTTATTTTCCTAGTAAGTCGGACTAGAAATTTATCTATTTTATTGCTCTTTCAAAGGATGATTGTATTAGTTTCCTATTACTGCTGTGATAAATTACCACAAACTTTGTGTCTTCAAACAACACAGATATATTCTGCAACTCAAAAGTCCAAAGTCAGTCTCACCGGGCTGAAGCCAAGGTGTCAGCCGGGCCAATTGTTTCTGGAGGTTCTGAGGGAAACATGCACTTTCTTGCCTTTTTCAATTTCTAGAAGCTACCTGCATTCTTTGGCCCATGACCAATCCCTGCATGTTGCACCTTCTTGCTTCTACCATCATTAGTCTAACCCTGACCCTCCCACCCCTCTAATTAGGATGCTTGTGATTACAGTGGGTCTGCCCCAATAGTCCAGGATCATCTCTCTGGTTCAAGATCCTTAAGAAATCACATCTGCAAAGTCCCTCTTGCCATGTAAAGTACAGATTCCCATGTCTTGGGCGTCTTTGGGCAACCATTACTCAGCCTACTGCAGCATTTGATTTCATTGTTTTTCTCTATTGTTTGTTCATTTCCTATTTTATGGATTTCCAGTGTTCTCGCTAGTGTTTTCTTCCTTCTTTTTGCCTTAGGTTTATTTTGCTCTTTTTCTAGTTCCTTAAGGTAGAAGTTTAGATTTTTTTTATTTACAATATTTCTTCTTTTATATTAAAAGCATTTAATGCCATAAAGTTCCCTGGAAATACTGCTTTTAAATACACCCCCAGGGGCGCCTGGGTGGCTCAGTCGTTAAGCATCTGCCTTCCGCTCAGGTCATGATCCCAGGGTCCTGGGATCGAGTCCCACACTGGGCTCCCTGCTCAGCAGGAAGCCTGCTTCTCCCTCTCCCACTCCCCCTGCTTGTGCTCCTGCTCTTGCTATCTCTCTCTCTGTCAAATAAATAAAATCTTTAAAAAAATAAAAATAAAAATAAATAAATACACCCCCAAATTTTTGATATGTTGTGCTTTCAATTTCACTCACTTCAAAAACATTCATCTTCTGTGAGATCTTCTTTGCCCCATGCGTTATTTTAAAAATATGCTTTTAACTTGGAGTCTTTTAGATATATTTCTCTTGTTGATTTCTTTCTCTCTCTCTTGTTGATTTCTAATTAATTCCTAATTAGAAACGTGTATGCTAATTTACTTCTCTTGTGTAAATTTGAGCTTTTAAATTTATGGAGACTTATGACTCAGAATCTTGATGACTATTTCATGTTTGAAAACATGTGTTTTGCTGTTTTGAAAAGGGTGTGTATTCTGCTGTTTTGGAATGATGTAGTCTATAAACATCAATTAGGTCAACTTGACTGATAACGTTGTTTAAGACTTGTATATCTTCACTCATTTTCTGTCTGTTTTTTCTATTACTGGGAGAAGTGTGTTGAAATCTGCAACTATAATTGTGGATTTGCATCTTCTTTTAGCTCCGCGAGTGTGTGCTTCATGGATTTTGAATCTCTGTTGTTAGGTTCATATCCGTTTAGAATAGTTACATCCTCTTGGTGGACTGACCACTTTATCATTGTATTATGCCCCTCTCTTTCCCTGGAAATGGTCCTCGTTGAGTTTTCAAAATAATATAAGAGAGGACCCGAGGTTGTGTGGCTGATCTAACACTGCCTATTTATGCCTGGCACATCATTTTAAAGCTAGAACCTCACACATAAATGATCTTTAGAACTCATGAAATGTAGCTTCTTCTGCTTTTGAAAGTCTTGTACTGTAGATTTGCAGCCAAGCGATAAGGAAATCGTTCCATTCCCTATACCTAAAAGCTGACATAAGAAAACATTTTCTTTTCCCTCTAATCAAAGCCTGGCCTCAGCTCCCTCTGTTTACCGAGCCCAACGCAACGCTTTCATGTTGGTGTGGCCAGCACTTGCTACCTCTTGCCTATATACAAGCAGCTGCTTGCCTGTGGCTAAAGCTGCCGTTAGCTGCTAGGTCAAAATCCCCTTGGGCTACGCTTCCTGAAAAATCAAAGGCCTAAAGCTGCCAGCCCAGCCCCACCCGTCAAAGACAGTCGTATAACTGTAAAAACTAGTTGCGCAGTGCACCAAAGCCCTATGAGCCCCCAGAGTTAAAGAAAAAAAAAAAAATCACATGACCCACATTTATCCCACCAAAGCCCTAGAGTCACTCAGTCAAAGCTTCATGTTTTGGGCTCCCCAGATCGGACTGCTTCTCTATCTCTCAGCCTTCCTGGATTGTACTCCAAATGCTGGGGGAAAGGATGCTAGAAATTGGACTCCCTCAGACTCAACCCCCCTCCTGTGCTGATGCTAACTAACCATAACTGGTTGCATAACCTGTGTAATAAGGTTCATCTTCCCCGCTGTCCAGCAACACACTGGGCTCAGTTTTGGGTGGGGTTTGTTTTTTTTTTTTCTACAACACTCACCCCTGTGTAAGTTCAGGCCCCTCACTACTTTAGGAGGGAAGAGCTTCCTAGTGTCCCGGAATGGTGACAAGGTGGGAGACGTCCCACACAGGTGGTGTGGCTGGAGGCTCAGCCACATCTGGGAGCCTGATGCGCCTTTCTCTGCTGCAGGAGCCATGGGGCGCGGGGGGGGGGGGGGGGACGTAGGAGGCGGGTGGTGCTCTGCCTCTCTCTGTCGCCTCTGCTCTCATTCATGCCCCCGCCCCTCACCCAAGTCAGTCCCTTGTTCACGTAGCTTCTGGCTGCCTCCACAGTTGTGTCCAGGATCACCCTCTGCTTCCCATCCCCACATCCCAGATGGCCCTCCTACTCCCTCCTGGGAAGGCAGGCGGGGTGTCAGCTTCTCTCCCCAGCTCCTATTAATCTTTGTGATGCCATATCCTATGGTTTGCTCTCCTCAGGATCTTCCTTTTCGATTCCTAATAACCTAGTTTGGGAGTCAAAAGAAAACAGAAAAGAATATTAACCTCTTCCTCTTTCCATCTGGATGTTCGGACAACCAGGGAGAAGGCCGCAGACATATAGGAAAGTAGGAAGAGCACAGAGATTAAGATTCAGGACTCGAGGTCAGCGCCCAGGTTTGCCCACACTGCACCAGAGGGGTCTCACAATCCCTCCAAGCGCCCATCCTGGTAGAGGGCTCGCACACGAGGAGAACCACTAACCATCCAAGTCTAGTCCAAAAACAGTGCTAGTAGTTAAAAGTAGGTCCGGAGGTTTTACAAATGAATGCCCTATGGCTGGAAGAGGTTAAGCTGCATGTCCAAGACACACTGCTTGTCAGAAGCACGGCTGGGATTCAACCCCAGGCTGCTGGACCCACCCACCCCCCACCTTGGGGTCACCTGGCAGGACGGGTGGGCAGCCGGCTCAGAGCAAGATGGGGACACAGGGCAGAGGCCAGAGCAAGGGGGACACTTACTTCTAAAATGAAACTACCACCATGGCAGATGGGAGAGGAAAGGCAGGAGTAGTCTGGGCCTGATTTTGCTCCACGTATGAGGGAGCCAGTCACTGGTGTCTGAAGACCCTTCTCCAGATGCACCAGCCCCAGTGGGACTCTCTTTAAATGTCTTCTGATTGTTTCCATTCAAAGCTATCTTCCAAAACTCAGAATTTTCCACCTACCTTTACGAATAGGATATAAGTGTAATATGGAGAAGTGGGAGGAGAAAACCACCTGTCCTGAGGGGGGACGGGGGTGGGGCATGGAGCTGTGTGTGGCAGAGTTCAAGGCTGCCTCGGGTACTAACATCCCAGCCATTGATGTCATTCCCCTTCTGGGCTGTTCTTGAGTTAGCTGTATAAGAGGATGCTTTAAAATGGTTCAGAGCAGCAAAGAGTGCTGTTTTGATGGGACTCTAAGGAAAACCCTCATATGGGTTTCAGAGATATAATAGGAAAAATCCCTGGTGGCCTTGCATTACAATCCTTGAGGGGCTTCAGAGTTGATGAAGGACAAGGGTGGGGTTTTTTTCCCCCCAACTGACTTCTCAGATTCAAGGCTCCCATGTGAGGGATCCTTCTGAGGGAATGTGGGGATTCCTGCCAACAGTAATTATAGCTGGATCCTCATGATACCCTGAAAGGTTGAAATCAAGCAGCAGCTGTGGCTGTCCAGAAATGCCCTTTCTCCACAGGACTGGGGCTGGGTCTACACAGTGTCACGAGCAGTCAGGATTCAACCACTGTCCCTCTGACCTCACCTCACATCACAGTCTTCCGCACGCACGACCCAACAGCCCCACTGGTCCTCTTTACGTTTCTCAAGCACACCAAGGTTTTCTCCTTTTGGTCTCGGAACTGCTGTTTCCTGGGCCTGGAACGTTCTTGCCCAGACTTGTGCCTGGCCGGCTTCTTGGCATCACTCAGGCCACTCCTCCAGGAGGCCTCCCTCACCAGCGATTCTAAAGAAGTACAGGACCTCACTTTCCCACCTCCGTGTTTTATTTTCTTCACAGCAATTATGACTAGTATTTTCTAATGTATTCATTCTGTTACTGTCTTTCTCCTCCCCTGGAATATAAGCTCGATGAGAGCAGGAAACTTCTCTCCCTTGTCCTCACTGCTGCATCCTGAGGACCTTGCCTGGCACAGAGCAGACACTCAAGAAAGTTTGGTTAAACAGGTGAGGGAGAGGATGCTGCTCTATGTGGGGCCAGCTGGCCCCTCACCCAGAAGCGATCACCAACTGGGGGCCTCCGGGGAGCGCGTTGGCGTGTATCAGCCTCACCATGCCCTTGCTACAGGGACGGCATTTGGGCTCACGGTGGAAAGAATTATAGGATTTGAGCTGATGAAATTGCATCTGTCATGTACCAGCCGGTTTTCAAGATAGGAAGGAAAGCCATAGAGCTTTCTCGTTTTAGGTACAACTACTGTGTCCTAACCCATTTCTCTCAGCAGTGCCCCATTTTGAATGATTGTGGTTTTCTCTCATTTTTCTTTGAAGTATTTATTCACAGCTTGGTTTGCGGGAGTTGGAAAGCGGGTCTGGGGAAGGTTGCTGAGCCCTCCGCTGACACAGAAGAGGAGGTCACCCACTGGTCACTGGTCCTGGCTCTTCGCAAGACAATATGGTGAATTTTATTAAGATTAAAGGCAATCACCATTCATGGGCTTCATTTACAAGGATTTTGTAAGGAGTCCGTGGAACCTTCCCCAGGGGGTCCTCTGGTTCAACTTTCCACCAAGTGCAACACCTTCCATGACATGGCTAACATAATTGTCCGACCTTTGCGTGAACAGTCAGCTACCTCACCGAGCAGGCAGCCCATATTTTACCCCTGACAAACCTTTTCTGAGGAAATTTCCCAATAAAATCGATTATTTTTCTTTAAAACCTTTTTCTATGGGCAGTTGGTAGATATTTTAAAGTTTGGGATTTGGGCCATATGGAGTGAAATATTTAGAAATGTTTAGAGCTATTTTGTTCCTTAGGAAAATGAGATTGAGAATAACCTAAGAGAAAATACTGCACCATTGGCTTTTCCCATTCATAAACACATGCTGCTTGGCACTTACTTCTCTGGCATTCTGTGAGGTGAGGGAGCCTGGAGTTGAAATTTCATTCGCATGTTATCCCACTGTGATAGGAAATTATTTCTCCTTGGCCAACTGTTATCACGCAGATTGCTCTAAAATCAGATTACAGATGTTTGTTTTGATTGATTAGTTAGTCCTGCCTTTAAAAAAAATCGCTCATATCTTATCAGTGAGAATAAAGCTGAGAAAGCAATTATAAGACTTACCTGTCAGTTTCTGAGAGTGTTTTAACCAGAAGCTCCACAGAAATAACTCCTAGATAAAGGTGAGACAGAAACAAACTTCTTTAAAATCATGAGTAAATCTGTCAAATCTGTCAAATAACCCGAGGGGCCACGAATTTAATGAAATCCAATTAAGTTGTCCTGTGCATCAGTGAGCACCCATTAAATGCCAGGTTATTCCAGTAGCTGCACGGGATAGAGGATAAAAAGAACTTGAAGTTCACACTCGAGGTGCCCAGAGGAGCCTGATCTCCGTCCTCCCGTCCCCACCAGGAAGTCATTTATTGGGTCCACTTCATGTTCTGGCCAAGTGTCATGGGATTCTTACAGGGATAAGAGAAATGGGGCTTAGCTTTGGGGAGATGATATGTACACACTCCAGGTTTTGGGACCAGACCTCCTGGTGTGAGTCTCAGTTCAGCACCTCCTAGTTTCATGACCTTGGGCACGTTTTTTAACCTCCCTGTCTGTTTCCTCACCTACCACACAACAATACTGTTTCTCTTGCAAGGCTGTCAGGAATCAGAGAGAATCTATGTAAAGCTCCTAGAAGAGTGAGTCATCCTCGGTAGCCTGCGCCAGCTGCGGGCTCTGGGTTTGTATATTCCTCCCAGCTGCCGACCCACTAGCCCGGCACGCAACTTCCAGAGGTTCCTAAGTTGATCCTGCTGGAAGGTGACCTTGGAGGATCTGAGCCAAGACGAGCGGCGGAGGCCTTTGCTGGCCCTCGGCTTTTTAGCAAGGGCTGGTGCTCTGCAGAGGGGCTGATCCGGGGCCCCGGGGCGGAGGCCCACGCGGCGCAGACGGAGGCCGCGGAGAAGGCGGGTGAGAGCAGGCGAGGGAAGAAAATCCGGGATAATGTGTTTAATTTGATCCGTTCCCTGGAGTCATTAAAATGCATCCTCCCCTGGACTCTAAAATTCTTGAGCTGAAATAATCAGTCCGACAGGCTTTTTGCTGGAGATAATGCGAGCTCACCTCGCGAGGCCCTGGAAAGCTCAGGCCTGTTGAAATACTGCCCTCTTGTGTCGCGGGATGGGAACCGCCTCTTCGGGAACCCGCTCAGCCGGCCAGCCTCTCAGCAGGCGGTTCCGGTAAAGCTAAACCCAAGGGCGACCCCCAAACGCTCCGGCTAATGTGTGGGGTAGGAACGGGGGTGCCAGGAGTCCAGTTCCTTCTTCACGTGATGGAGAATGTCTGTCGTTCATTTTCAAGGGGTCCCCAAACGAATTCTGAAGGAATTATTGACCTCTGCTATATCCTCTCAACGAGGGACAAAAAAAGTACAGACCAGACCAAACTCCACACAGGAACTCCCTGTTTCCCTCTCTCTCTTCCTCTCTCCTCCTTTTGCTTCATTCCTCCCTTCCACTTATTGACTGGCTTCTGAGACAGTAGAGCCCTAATGTTCTCACCAAAAAGAAAAAGGGTAAGAAAACAAAGTTGTGGGTTTTTTTAAGTAGGCTCCAGTTTGGGGGAATTCACTCAAGCCAAGGACTTGAACTCAATGACCCTGAGATCAAGAGTCAGATGCTCAACCAACTGAGCCACACAGGCGCCCCCAAAAGCAAAGTGTTTAGAACAGGAGCTGTGACATTTTAAACACTTAATAACAGTAGCTATGCTTCGTCCTTATTATCTTTTTCTAAGTCTCAGGCTTTGCCCTGAGTACAGCTGGGGAACATAAAAATGGCCCCTGCTCCCATGAAGCATACAGCCACAAATTCTGGACCTCAAGCTATTTGGGGTTTTGGCCATACCAGCGAGCAAAAAAAGAATAATGTTGCCAGTGTCTAATAAAAAATTCCAAAACAAAACAATTCATGATAGCTCAAGACCCACTAGGAAATATTAGCGCCATTTCTCTCAAACACAGCCCGAATTTTCACAGGTAAGTGTCCAGATGCCTTGGGGAGCTCTTTTTCTTTTCTCAGACATCTCCATGAAATATAACTCCCCTCCTTCCAATTCCAATGCTTAGCCACATTTTTAGCTAAAGGAGAAAATTATCTTCAGGCCGGTAGAATATGGAGCTGCTTGGTTTGAATGGTGTTTTTCTCACTCTGGTTGAAGTTATATTCCTCTGTCTTATAGAATTAGAGTCTCCAGGAGCCCCCTGCTAAAATCCACATGTCCTTGCACACGTCACCTCATTCATTATTAGTTTATGAGATTGATTTGTTAAACGCTTCCCAACTTGATGTCTACAACCAGGGAGGCTCAGAATGAGCACACTTTTCAAAATAGAATTTTCTCATTTTAAAAATCATAAATACTCACTGTAGAAAACTCTAAAGAGGAAAATTACCCCCAGCATGAGATTCTCTTTCCCAGCGAAATCATTATAGATCTCAAGATCTAGATAAAAGGATGCAAACCCCGTTCCACGACTTGAAGAAGTCCCCCCAAATTTCTGCAGACAGATGAGGAGTCTACTTGTTCATAGCCAGTCCTTAGTTCCAGATTCTACCTCCACAAAGGCTATGTCCACTCTACCGGATCTACCCCAGCCCTAACACACACAAGTGCACACGTACAACGCCACCCACATAAAACATGCCTGTGGTAAGCTGACAATGGGGAACGAGAAGGTTGCACTGTAGCAAGCAGCTTCAAATAAGACATTTTCCAGGCCTTTCTTACAATGTCCTTTGGCCATTCCCTCTGCCAGAGAATTTCCACCCACTATGTGCTCTGCTGTCCTTGGTCCGGTATCCTCTTTCCCTAGCCACCGTAGCCACTTCCTGCTCTTGTTAGGCTCCTGTCCGCTCTTCTACCCCTGGGCCTTCCCTTCTAACTCAAGGGCTTACATCAAGTTATTTTCTAAAGCAAGAATAGTTTGCACCCGAAGAGAAACATGACTGCCAGTCGTTAAAATAATGAAATGTCCAGCCCTATTGCATTTTTTTAATACTGTGGGTAGCGTATGGTTCTGTAGCCTTTTAAAAGTCAATGATATTGTGAACATTTCACCATGTCAATAAAAATTACTCCAAAATGTATATATCACATCCCATGTCACCATGAGGATGAGTCAGTGCTCTTGAGGAAGGGGTTGCATCAGGAGCGTGAAGGATCTGAGAGGGAGCGCACCTCAGCGGGCAAAGGAAGGCTGGTGCTAGTTCTTGGGGGATGTGATGTTCCTGTCTCCCTTGGGGAAAGGAGCAACACATTATCAAGAGGGGTGCAGATACAGGAAATGCCCTTGGAACACTGATGATTTAGCTCAGGCTCGGGTCTGTGAAGGAGTGAAGCAGACATCCTCAGCATAGCCTTTGCTGGGACACTAGAAATGTGCCACATTCCTAAGGAATACAGCAATGCCAACAGGTGATATTTAAACATGGGTAACTATGTGATTGCAGCAAGAGGTGGGTAGAGTAATAAATCCAACTTCTTTAAGTATTAGCTAGGCTAATGTACCGCATAACACACACAGTTGGAAATAAACACAATTAAAATAAACTTCTGGAAAAGCTTACCCGGCTTTTTACAAATTTTGAGTATTAGAA
Organism: Mirounga leonina; assembly: GCF_011800145.1. NCBI lineage: Eukaryota > Metazoa > Chordata > Mammalia > Carnivora > Phocidae > Mirounga > Mirounga leonina. The sequence goes on from NW_023270839.1 coordinate 6,465,920, forward strand.
ACCACCTGAGTAGGGCGCCTCCCGAGTATGTATTTATGTAATAATACCTTGAGGGGTACTTTAACTCAGACCTTTATGAAGAGAACATAAAGATTGGATTAAAATATGTGGGCCCTTGCAAGAAATTCAGCCCACTTATAATTTACTGTATAAACAACTCACTACAGTGTGTCCTGATCATCCGTTCTGCTTCTTTCTCTAAGACTTCGTGGGAACCCTCCCCAGCATGGGCAAGGCTGTTCAGACGTTGACCTCCCTTTGTTGTATCTCAGACGGCTCTTGCCCCCACCACTGAGGCTGGGGAGGTACACTTGTTTCAAGGCTCTGGTAGAATCACAGATACTTCAGAAATGTTTGCTTTTGTACTTGCTTTAGTTGTATTCTTTGAACAATTTCTATGAAAGGGTCAAAAAAAAAAAAAAGCCCTTAAAAATTCTTCTTGGTCTGACCCTTAAAAAAAACCCAGACTCACTTCATTCCCCATTCTCAGGCATCCTTTCCTTGGCCTGCCCCCCCGCCACCCTGTTCTTCCACTTCGCCTAATCTCTTTTTTTTTTAATATTTATTTATTTATTTTTAAAGAGAGAGAGAGAGAGAGCACAAGAGCATGCAAGCAGGGGGAGGCGCAAATGGAGAAAGAGAATCCTGAAGCAGACTCCACGCTGAGCACAGAGCCTGACGTGGGGCTCAATCCCAGGACCCTGAGATCATGACCCAAGCTGAAACCCCAAGAGTCGGTTGCTTAACCGACTGAGTCACCCAGGTGCCCCTCACTCTGTCTAATTTCTGATGCAGACTCTCCACTGACAATCTGATTTGTCAGATCTTGGCCACCCCTTCTGAATTCTATCCCTGAATTCCTAAACCTTTGCCCTGGAACTTGCTTTTAGACCCCCTTGCTCCATATCTTCAAGCCACAGGCCAGCCCTTTGCCTTTGCCCTACTATTTTGGTTACCTATCTCCACATAACAAGCCACCTCAAGACCTCATGGCCTAAGACAGCACTGCCATTTCTTTGTTCAAGATTCTGTGATTTAGGCAGGTTGTATAGGCATAGCTCGCCTTCGTTCCATGGGGACCCAGTTGGGGTAGCTTGACTGGAGCTGGACTGTCCACTTCCAAGATGGCCTTATTCACGTAGTTGGCAAGTTGGTCTCGGTGAACAGCTGGGACTCAGCTGGGACTGTCAGCCAGAGACTTGAATTATCCTCTCTGTGGCCTCTCCAGATGACAAGGTTGAGCTTCTCATGGCATGGCCATCCTAGGGTAGTTGGACTTCTTTTATGCAAGTTGGTTTCCTCCAGAAAGCAAAGTGGAAGCTGCACCATGAGATGCCTGGAGGCAGCAATTTGGAGCAGAGAGCACTGGACTGAAGAGTCATGACCCAGCGCCCCCACCCATGAGCTGAGTTACCCTAGGCAATTCACAACTATTGCTGTTTTCTCATTTTCACAATACTGGGAAGTGGGTTTGGGAGAGAAGATAAAACCATCTTCAGCACCAATTCTAATGTTCCTAAGTCTAATCTGAATTAAAGAGTAAATGGATAGCCATAAAAGATCACTATTGAACCCAACTAAAAATATTTACTTAGCATCTATCTTGGACAATTCTGGGTCACTACAAAAGAGAGGAGTTTGAATGTTTGTTGGCAGGCACAAATAGGTAAAAAGTTAGCAAAAATATGCAGAATGGATGGATCCATGGTTCATTGCAAATAAATAGTCTGGGAAATATATTGAGTTCCTTCAGTAATGCAAGAGTTCACTGAATGTTAAGATGATTTTGGAGGGGGGCGCCTGGGTGGCTCAGTCAGTTAAGCATCTGCCTTCGGCTCCAGTACTAATCCTGGGACCTGTTGGCTTTGGACACTGAACAACAGAAGGAATTGCAATGGACAGGGTAGCCGGAGGTTTACCTCTCAGAACCCCCCCGCCGCTACCACCACCATCTCTTCTATTACCTGATCATTGAAATCATGTCGGTGGGTGAAGACAGCCCAGATCTCCAATCTCCTGACAGGATTGACTGTGGCACCCTGAGTTTCATCTCAGAAGGAACATCTAGAGGGCCAACTAAGTTGGAGTTTTCTCGAATGTGAGTGACATGCAGAGGCTTCATAAAGATCACATGAGAAAGCACAGGTGGGTCATCAGGCCTAACGTGGTGCCTGGCACATAAGCAAATGCTCAGTGATGGTTTTGCAACCATGTGCTAAAGTTCCACACTTTCTCAGGTGGCTCTGTATGACCCAACTTCAATTAGATAAAAATGGGGTGGGAGAAAGTCAATCCTAAGCTGAATCTAGAAAGTCAAGCTATTAAGAAGAAGGAACTAGGGGCGCCTGGGTGGCTCAGTCATTAAACGTCTGCCTTCGGCTCGGGTCGTGGTCCCAGGGTCCTGGGATCAAGCCCTACATCGGGCTCCTTGCTCCGCGGGAGGCCTGATTCTCCCTCTCCCACTCCCCCTGCTTGTGTTCCCTCTCACGCTGTGTCTCTCTCTGTCAAATAAATCTTTAAAAAAAAAAAAGAAGAAGAAGAAGAAGGAACTAGTGTCACTGTCCAGAGCCAGGTCCACTGGAGAAACGCCCATCTCTTCAGGTTGCTCTGACCGTCCACTCCTACTGCAAGCTCACACAGCCCTGGGGCCCCATGGGCTATCGATGGACCTTCATGGGCTCTGAGACAAGGCAGCACCGCAGGAGAAGCTTCGGTTCCCCCACAAGGACTTAGACACATGGGAGGAGACGAAACACCACAGAAAGGACTCGGAGCCCGGCTCTGACATCACCAACTGTAAGGCCAAGTGAGCACATTCCCGTTACTTCGCTGGGCCTCATTTCCCTTGCCTCTAACAGTGAAGTTGGAGGTGAAAGAGGAGAAGGGTGTTGGACCACATGATCTCTAGGGGTCCTTCAGCTGTATTCATCCTCTACTAAAATTAAGTAGACTCCAGGTTTCCAAACTTTCCAGTTTTAGTTTGGCCTAAATGCCAAGTGAATGTCAATCATGCTTCTCCATTTGAAATAAAAGACACACCTGTGTCTTCACTCTCGTGGACAAATGCCTGGTTGACAAATTTGTTCTTGTGATCTTTTTAAATGGAAGATTAAAAACCTTGACCAAAGTCACACCAAAAGCAGGTGAGAGAATCCAGTTCTTCTGACAATAAATGTTCTTTCTAATCCTATGTCTATGATTTCTATAATCAAGGGGGCAATATTGCAAGGGCTCGTGAAACTGAATGTGGAAAGGGAAAGTATTGAGGAATGCTGAATAAAGTATCTGATGTCTTCTGATCTCCCATCTTAATTTTATCAGAATCTAAGGAAGATGGAGGAGCCCCCACCTCACTGACTACCCTCCAGTACACAGACATAGGGGTGGACCAGGTGAAGAGATGGGGTGATGGACAGGAAGAGTGGGCTGACCCTTCAAAAGACACCCATTACAGGGCTCTTAAAGAAATGACTCCAGAAGTGTCTTTCTTATTTTTTTTAAAGATTTTTTTTATTTATTTGTCAGAGAGAGAGAGAAAGCAAGCAAGGGGAACAGCAGGCAGAGGGAGAAGCAGACTCCCCACTGAGCAAGGAGCCCAGGACTCAGTCCCAGGACCCTGAGATCATGACCTGAGCCGAAGGCAGACACTTAACTGACTGAGCCACCCAGGCGTCCCAGAAGTGTCTTTCTTATTGTGAACCTTTTCTCATTGTCGCTTCTCCAAAGCAAACATAAGTATTTCCAGCCAAGGTTCTGGTTTTTCTGTTGTTTCAGCTTAAGATCCTTTTGAACATGGCCCCAGCACCACTAGCTCATGTGTGTGTTTTCTCCCCAAAATTTGCCGTAGTGACGCGGTTGGCTCCCTAGAGCCTATGCCTTCAAATCTCTGTATTTCAAGTGTTTGGCTGCCAAAATCTATTATGTGAATAATCTGTTTTGTTCCTGTTTTGTTTTTCCTTTTCTAGTAATTTCAGGGGTTATTGATGTGTAAAAGGATGAAGGGCTTAAAAGAATAAAATAAATTTTAAAGAATACTTTTTAAATGGCTTTTTATCTTTTTGTTTACAAGTTATACATGCTTATTGTAGAAGATTTAGAAAATATAATAAGGCATATGGAAAAGAATTACTTGGCTATCAACCCCACTACCGTGAGAGACATCACTATTGACATTATAATTTTTTTCTGTGGGATCAATCTGTACTCTTTGGAAACATAATTTTTTTTCCACTCAGCTGCATATGATGAAGCACATTCTCTGACAAAACTAAAGTATATCCTGTTCTCAGACCTAAGTCAGAATGCCACCTTTTGGGGCACTTTTTTTTTTTTAATTCTTTTTGCATAACAGACAATTCAAAAAGGAACAACCCAGGGGCCCCTGGGTGGCTCAGTCTGTTAAGCTTCTGCCTTCAGCTCAGGTCATGATCTCAGGGTCCTGGGATCGTCGAGCCCCACATCAGGAGCTCTACTCACTCTCCCTCTGTGTGCTCTCTCTCTCTCTCAAATAAATAAAATCTTTAAAAAAAAAAAAAACAACCCAGCAATATATTAATTTTTTGTCAAGTTAAATATGGCTTGTACATTTTGTTAATAAAATTGGTTGTTCTTAAGCATGGCTTTTGAATGGTTTGAGTGTGAACATGTTTGTTACCTTTACATTTTTTTGCATTCAAATAGTTCCAGTTGGCCAGTTTGTAAGTAAACATAATTACAGCTATTTTTTACAATATTACCCAAATCTCTGAGACTTAACATAATGAAAATTTATTCTTGCTCATGTGACGTTCAGTAAAGTTTAGGCAACTCCCTTCCTTGGCTCTATTATAAGCAGTGACTTAGGGATACATGCTCTTTCCATTTAATAGTTTTGCCATCTGGAACATGTGACTATGGAAGAAGAAGAAAGTGGAGAGAGAAGGGAATCATACAGTCAGCTTTTTGTTCAGCTTGAAAGTGGAGTACATCCTCCCTCCCACATCTTATTGGCCAGAAACCTGTCACATGATCTGGACCTACCTGTGAGGGCATCTGGGAAATGTAGTTTTCCTTTGTGCCTAGTGAAAAAAATGGTAAGCTCATAATGACTTACAGGACCACTTACAAATGAAATGTTCCTTGTGTTTCCATCTTAACACCATTTGTTGTTTGGCCATTTAAAGAACTATTCATTGTACAACCAATTGGATTCCATAATCCAACTCTCTCCTTGATGGCTAAAATAGCAGAGCACAGTATATGGAAGCATACACACATGTTTTCTCTCTCTCTCTCTCTCTCTCACTCTCTCTAGTTGCTATCGGCAACTGTGTAACAGCATAGTTGATTTGGGTATATTAATAATAGATCCTTATAGTAAGCGTAGCTCTATGTCAGACACTGTGCTGTGTGCTTTACTTTCATGCATTATCTCAATCGATCTTCACAAAATTATATGAGGCAGGTACTAATTATTATTTTCACTTTACAGATAAAGAAATGAAGCTTACAAGTGAGATAGCTTACTCAAAGTCATACCACGACAAGGTGGCAGGGCTGGGGCTCATGTCCGAGTCCATCTGGCTCTGGAGCCTGTGTTCCTAACTCCCGCGCTGTACCACCCCCCCCCCCCCCCGCCCATCAGAAAGACGCTGCCAGAGTGAGGAGAAAGGAAGCCCCGTGCCAAAGGAGCCTCAGGCTTTCCTGACCTTACTGTCACCATGGTTCTAAGCTGGATGATCTATCCTCAGATCCTGAGCCAGTTCTGCCATACACGACCTAGACTGAAGATGTGGGTGGCCAGCTCTATGCTGTACCCCAGGACAATGCTCTCACCATTCTGCTCTGCTTCAGCCCTCACTCCATTTCCAACCGGACCACCAGACTGACTATGATGCGCAGCATGGCGGGAAAGCACACCTGTTACATTAGTCTGGGCCATCCTTGCTTACATTTGATATATTGCCATATGCTATCTTTAAATGTTCACACCTGCCAGCTTGCATTCCCCAGCTAGAGGGTAAGCCGGAAACCAAAGCCACGTGTTTCCCCAGCACTTAGCACAGTACAGGGCACAGCAGAGGTGTCTGAGAAACTCAGGCTGATCTGGGGAGGGTAGCCCTGATGTCACCTCTGTACCTCAGGGTCCTCTTCTACAGCATTAGGGATTTGGGCAGGAAAAGATCGAAGGTCTCCCCCAGCTCTATAGTTCTGTGTATCCCTGGGCACTACTCGTCAAGGACACACCGTCAAAAAGTTTTGTAAATTTTTCCTACAAAGCCAAAGTCACCAGATGATCACACGGTGAGTGCAGTCACATACTCACCAGCTAACCTTGCCAAACACACAGGACCATAACTGAGTTATAAAGAAAATTGCATTTTAAAGTGACAAAAAGCCATTATTACAAAATGACTAATAATGCAGCAAAGAGCCGTGAAGTGATTCTTGCCCAAGTCATTAATCAATTGATGCACTTTGAAGAGAAGCTTCCTTATGCATGTTGCTAGTCATTTATTCAAATCAAGTAAATATTGTCCACATTGTCCACTGAAAAAGTACAGGGTGATTTATTAAGAAATGGAGCAGATGAAATTTCTTGGAGAAGCTTCACAATGAAGGATTCTTTCAAAAAAAGTGTTTTCAGGGGGCACCTGGGTGGTTTGGGCAGGTAAGTGTCTGACTCATGGTTTCGGCTCAGGTCATGATCTTGGGTCCTGGGATCGAGCCCCATGTCGGTCTCCGCACTAGACATAGAATCTACTTGAGATTCTCTCTCACCCTCTCCCTCTGCCCCTCCCTCCCTTAAAAAAAAAAAAAGTGTTTTCAGGGCATCAGGTGGGCTCTGCAGGCTTCGTGCTGTATATGCTCATCTTTGGGCCTCACTAGGTTCTATCTGATGTTATAATGCAGTGAAGGTCAAGGCAACCTTCAGTTGTCTCACGGGTTAGTTGCTCTCAGGCATGGGAACAATATCATTCAAGAGGCAAGAGCTTGGTGACAAAGACCCTGATACCCATTGTTACTTTTTTTTAAGTCAAATGGCTTACCTCCCTTTCTGGTTTGTCAAATAGGTAGTTACTTTCCTGAATCAAAGGCCTCCAACTTGGGTGGGTTTTGTTTGAACATGGTGGCATCTCCTAGCAGGGTGTGTTACATCAGGCTTATTCTACAGCTGTTATTGCTGCCACAGGGAGAGAAGGGGGAGGGGAAGGAAAGTTCTAGGACCTGCAACCAGTCATCTTTTACCACTCGGAAGGAAGTGCTCAAAACCACCGCAAACATGAAGCCATGGGAAAACTCGACATAATGACCCCTTTTATCATTAGCCAGGATATAATCATAGCCAGAGGGCAGAGCAATCCGTCGGTACCAAGTTGGGACAAAATTTAGACCAGGTTATAGCTACCTAATGGCAAGCATCTAGTAAATTGAGGTAAATTTTTTAAAGCTCATTCTTTGAGTTCAAGGAAGCATTTTTTTTTTCCCCCTTTCATATGGACTATCCTAGAAACCCTGCCTGGGACTTCTCTCACGAGTTTTGTGATCCAACTTTGCAAGGTGGCTTCGAACACGCACTCAGAAACACACACACCAACACACAGTTAGACGCCTTCCCTTTCTGCTGCGTCCTGAGAACACCTCCAGGATCCCCTGGCCCCTCAGGAGGAACATCTATAAGGGCTCTACAAGTGTGGAAGAATTTGTCTCCTTCCTTTGGAAGAAATGACAGCAACCAGAAGGGAGCATCCCATGGGCAATATCTGACCCCATCCCACTTTCATTCCCGCCATAATTGAATATCGTTCTCAAATAAAAAATGAATGACTTGAGGACCGGATTCACTGTTGAAGGAGTGCTTCGTATAAATGTTCCAGTACAATCCGTCCTTCTTGCTGGCATTCACGGAGAGTCCTGGGTGTGTCAGCACAAATTCTACCTCCTAAAGGTCACCCGGCCCACCCATTTCTCCCCATCTCCACTCCTTCCCCCGCAGGACTGTAATAGTCTCCCAAGCACGGTCCGCACCCTGTGCTGTCCCTCCATCCTCCCGCCCCCAGCCCCAGTGTGCTCTGATAAGCCCATCTCCCCACTCCCGCTGGTTCCCAGGGCTCTTAGACCAAGTCCAATCCTCGCTGTGGACTACAAAGTCCTGCCTCTGCCAGTCTCTTCCACCCAGTCTCTCTCCGCTGCCCCACGCTCCTTACTCCGCAAAGAAAACAAGCTCTGTCTGGTCCTGGGAAGCAGGTCCTGGCATCCCTTAGGCCTTTGCCTGCAGGTGCTCTTCATCTGGCCTTACCAGTTACCCCACCCGCACCTTGCCTCTGCTCCTCCGTTGGGCCTGATTTATGTGTCACGTCCTTGGGGAAGCCTTCCTTACTCCCCATACCAAGTTGGGAGCCCTATTTGATGTTCTCAGGGCCCCTGGTACGTCTCCCTCATGGCCTTTCCCAGCCGTGACCGAGTGATGGTTTGTTCACGTATTGAACAGACTGCTCATCAGTGCAGCTGAACAGCCCAGGGCCTGGGTTCTGGAGGTGGACTGCACAACCCAGACCTTAGGCCCATTCGCTAGTGTCCTGGGTAAGTCACACCGCCTCTCTGGGCTTCCATTTCTGCATCTGCCACATGGGGGTGATGACAGCAGATGTGTCACAAGGGGGCTTCGGACAGCACGTAGATTAGACAGCAAGTAGCCCGTGCTTGGCATATAGAGAGCACTCAGCAAAGAGTAAGAAGAAAACATTAGTGAGTACCCAAAACTTGTTTGCTGAAAGAATGATGCTTTTCTTATCAAATGGGGTAACAGCGTTTGTCCTGCCAACCACTCAAGATGGAATTGCCACGAAGTGAAGGACTGAGTGCCGAAAGGCCTTTTCTCTTGTGTTCAGCTCAGCACACGTCCAGTCCTGCCACTCCTCTATACACTTTCCTGTCTTAAACCTTGACCTTAAACCTTAAACCTGCTTGACCAAAAAAATTTCAGTGATCTGATTTTTTTTTTTTAACAAGAGTAAGGTTGAAAGAGAGTTGGGTGTCCTCTTATCTTCTACGTAAAAAATGTTTGCCAGAAAAGCCATGCCCATATCACCTCCCTTCCCACCAAAGAGAGACAGCTTTGGGAGCACAAGACATCCCCCTGGGAGGACACAAGGCTTGTCCTGTGCAAACACGGTCTCCCCGGGTCCGCGGCTCACAGTCTAGCACGTGTCCCTGCAGGGGGACGGGTACTATTTAAAGCTCGCCCCCGCTGACTGCTAACACCCAGCAACAGCAGGGGCAGTGAAGCATGCCGCGGTGCAGGAGCTAGGCCTTAATTAATCAAGCTACTCCCAACCCTGTCCACAGTCAATGCATTTTCTCTAACTTCATTCAGTGCCGCATGGAAGTGTATATTCCAGCTATGAATAGAGTTCTAGAGGTAGATGGCTTCTGAGGGTTGGAAGGCATCTGAGGACCCGTGACCCCCAGAGCCTGTTCCGTGCACATCCATGATGCTTTCTCCTTGATGCGTGGCCAAGCTGCAGGCCCCAACCTTCCCGTTGTGTCCCTTAGCACAAGGATGGACAGGGCCCAGGCCGCGCCAACGTGGAGACGGCTCCCGGTTGATCTGCCCAGTGGGGCTCTGGGGCAAGGTAGGACAGCCAATGCAACAGCAGTGATGCAGCCAAGGTTCATGTTTGGAACCGAGAAAGGACGGTGGGGCCAAGGAGAAACGGGTGAGGAGTCTAACCAGGAGCAACCAGGGACCGAGAAGAGATGACATGGCGTAGACAGAGTCTTCCAACCACATCAGGCAAGCACTCTTCCTAGACACCTGTGGGTCCCGGGGTGAAGTCACAAGGCAGGTTGAAGTCTTCAGGGGAGCAAAGCACCCCAAACAGTGAGAAAGGAAGGAGGAAATGAAATATCATCCAGAGATACTGAATGATGCCTGGACTGGGAGTCAAGAGCTCTGCTTTCCAGTTCTGCCCCTGCCCCTTGAGCCCTTGGGTAAATGACACGATCAGAATGGAGTGATCTCAGGGTCACCACAGCACCCTCAACGGAATAGGCACGTGGTAGAAACGGTGCGAGGGAGCGTCTGCGGAGGCTGGTGTAGTTGCAACCTCCCATCCTGATCAAGAAGGTTCACACCCAGCTGCCCCCAGGCCCCAGGCATCTTAGAAGATGGGCAGTTGCCAAGCCAGCTGTGGTAAGCCCGTGTTCTCCAGCACGAATGTCCAGGAGGGAGGACCTCTGACAGGAAATGGCAAAAGACCCTCCTCGCCAAATGTGTTTCTCACAAATCTCCAAGGAACCATTCTACACGTGCGCTCCCGGAAACCCGTTCGATCCTCTGGCCACCACCGTGCCTCTCAGAGCTCCGACCACAGCCCAACGGCCGCTCAGTGGCCCTCCGCCTACTGTGCTGAGGCCACGCCTGCCCTGGGCTGCCCTCGGCCAAAGACAGGGCAGAGCAGGGACACTGAGGCAGGTCCATTCCAGGGAGATGTGGGCCCCTCTGACTTTGACCAATGACTCCCAACAGCCCCGCCAGACTTCCTTCAGCTGCACAGGGGTCTAGGATGCTTCTACCCCATTTTCCTTTCCCCTCCCTCCCTGGAGTGAGACCTGCACCTCCCGCTGCCTCTCACAGCCTCCCCTGGCCCCCTGCCATCTTCCCCTCGGCTGCGTCCCTAATAAATCTTGCTCATTTCACCCCATCTCAGTGCCCGCCCCTAACACCGCTAGTGACCATCTCCTAACTAGTTGTTTCTCACTGAATTGTTCTGCCTATTCAGTTAGAGCCGTCGGGCCAATCTGCGTGAAAAATGTTTTTAGAAGGTTTTCCCAGCTGAACCCAAGTAGAGATTTGTGTGCAGAGCTAGCAGTAGGTCTCCTCTCCGAGTGTCTATGTTTATCAATTCATTTGCCTTCAGGCTTTCGAGATGTCTGGACTAGAACTCAAACAGTATCAGTGACCGGGGGTCAGGCATAAACAGGCACGACCAGCAGACCGGTCTCGAGGGCTAAACAGAAGCCAGATTAGAATGGGGCTCTGGGCTCCTCTGAGCAGCCACCTGACAGGCAAGCAAGCACCCACAGACTAGAGACTGTCATTTGAAGTTGCCTCCTCCAGGCAGGCTTATCAGTGTTTGCCTACCTTGCGGGGAGAGCAACAGGGATTTACTGTCTGTATAAAAGTTAAAACACTGGCCTTCATGCATTGCTGATGGGAATGCACCATGGTGCAGCCTGTGGAAAACCGTGCCACTGAGTCATACGCTTAAAAATTGTTTAGGTGCACTTTCCAACCAGGGCCCAGCAGCTCGGCTCCCGCAAAGAAGAGTGGCAAGAAGAAGGGCCGTTCTGCCATCAACGAGGTAGTGACCACAGAACACGCCATCAACATTCACAAGCACATCCATGGAGTAGGTTTCAAGAGGTGTGCCCCTCGGGCACTCAGAGATCTGGAAATCTGCCATGAGGGAGATGAGAACTCCCGATGGGCGCATTGACACCAGGCTCAACAAAGTTGTCTGGGCCAAAGGAATAAGGAATGTTCCATACTGTATCCGTGTGCGGTTGTCCACAAAATGGAACAAGGATGAAGCTTCACCAAACGAGCTCTATACGTTGGTTACCTACGTATCTGTCACCACTTTCTAAAACCTACAGACAGTAAATGTGGATGAGAACTAACCGCTGATTGTCAAATAAAGAAGAAACTATCTAACTTGAAGACAGGGAATGTTTATAAAAGATATGGGCCGGGCTACCCCTCACCACACATCCTGCTTCTTAGGAACGAGGGCTGCCAGGACTCTACTAAGCCACCAGCCATCTCAGTGAGTGCAGGGAAACATGCCAGCACCGATGCGTGCAGGATGCAGACAACATCTGATGCTCTGCTTAGAAGTCCCCGCAGTACCAAGGGCGCCAGGGTGGCGCAGTCGGTGAAGCGTCCGACTCTTGGTTTTGGTCACATAAAATAGAAGCTCTCTATGTAGCACACCTAACAGGCCTTCGTACTGGGGGAAACTGATTATTTGGGATTATTGTTACTGACAAGAGTTTTGTTTTTAATTTTTGGAGAAGATTATATGTGCAGTTACCCACGTATAAATGGGTATTCTAGGGGCGCCTGGGTGGCTCAGTCAATAAGCGTCTGCCTTCGGCTCAGGTCATGATCCCAGAGTCCTGGGATCGAGCCCCGAATCGGGCTCCCTGCTCGGCGGGAAGCCTGCTTCTCCCTCTCCCACTCCCCCTGCTGTGTTCCCTCTCTCACTGTGTCTCTCTCTGTCAAATAAATAAATAAAATCTTTTAAATAAATAAATAAAAATGGGGGGCACCTGGGTGGCTCAGTTGCTTAAGCGACTGCCTTTGGCTCAGGTCATGATCCTGGAGTCCCTGGATGGAGTCCCTGGATGGAGTCCCGCATCAGGCTCCCTGCTCGGCAGGGAGTCTGCTTCTCCCTCTGACCCTCCCTGCTCTCATGTGCTCTCTCTCATTCTCTCTCTCAAATAAATAAATAAAATCTTTAAAATAAATAAATAAATAAATAAATAAAAATGGGTATTCTAGAAAGAAGTTTCCCTCCCAGTGCCCTTTCTTGGAAGCAACCATTACTATCTGTTCCTTCCAGAGACTCAACAGGACTTTCAATAATGCTAAAAGTTTCTCAGCACTGGGTACAGATCAATAGCCATTCCTAGGGAGACCCGCCTCTTTTCAGGTGGATATTTTGTCCCCAGATGCAAATATGTGTATTTGCAAACACATAAACACACACAGGTTAGTCAAAAGTCTCTAACAGATTAGAAGAAAAACAAAAACAGTGGATTTATCCCTGTTTATAAATAGAAAAAAAAAATCTCGAAGTTTATGGGACTTAAAACACTTAAACAAGTTATGCTTGAATATTAATAATTGAAGGGGTTTTTCTGGCTGAGTTCCATTTTTAAAAAGTAGAGTTGTCCTACAGAAATAAATGTGCTAATCTAGTGACTTGCACTCCACATTCGGTGCACTTGTATAAAAATGCAAAATAGCTACACCTTTTAAACCATTTTTCTCCTGGTCCATTACTCTGCAGGAGTAATTTGAGTAGGCATTGATGATGATAAACACCACAGTTCAGAAGATATTAAACCAAGTTTATCAGAGCCCACATAGAGAAACAAATTAGGCAAACTGAAGTAATTTGAGCTAATGAAGTTTGATTCCAAACATCCAGATCAATTAAGCTTCCGGTACTTGCTCGGGCTCCTGCCCTGGAAGGCAGCAAGGAGCTGCCGCCTGGAGGGCCGGGCAGGGAAAACCGATGAGAAGGTATGGAAGTAAAGGCCACGGAGCCATTTGGCGTTTCTGAGACCTATTTCACACGTTTGAGGATCACATCATATTGAAATGAAGGGAAAGTGGACAATGCACCTACAAGCACCCTGCTTATTGAGGGTCTCCGGGGCTCCAATATTCCAAAGACCCAGTATTGTGAGAGTGGGACCAGCCTTCGGGGTAAAAGCTGCCCTGTAAGAAAATGGGCCTAAGTGAGGCTTCCCTGGAAGTCTGGGAAGCCCTGGGGCTGGAAGTCATATCAGGAAGACCTAGTCCCAGTCCTGCCACAAACGAGCTGTGCTTCCCTGCTCTAACCTACAGAATGAAAGAACTAGGCTAGATCATTTCCTTAATCTCTCACATTCTGGAAGTGTGGCAGTGTGTATCTGTGTGTGCGTGTAGTCTGCATGAGTAAGCATGAGTGAAAGATCGAGGGTAGGCGGGAGGAACTAGGAAGTCCTTCCCAGCCTGGCCCTCTCCTGAATTTGGAGGCGAAGCACTTCCTTAGAGGTTTTCGCCTCCATCGGTGATATGTCCAGTGCTGTTCAGAAACTAATTCAGGGCGCCTGGGTGGCTCAGTTGGTTAAGCGACTGCCTTCGGCTCAGGTCATGATCCTGGAGTCCCTGGATGGAATCCCTGGATGGAGTCCCGCATCAGGCTCCCTGCTCGGCAGGGAGCCTGCTTCTGCCTCTGACCCTCCCCCCTCTCATGTGCTCTCTCTCTCTCATTCTCTCTGTCTCAAATAAATAAATAAAAATCTTTAAATAAAATTAAAAAAAGAAAAAAAAAGAAAAAAGAAACTAATTCGGTCTGCCATTTGCTGTGGGGATGGTGAGTGGGGCTGTCTCGCCAGGCACACAGCTGAGAACACTGACCCTTCCGGGGTAGCCCCACCCCCAGACTCCAGCTGCAGGGGTCAACAGCTGTCAACAGTTAACACCCATCCACTTCCTTCCGTGTTCCTCACCGCCATGGACACCCCGTGCCCCCATCCTGCTCAGGACCTGTCAGAAATGGACAGCAATCTAGTTAGGTGGCCTCCAAACATTTTGGGGGCACACATGCCATATCTGTGAATATTTATTTAGTAATAAAATATGTGTGAACCAGTGGTACACTGTATAATTGAATACATTACAAAATCTACACAAAACGGAAATTAAAGTCACGTAAGTTTATAGAAGAGCAGAAATAGGCATTTTAATGTTCCTGCGAGACCCCAGAGTTTCATCTCATCCTCCCCTGGGATACACACACCCCCCTTTCGGAAACCACTGCTTCAGTATATTGGAGGCAACACGACCGGGCTTAAATGTGTGGCCTTGAGTCTTGAGGGCCACTTTCAGGACTTTGGGTTTTATTTGGAGGATGACGGGGGACTGCAGGAGAGGACTTAGAGCCACATTGAAGGCCAATTAGCATAACTCCCAGGGACTCGCAGGTAACAGACCCTAGTTACACACCGTCAAGTTCAGGAGTCACTTGGATCAGCTGTGTTAGTGGGGGGAAGGTTGGCGGTTCTACATGAGCGCTGTATTCATGCCTGAATGTATGGTATTTACTGCTCTCTGTGGTGATCTTGCATATTAAATGACTTTGAATGTACCTGGCTCAGATGAGGTTGGGCTCGCCCATGGTCTAGACCAGCAGATACTCTTGCAGCCTTATAGGGTAGATCTGGAATGTGAGGAGCTTCCAAAAGCTCTGATATGACCACCATTCACTCAGACATTGCTTTCTGCAAATGTTGGCCGGTTGATGAGGCATTTTGGGGTCTAAAAGCTTGCACTTGCCACCTGTCCAGGAAAATATTGCTGATACCTTTGCCGTGTGGCCTGAGTGTAGGGACTTCCTGCCTCTAATTTTTTTAGATAAGTAAATGTAGTTTGATTTACACATGTGTCTGAGTATCAGAGACTGATCTTCCTGTCAATCTGAGCCAACTATTGACTTGGCCATGTAGAAAGCTGGTGGCTGTGTAGAAACTAGGGCCCTGGAGGGTTTGGGGTAGAGGACCAACGAGATATAATTTGTATTCTTCAGAGATCCCTCTGTCTGCTGTGTGAGGAATTTATTGTAGGGAGGCAAGAAGAAGCAGGGAAACCAGTTGGGAGACTGTTGGGATAATAGTGCTGCTGGCAGTTACATGCTGGGATATATATTGAAGGTAGAACCAGCAGAATCTGCTCTTGCATAGCCTATGAAGGGGGAAAAAAGGAACCAAAGAAAACTTGAAGGTTAGGACCTGATCACCTGGGAGAACAGTGATGGTGTTTACTGAAAAGACAACACAACCAGGTTGGGGTGGGTGGAGGACTCAGGACTTTTGTTTGAGACATAATAAATCTGAGATGCTTACTGGACATCTCTACAGCAATGTTGACCAGACAGTTCACTAATTTTCTGTCATGTGAGTCATCTGTGCACCCTTTGGAGGGAAAATATGTGTCCGCTTCACAAAATTACATAAGGATATGATTTGGTCAATGAGATGGGAGTTTTTATATTGATATTGTTTAATTGTACCATCACCAGGAATCCAAAGAAAAATATTAAAATCCTACAATGCCGATTGTTCTCTTCCCCCCAATTCTCTGAGGATCCTAAGGAGCCACAGACAAGGAATAACAAATAATTAAATGTTACGAATGGTTGTTTGAGTGCTTAATGCTCCAGTTCAAAGTCCTAATAATGGTTGACTAAGACTACAGCTCAGGCTTCTCCTTCAAGTCTTGGATCCAGTTCTTAGAATCTTAACCTCTCTAGAAAACTTTAGGAAGAAAGTCAACTGAAGAGAGTGGTCTTGAATCCACTTACACATCCCCACAGAATGGAAGAGAGAGCAAGCGTTGAAGGGACTCTGTGTCTCTTATGTCACAACATTCCATCCATTACCTATTAAGTTCCAGTTAATGTACTGAGTTCCAATAATTCACAGTAGTGACTCTTCCTCCCTTAAAGGGGCAGCTAGCAAGAGTTCGGGCAGGTTGGTTATAGAATGGCAAGTTCTCTCCCACTGCACAGATGGATGATCATGTTTTCTCCAAGGGCAACGCATTCATATTTAACTGGGAACCTCTGAAATCGGTGTCCTAATCAAAAGGCATGGCCTTCAGAGTAGAAATTTCAGACATTGAGGTACAAGATTGGCAGAAAGACCTGGGGTAATGCTCCTAAGCCTTCTATCTTCCCTCATGGTAAAGCTGGTTCACGCCAAGTTCAGTCTCCTTTGGGACTCTTATACATGCATCATGTGCAGGTTCTTCACTATAAAACCTCTAGAAAGCTCTCTTATGTTGGCGCTCTCCCTCCCAAGATAAATGAACATTCTCTTTTCAAACAGCCCATAATTATCAAATCGCTTGATCTTTATTGCAAGGAAGAATAATTGCACCAAAATCCAGTGACCATGCTTTTTGGGAAGCTCAAAGGGAATTTCATAATTCAGAATTAATTAGGCAATGAGAGAACAGGAGGCATATTTTAGTATATTAATTCATGCCAAGATCAAACTCATTCCATCTCAGTTGCCCAGTGTGAATAATTATGCCATTAATCCAAGGCTGGAGGAAAGCTATGGTGACTGCAATACATTTCTAAGCAAATAAAGAAAAATGAAACTTCCCCTTCAACTAATGCTCTGAATGGAGCTACATAATAATAATACCTTTATTTATTTATAGGGCATAAATTCTCCAGAGCGCAATAAACTATAGGATAAGCAAAATGCTAGTTAAAGAGAAAAAAAAAAAACCAGAAGTCTTCAAGCTAATTCTGAAACAAAACATTAGAGAGGAAAAATGACTAAGGAGAGAAGCTGAAAATTTTAAAAGAGCTTGGGAAAGCACTACAGGGAAGAGGTGATGATGTGGCTTTTTCATCTCCCTCTCCCCTTCTATAGAACACTCTCCCGGTGAGTCGGTGACTCAGAGGGCTAGCAGTCTGGGGGAGGAAAATTTCATACACATTTCATCAGCTCTGAGCGGGACCCCTTGTATCAATCATCCTTTGCTGTCAAGAGGCAGGGCAGCCTGCCCCCTTCCCCACAACCAGGTGCCCTTCCAGTTCATGTACAGTTTATTGAGGATAGAAGTACTGTGGGGATCAGATACCAGGATCCCTGATTTAGGAATTAAGGGATAGAGAAAAGGCAAGGAATCTGGGAACTCTCAATTGCTACTTTTTGGTTTCCTGCGGGCACTGACTGTCTGCATGGCGCCCTCTGGTGTCCAGATTGGGTTCTCTTACTGTCCCAGAAAGGCTGTCCAGAGCAATTTTTTTTTCTCCCACAGGAGGGAGCAATACAGGGAAAATAAAATGATTAGTAGAAGACAAAATTTAATTTTAAAATAATAGTTTAACTGAGTTTCAAGAGAAATGTACATTCTTAAAACTTGGATTATGCAATTTATTGAATAGAAGATCAATTAGAATATGAGAAGAGAGTTTTAGTTTCTAAAATCGTAACAAGCATATTTGATACAGCAACCAAGAGGAAGCATCTAGTCATTTACCCCTTGGGCACACACAGCCCTTTAGAGAGCCCCAAGTGTGTCCACGTGTCTTATCTCATTTCAGCCCCAAATAGCTGGAGTTGGCCATCTCGACCAAGGATGACCTTTCCTCAATGTTCCAACTGACCCGCCCAAACTCTCCGTATATGTCCAAAAGACATAACACATGCAACTGTGTGCAAAACAGAACTTTTGATTCATCTTCTCCCTCCCTTGCCTGTTCCTCCCTCCACTCTCCTCCTTTGGCAACACCATCTCTTAGTTACTCAGATCCAAACCCTGGGGAATCACTCTTGATTCCTCTCTTCCCCACGTTTTACTTCCAATTCACTGGTAATTCCTGTTAGGTCCATCCTCAAAATAATGCTTGTAGGCAAGAACTGTCGCTACTAGTAGGTGAACATTTGAGGAGGAACAGAATATTATGCACTTTCAAAGGGTCTCCCCAGAGATACTTATTAATTACAGTAGTATTACTTATTAATTAGAATAGAAAAGTTACGATTTTACTTTGGCAGGTATGACTTTAACCTAAAGATCCAATGTGACATTACCAGTAATGACTGATTGACAACAAGTGCCTCCTGATGTGACACAGGAATACAGCTCAACATCGCTTCTATGATCTCCCTGCCCAAAGTCCATCACATGGATCCAATCGTGAGAAATCATCAAACCCAAATTGGGGGCCATTTTACAAAATAACTGACCTGTACTCTTAAAAATGTCAAGGTTATGAAATATAAAGACTCAGAAGTTGTTCTGGATTAAAGGAAACCAGGGGCGCCTGGGTGGTTCGGTTGGTTAAGCATCTGACTCTTGGTCTCAGCTCAGGTCTTGATCTTATACGATCATGAGTTCAAGCCCGGCATTGGGCTCCATGTTAGGTGTGGAGCCTACTTAAATAAATAAGTAAAGGAAATTAAAGAGTGACAGGAGAAAATGTTACACATGATCTTGGTTTGTTATAAAGAACAGTATTGGAACAATTGGAGAAATATAAATAAGTTCTGTAGATTATGTAACAGCATCATAGCCATATTAACTTCTGATTTTAATAATGGTACCGTGTCCTTAAAAGAGAATTTCTTCCTTTGGGAAAACACACCGAAGGATGTAGGTGTAAAAAGACAATATATCTGCAAGTTCCACTTCAATGAGAGAGGCAGAGAAAAGCAAATGTAGTAACATGTTGACATGTAGAACCTTGGCGAAGGCTATTTAGTAATTCTTTGTATCATTCTTGCAACTTTTCTGAAATCTTGAAATGATGTCAAAATAAAATATTTCTTTTTGAAATTGGCTCCTTCTGCTGCCTCAGCTTACAAGTGCAGTCAGTCACCAGGTGCTTTTGATGCTATTTCCTAAACATAATCTAGTCACTTGTGTTCCTCTCCACTGCCACTATCCTAAAATAAACCACCCCTCCTGCAAGCACTAACAACTAACAAAAAACAACAAATATCTTAATGCTGTAATCTTACCTTTCCATACAATCAACATTGTATTTATGTTACTAGTCCTAACCTAGCAATAAGTTAGGAAAAGGGAGTAAATGTTATAAGGATTGGAAAAGGAGATGAAATAGTCGATTTTCACAGATGATGTGACTGTCTCTGTCAATACAGATGACCCAAGAGAATCTACAAAGTATTATAATTAGGTGCCTGGGTGGCTCAGTTGGTTGGGCGACTGCCTTTGGCTCAGGTCATGATCCTGGAGTCCTGGGATCGAGTCCCGCATTGGGCTCCCAGCTCAGCGGGGAGTCTGCTTCTCCCTCTGACCCTCCCCCCCTCACATTCTCCCTCTCCCTCTCTCATTCTCTCTCTCTCAAATAAATAAACAAAATCTTAAAAAAAGTATTATAACTAATTAGACTCAATAAGATCAATACACAAAAAATCAATTCCTATACAACCAATCAGAATATGTATTTTTTAAGTGATAACAGCAATAAAAGTATAGGGTTCCTAGGAGTAAATCTAACATGTTAAACATGTGCACGTGAACATAATAAAAAGTTTATGAGGAACATAAAGGAAGACTGAATAAATTCAAGAAATACACAACATTGATGGATGGTGTAGCAGATCTACAAGTTACCTTTATGAAATCTATTCTCCACCTTCTTGTTTTGCTAACAAAACCCAAAACTTGGGGAGAGGATGGAAATGTGTTTTGTTAAGTTTTCTTGCAGAAAGGCAAAATTTTTTTTTAATATTTTATTTATTTATTTGACAGAGAGAGAGAGAGAGAGCACAAGCAGGGGGGAGTGGCAGGCAGAGGGAGAAGCAGGCTTTCCTCGGAGCAGGGAGTCCGAGGTGGGGCTCGATCCCAGGACCCTGGGATCACAACCTGAGCCAAAGGCAGACACTTACCTGACTGAGCCACCCAGGCATCCCAGAAAGGCATGAATTTTGAGGAAGTTCTGGCCAAAAAGAGGTAAACAAATGTCTGGGATAGTTTTTGTTTGTTCGTTTGTTTGGCTTTCCCCTCTTCATTTTCCTTTTTCCTGAGGGAAAACAGATGTGATGCCCGGAGTAGCTACAGCTGTTTTGTAACAAGGAAGCAATAAGCATAAGGTTGAAAGCTCAACATGTACAGATAGAAGTCAAAGACACTTAACGAGAAGCACTGGTCAGTCACTGCAGCAGCCCTGGACCGTTCGGCACCTCCAGAACGTTTGGCATAGGGAGACATAAGCCTTCACTGTCTGCATTGCTCTAAGTCAGGTTTCTCTTCCTTGAATACAAAAATATTGCTCATTGTTGCAGGGTTTTAAAGATGGCGGTTCTCCCCAGTTCATTTATAAATTAATTAACGGCAGACACTTGTGGCAATCTTATCTTAACCTGCCTGGCAAACACAGCTGCTCTTTGCAGGGCTGTGTGAGACGTCAAACAGGAAGCCACCACATCCGGTTCTGGACTCTCTTGAGCTTTTTCTGGGACCAACCCAGATGCTTAGAGGCTGTTTGCTTTCCTCACTGCACCTGTCCCCCTCCTTCCACCCCAAGTCACTCCATACGCTCATAAGCTCCCTTTACATTTCTTAATGCTACAGGGACACCCACCTCCTCAGCAGTGCCCTCAGCCCCAGATTCCCCTCCCCTCCCCCACATTCACACTCTGACCTGAAGCAGAAGCTCTAGGGAATGGGCTTCACTAGAACTGATTCAACAGCAGGGGTAAGAATCCACCCTCAATGTGCCCAGTGTGGGGAGCAGTGGGAATGGGGGTGGAGGGGAAAATTAGCTGCCCTCACCTCAAAATGAGATAAGAAGCTGCGTTTTCTTAGAAATAACCTCCGTATTCTGGTCACCTTATGGGGGGCTTCTGATAAGTGATTCGGCAGGTGCCCTCTCCCCTGCCCACTTCTGTGGTCACACACACCACACAGAGATGAGCAATCCTTTCCAAGCACAGCCTCTACTCCCCGGCCTCGTAGCTGGGCCCTGCCTGTGTAGCTCTGGCCCATGAGTAACCCCATTTTGCTGGCTTCTGACGTCGAACTCTCAGCTTCCGAGTACCTGGCTCATGTCCTCACCCTTCCCCTCCTGCCCCATAGTTCCCTGGAAGCCCCTAAAAGGAAGTGCGTCACAAATGCTCACAAACAAGTCCTTTGCTAATCCATGGAGCTCTGACAGTCCTCTTCCCTGGGGTTGTCTTCCTCTTCCCTGTGCAGCCTGACAGAGCCTGCAAAACTGCAGCACCATCCGTAAGCATTACCTCCTCTAACACCCCAGGAATGAACGCAGGCCACTGAGACCAAAGGACGCTGGCTTTTCTTTGAAGTCACATGCCTCGGTGGTACCAAAACCTCTTGCCTCTTTCCTTGGTTCTAGTCTTAGGTTTTGACATCCCAGCAGCACAGCAATTTTGCTTGTGCCTCAGTGTCTCTCCAAGAGATTTAGGGAAAAGAATGCTTTCATTTGGTGCTCTTGAGCTCTCTCTTCCACAAGCTGAGCTGGGGCAGGCACCCTGTCCTCCTCTCTCTCCTTGCATTACCCCTTCTCCTTTGATCCGAGACTGATGGGTCACCTGAAGCATTCAATAAAAAGGATGGCTTTCGTCCCTCTTCTGGTTTCTAGAGAAGTAGAACACCTTTTTGGCTGGGCCCAGGTGTATGACCCTGTTTGGCTCCTAGCCTCCAGTGGATGGAAGTTGAATCTCACTCCCTCACACACTCAGCTGCCTGAGTAGGAGATCCTCCCTTCTCTCAGCTGTCTCTCTCAGGCCCCAATACGGCGTCTTGAGAGGCTCTCTCTAGCCTCGATGCTTTCAGTCTTCCATTCAGCAATTAAAGGAGCATTCATCAAGCACCATCACTTTTACAAACCACCCAGTTTGAGTATAATCAAGAAACATTCAGTCCTGCATGAGGGCAAAATTGTAGGGATAAGGATATTTATAGCAGGTATGTTAATAAAACAGTGGGAAAAATGCAAATAATTTAACTGTTCCAAAATAAATAATGGGTTGAATAAATAACAGTGTATCCCCACAATGGAAAATTGGGCAAGAGTTACAATTATTGGTGTAGAAACGTGATTCTCAAACTGTCAAAGAAGAGCCTACATCAGAATTAGCCAGGGGCTTGTTAAAAATACAGATTTCTGGGCACAGGTCCAGATTATGGAATCAGAGTCTCTGGGAGTAGGACTTGGACTCTATTTTAACAGGTTATCCCAGTGATAATGCATGTAATATTTAAAAACTTACATCCATGGAAGTCTAGGTAATCATGAAAGAAAATGGTCATGATACATTGTTAGATGAAAATTATAGGTTATAGAAAAGATTTACTATATAGTCCCATTTTTTTAAAAACAAATAGTGTAGATAGATAGATAGATAGATAAAACTGAAAAGATACTTGACAAAATATTAACAGGACTGAGTGGTAAGTTTATATACGATTTTTATTTTACTCTTTCTACATGTTTGCTTGTTGTGAGCAATTTCTACATTTCTAAAATAAGCACCTTTTTCATGAGTATTTAGCAAATGATAAAAGTTGCTTTGTTTTTACAGAATAATATAGGAGTTAGATGGTGTAAGACTTTTTTTAACTTTTACTTTCACCTTGGATTTAAGAAAGCCAGTTTGAGGCAGCTCGCAGAATTTTGTGCCACGTGACAAAATTTTTAAATGAAGAATTAGAAATAAAGGGGAAATATGAGTATTGATGTAAAATGAAGCCAGAATTAAGGTCAGTTTCCAAGAATACATCGCCATAAACTTTAGTATTGTTTCTAAAGTTGAGCTGCACGTTTGGCTCTTGCTGATAATGGAAGAGCCACGGTAACTGAGCATCAAGGGCAGCCAAGGAGGGGGAAGAGGGGAGGATCACAGCAAAGTTTTAACTTGGATGACTATGTGGATTATAGTGCCCTTAACCAAGACAAAAGATTCACGAGAGGCCTGATCAGTTTTCTGTATATCTCCCCACTGGGGAAAAGTATAAGAAAACAAGTCCTGAAGAGACAGCTCTCCCTGCTACAGTTGCTGGGCACCCAGCCAATTGACTGCCCCACACACCAGGCTCTCAGCCTGAGATTCAAACCCCAGTTTCAATAAAAAGTCAGGGACGTTATAAAAAGTGAACAGAGGAGGGGAATAAACATGTCTCCAAAGAGGATATACAAATGGCAAACAAGCACCTGAAAAAATGTTCTGCATCATTAGTCATGAGGGAAACTCAAATCAAAACCACAATGAGATACTACTTCACATCCACTAGGATGGCTACCATTTTTTAAAAGGTGGTGGGGAAAGTGTTGGCAAGGATATAGAGAGATCAGAACTCTGTACGTTGCTATGGGAATGCAAAGGATAAGGTGTAAATGTCAAATGGCGTGACCCCCTGCAGGAAACCATTTTGCAGTTGCTCAGTAAGTCATATAGAACTACCCTCTGGCCCAGCAATCCTGGTGCTAGGTATATGTCAGGAAATAGAAAACAAGAATTCAGGGCGCCTGGGTGGCTCAGTCGTTAAGCGTCTGCCTTCGGCTCAGGTCATGATCCCAGGGTTCTGGGATCGAGTCCCGCGTCAGGCTCCTTGCTCAGCACAGAGCCTGCCTCTCCCTCTGCCTGCCTGCCACTCCCCCTGCTTGTGCTCTCTCTCTCTCTCTCTCACTCTCTCTGTGTCAAATAAATAAATAACATCTTTTAAAAAAAAAGAAAACAAGAATTCAAACAAATACTGGTACATGAATATTCATGGCAGCACTACACACAATAGCCAAAAAGTGGAAACAACCCAAATGTCCGTCAACTAATGAATGGACAAACAAAATGTGGCCGATCCATATAGTGGACCATTATTCGGCCACAAAAAGGCACTGATGCTACAACATGAGTAAACCCTGACAACGTTCTGCTGACACAGATTGCAGGATTCCATTTACATTCAACGTACGGAATAGAAATGAAACGGAGACTAGTGTTTTCCAGGGCCTGGGGAAAGGGGAGACGGAGAGTGACTGCTTCATGTGTGTATTTCATTTTGGGGGTTATGGAAATGTCTTGGAACTAGGTAGAAGTGATGGTCACACAACACTGTGAATGTACTAAGTGCCATTAAATAGTATACTTTAAAATAGTTCATGGTTAAGTGAATTTTGCCCCGATTAAAAAAAAAAAAAAACAGGGAATTTCAGGGTCACTTTGGAGTAGTTTGTGAAAGTTAAATCTGAGAATACTGGGGTTTTCAAAAAGATTCTGGAGAGGAAGTAGAAGTAATTAGTCCAGTTTTGGACCCCTGAGTTTGATGTGCCCACAGGGCATCCAGGGAAAGGTTCTAGAAATCAGTTAGGATTACCAGACTCAAGCTGGGGAGAGAAGTCTGGGCTGGAGCTCTAGATTTAAGGGTCATCAGGCTGGAGGTAGAAGTTGAATCTATACACGTGGGTTCTCCTTGGGGCCCCTCGAATGAATGGTGTGGAATATAGGCCCCCATGAAGACATTCCATCATTACCCCTGGATGATTATTCTTTGAAATGTTTCCTCCTCAGTGTGGGCTTTGTATTCATTCATTGCTTTTAATGAAGGTGGAGGGTCATATGTAAAATTTCACCATGCAGAAAAGCCTTGGCTCTGATGGGGGTGGATTTCTCTGACATGCCAAAATAATTTTTAAAATGTGACCTCTGTTTAACACATTACCAGAACAAGCGACCACAGGCCCCTCCTTCTCAGCTTCTTTCTGTCTGTACCCAGAGAAGTGTGAAAGTCCTCCCTTGCCCTTCCCAGCATGTGGTCCCAGGTGTTTGTGGTGGGCTTATGGAGAGCCCACTGATGGGTCGCAAGAAGAGAGGTGTTACTGTGACTGGCAAAGCAAGGTCATACTTTTTTCCAAATCTTTTCTCGTGTTTGAATTGGAACAAATTTCAGGGCACAAATAAATTTTAACCAACTGAGCCACCCAGGCGCCCAGGGCACAAATAAATTTTAAAGGACATTTAAAAAAGAAAATAGGGTGGGTGGGTGGGGGGATGGGTGAAATAGGTGATGGGATTAAGGAGTGCACTTATTGGGGTGCCTGGATTGCTCAGTCAGTTAAGTGTCTGCCTTCGGCTCAGGTCATGATCCCAGGGTCCTATGATCAGCCCAGGTCAGGCTCCCTGCTCAGCAGAGAGCCTGCTTCTCCCTCTCCCTCTGCCTCTCTCCCCTGCAACCCCCGCTCATGCACTCTCTCTATCTCAAATAAATAAATAAAATCTTTAAAAAAAAAAAAAAGGAGTGCACTTGTGATGAGCACAGGGTAACGCATGGCACTGTTGAACTAATATAACACTGTATGTTAACTAATTGGAATTAAAATAAAAATTTTGTTTGTTTTTGGTGGGGTTTGGTGCTGGGGATTGGGGAGGAATTCCCCTTATAAGTGAGATCATATGGTATTTGTCTTTCTCTGACTTATTTCATTTAGAATAATGACCTCAGAGTCCATCAATGTTGTCACAAATTGCAAGAATTCCTTCTTTTTTAATGTCTGAATAACAATCCATTATATATATATGCACCATATTTTCTTTATCCATTAATCCATCAATGGACTCTTAAGTTGCTTCCATGTCTTGGCTACTGTAAATAATGCAAAAATTAACATGGGTGTCCATATATCTTTTCAAGTTAGTGTTTTCATTTCCTTCAGCTAAATACCCAGAAGTAGAATTGCTGGGTCATATGGTAGTTCTATTTTTAATTTTTTTGAGAAATCTCCATATTGTTTTCCAAAGTGGCTGCACCAATTTACATTCCCACCTACAAGGCACAAGAGTTCCTTTTCTCCATATTCTTGCCAACACTTGTTATTTCTTGTCTCTAACAATGGCTATTCTAACAGGTGTGAGGTGATATCTCACTGTGGTTTTGATTGGCCTTTCCCTGGTGACTAGCGATGTTAAGCACATTTTCATTGAAGATAAATAGCTGCCCCTCCAAAAAAAAGGATTAAGAGGGAAATAAGAGTTATCCAAACATTTCTGAAGGGCTGCCATATGGATAGGGTCATTATAGGATTGGTATCTGTAAAATAGCTCAACTCCAGCTTTGACGCACAATGAAGTTATGAAGGTCACCAGCATCTTCCCACGTAGGACTGCATCACTAAATTGTTCTTTGGCTGGTACTACAAAATTGTCTGGAAAAAGTACCTACCATGTGTCAAGCTCTGGGCATGGTGTTTTACATACCTTACTTATCTTATTTAATCATTTTAGCAGTCCTGTGTGCTGACATTTTTAACATATACAGAAACAGTTCAAAGAGTTTAAGTAACTTGACTTAAGTCACAAAGTTAGTAAATGGTCAAACCAATAATCGAACTTCGGTCAATCTAACACCAAACCGTATCTCTTGTCCAAACAACTTGTTTCAGGGGATAGATTGCTATGGAATTCAGGAATTCATGTCTTTTTAACTTTGTTTATGGTTTCTTTTGGTGTGCAGATTTTTTTCACTTAAGCAAATATATTTGTTTTTTGTTTTTTGTTTTTAAAGATTTTATTTATTTATTTGAGAGAGAGAAACAGCATGAGAGGGGAGAGGGTCAGAGGGAGAAGAAGGCTACCTGCTGAGCCGGGAGCCCGATGTGGGACTCGATCCCAGGACTCCGGGATCATGACCTGAGCTGAAGGCAGTCGCTTAACCAACTGAGCCACCCAGGCGCCCAAAAAATATATATTAAATTTTTCTTATGGTCTTTGCTTTCTGTGTCTTGTTAAGGAAATTTGTCTACCCTAAGGTTATAAATGTATTCTGTGTTTTCTTTTAGACTTATAAAAATCTATTTCTTAAATTCCGATCTCTAATTATCTTTAATTTCTACTTTAATTTCTAATTTTTTCTAATTTTTTTAATTTGATGATGGTATGAATTAGTGATGTAATTTAATTTTTCCCCACATAAATAACCAATTGTCCAGCACCATTGATGAGCGTCCATCTTTTCTCTGCTAATTTTTCATGCCTCTGTCATCTATTGAGTCTAAATGTAAGGATGTCTCTTTCTGAACTTTCTACTCTCTTCCATTGATCTTCTCTTCTTTTACTCTCTGTTTAAATACTGCATTGTATTAATAACTATAGCCTTGTAACAAATACATTAATATTTGCTTAGGTAAGCCCCCATCTCGTTCTCCAATTTTTTTGCGTGGTTATTTGAAGCTTTTTAATTTTATATTTAAATTTTGAAGACAACTTATGTTACTTGAAAAACTCTATTGAGCTTTTGATGAGAACAATATTGCATCTGAGAGTTAATTTTGGGAGAAGTGACACTTTTAGGAATATTAAGTCTTCTCACCCAAGGACATAGTATGTTTCACCATTTTTTTTTAATAACTTTCTCCATAAAAGACTCACCCACTTACTATTTATTCCTGGATAACTTAGAGGCTTTGTTCCTATTGTAAATAAGTTTCTTTTTAAATTTTATGTAGTCTAATTTTTTGTCCTAAGTTTCTAGAACCCAGTTGATTTTTTATATTTATCTTGTACCCAGCAACACGGCTGAACTCTATTACTTTGTAGATCCTATGAGATTGTTCGGTGGTTTTTTTCTCTAATAAGTACTGCATTGATTTAAGCATGCTTAGTCACTCAAAGTTATCAATACACATGTACGAAGTTTAAAAGCTCCGGAATTTGAACTATATCGCCTCTCTTATTTTCTATAAATCGGTGTAAGTTTGATTTGAGCTGGCGTCGCCCGCAGGTCACGTCCAAGCCCCTGGTCTGAAACATGTCCGTGGCCTGGGGGCCAGGGAGCGCCCTCTCTGGTCACGTGCCATCAGTGCAGTCGGTTTGCTGCAGCCACACCTGTTCTCTCTCCCTCTGGAAGGCGGAACGGCAGGGTGAATCCAACCTAGCGCTTCATGGGAGCATCAGCAGCTATTTCCTGGGCAGAAAATGCACACTGGAAACAAGCCATTGTGCTGGAGAGAAAAGGAGAGAGCCGCCCAGTAAAAGCGAGGTGGGTAGGGAGGGGAGAGAAGTCTTCACTCACACCATCTTAGAGGCGTAAGACATAAGTGATACTCCCTCTCCAGGCATGAAAGGAGCGGACGAAGAATAAAGAGAAGACCCCCCTTTTTAAAAAAAAAAAAAAAAGATTTTATTTATTTATTTGACAGAGAGATAGAACAGGTAGGCAGAGGGAGAGGGAGAGGCAGGCTCCCCGCCGAGCAGGGAGCCCGATGCGGGGCTCGATCCCGGGGACCCTGGGATCATGACCTGAGCCGAAGGCAGCCGCTTAACCGACTGAGCCACCCAGGCGCCCCGAGAAGACCCCCCTTTTAAAACCTCTCCTAGAAGGGGCGCTTGGGTGGCTCAGTCAGTGAGGTGGCTGACTTCAGCTCAGGTCATGATCTTGGGGGTCCTGGGACTGAGTTTCGCATTGGGTCCCACGCTCAGCAGGGAGTCTGCTTTCCCTCTCCCTCTACCCCTCCCCCTGCTCATGCTCTCTCTTTCTCAAATAAATAAATAAAGTCTTTTTTAAAAATAAAAATAAATAGGGGCGCTTGGGTGGCTCAGTCCGTTAAGCGTCCGCCCTCAGCTCAGGTCACGATCCCAGAGTCCCAGGATCCTGCCCTGCATGGGGCTCCCTGCTCAGCGGGGAGTCTGCTTCTCCCTCTGCCCCTCCCCCTGCTCCCTGTTGGTGCTCTCTCGCACGTGCGCGCGCTCGCTCTCTCAAATAAATAAGTAAAATCTAAAACCTCTCCTAGAAATCCTGCTCAGTGACTTCCATGGGCTGGAACTGTATCCCATGTAAACCCCTGTGTGCAAAGGAGTCTGGGAAGGTGGGTATATTTAACTGGGTGGCATCATCACCCCGAGCAAAACGACGGTTCTTTAGTGAGGAAGAAGAGGAGATGGCTACGGGACAAGCAACTGGCAGTGTCAGCCTCCATTTTAAGAAGGAGGACACTAGGCCTTGGAGCCTTCTCCACAAACGTGAGCCAGAGACTGTTGGGGGCTGTTTGAAGAGATCTTAATAAAATTCACCGGCTAAGTGTGGACTCTAGTGATACTGTGTACCTCAGATTTGCAATCTGTATATAATGGGGCACTGCTAGAGCTTGGAGCTCTAAGAGACGTTTATTTTGATGGTGTTGCTTTGTCACCAGGGAGGAGACTCATGCAACTAGACCTGAGCTTGTGCACAGGAAGAAATCTGCCCACCCCACCCCACCAAGTCCTCAGGTGGTGGCAGCTGAAGAGTTAGTAGGAAAAGCCACAAGCCTGTCATTTTACTTCTCCACCTTAACATGCTAAACATCTGTGCTCTTATAGGGTCTCCCAGCCAGTGACAGGGAGCCTGCTCTGGGACCACAAGGAGGTTTTTTTATTCAGTTAAGGGCGTGGGGCAGAGATCTCTTTGGACTACTTGCCTGGGCAGAGTTGTCTGAGCTTGGACTGCAGCGGGAGGATTCTCTCTGAGAATCTCAGGATGTAGGTTCAAGCAGCGGCAGATTTCCATGACCCCACCACCTCAGCACTTTCTCCTTTATTTCTTCACCTGCTGCTTCTCCTTCCTAGGCTGGCCTGGCCACCTGTGGGGGTCCAGGTGAAATATAAACCTTCCTTTCTTTCGGAGATTTTGTCTCCCAATTTAACTCAGAAAGTTGTTCAAGGATACTCCTAACACCACAAAATCACTTAAGACTACTCCCCCTCGTCACCACTCCTGGGAGGTACAAGATAAAAATTCTGAGACTTCTCTGTTGCGTGAGCTGACGAAGCCAAATCTCAGAACACGTGAGAAACGGTCCCTGCGGGAAGGGTTTTTATATAATACAGATGGAGGCGAAACGTCCAGATCTGGGCAGTTCTTTCAGTCGTCGAAAAGAATGTATTAAGTACTTTCTCTGCATGTGGCATTGTACAAAGCATGGAGAATCAGTGCAAAGAAGAGGGACTTAATGAGAGAAGAGGCTGAGCTAGTGATCCAAGACCCTGTCAACGAAACATTAAAGCTTAGGCCTTCTCCTCCAGTTGGAAGGGCCCAAGGGAAGGGTCAGTTTTCTCCCTCACAAGAGTGGAACTCAGACACACAAGGACTTAGAAATCTGAGTAGGTCTAGAAAGAAAGAAGACAAAGGAAAGAAAGAAAGGAAGGAAGGAAGGAAGGAAGGAAGGAAGGAAGGAAGGAAGGAAGGAAGGAAGGAAGGAAGGAAAGAAGAAAAAGAAAAAAGAAAGAGAGAGAAAGGAAGGAAGGAAGCAAGAAAGAAAGAAAAGGGAAGGGGAAAGGGAAAGGGAAGGAAAGGAAAGGAAAGGAGAAAGGGAAGGAAAGGAAAGGAAGGGAAAGGGAAAGGAAAAGAATCTGAGTACAGAGAGATCTGTCTACACTGTAGACATCAGCTGATTCATATACTTATCATGACAATGTATACAACAGATTTCAGCAAAGTGCCTTGTTCTAACTCAGCCAGCACATTGTGGTAAGTTTCAGAAAGAAGTAAACAATCTTGAAAAAGGAAGGAGAACAGCTGCCAAGATCATCCAGAGGAGCTGGGCTTTCCACAAAGGCTGCCCAGGGCAGGGGTCGCTCTACACACCAGGCGCTTGCCCTCAGAATTGGAAGGGGAGTGAGCACTCAGTGGCTCAGCCTCTCCCTTGTATACTACACAAGAAGTATATCAAAAGTTCTCGATATACTTTTCTTCCCCTGGTGTCTCCATTGTCAGAAGCAAATAATGGAAGAAAATCAAGAGCTTTGGTTCCCAGCCAATGCGGTGGCTCAGGCTTAGAAACCATAGGGGAAGTTGGGACTCATCTGAGTTAAACTTTGAGCAGTCTGAGTTGTTGAAACCATGCGAGAAACAGAAGTGAGCTGGCTGTTCTTCATTTTGTCTGCTTTTAAACTTTTTAAAGATGGTTGATCTTTCTTTCTTTTTTTTTTTATTCTTCTGTTAATCCCCATACATTACATCATTAGTTTTAGATGTAGTGTTCCATGATTCATTGTTTGTGCGTAACACCCAGTGCTCCATACAGAATGTGCCCTCCTCAATACCCACCACCAGGCTAACCCATCCTCCCACCCCCCTCCCCTCTAGAACCCTCAGTTTGTTTTTCAGAGTCCATCGTCTCTCATGGTTCATCTACCCCTCCGATTTCCCCCCCTTCATTCTTCCCCTCCTGCTACCTTCTTCTTCTTCTTCTTTTTTTTTCTTAACATATATTGCATTTGTTTCAGAGGTACAGATCTGAGATTCAACAGTCTTGCACAATTCACAGCGCTTACCAGAGCACATACCCTCCCCAGTGTCTATCACCCAGTCACCCCATCCCTCCCACCCCACCCCCCACTCCAGCAACCCTCAGTTTGTTTCCTGCGATTAAGAATTCCTCATATCAGTGAGGTCATATGATACATGTCTTTCTCTGTTTGACTTATTTCACTCAACATAATACCCTCCAGTTCCATCCACGTCGTTGCAAATGGCAAGATCTCATTCCTTTTGATGGCTGCATAATATTCTATTGTATATATATACCACATCTTCTTTATCCATTCATCTGTCGATGGACATAAAGATGGTTGATCTTATACCAGCTTTTGCAACCTTATAATTATTCAACATTTTTAAAAAATTAATTGTATTTTTTAAGATTTTTATTTATTTGTTTGAGAAAGAGAGAGAGAGAGCACAAGCGGGGCAGAGGGAGAGGGAGAAGCAGACTCCCTGTTGAGCAGGGAGCCCAACGTGGGGCTCTATCCCAGGACTCTGGGATCATGACCTGAGCCAAGGCAGTTGCTTAACCAACTGAGCCACCCAGGTGCCCCTAAAAACTAGTTGTATTTTGGGGGCACCTGGGTAGTGCAGTCAGTTAAGCGTCCAGCTCAGGTCATGATCTCAGGCTCATGGGATCGAGCCCTGCATCCAGATGGAGAGCTCAAGATCAAGCCCTGCATCAGGCTACACACTCAGCAGGGAGTCTGCTTGGGACTCTCTCTCCCTCTCCCTCTGCCCCTCCTGCTTCTGCTCTCTCTAAAATAAATAAGTAAATCTTTAAAAAATTTAATTGTATTTTTTTAAGAAATGTGTTTACCTGGTGCAAAATCTGGTTCCAAAAGCATGAAAAAGTAAAAATACTCCTCTCACCTCTGACTGCTAGTCATCCTGTTTCACTTCCTGAAAGAAACATTCATTGATATATTTCTGAGATTTATCCATGTTGATACATGTAAATATAGTCCATTCATATTAATGGGTGCACAATAACACAATTTATTTATGCATTCCTAGGAAATTTAGGTTGTTTCCAATTTTTGCTTTAAAAAAAGTTCTCAGTGAACACCCTTTACCGTGCATCTATGTTCTCATGTGCAAGAATTTCTCCAGGGTATATCCTTAAAGTGGATATACCCAGGGTATGTGGCTGGGTCGTAGAGTATATGTACCTTCACTTGTCTTTAGTATTGCCCAGTTGTTTCACAAAGTTATTATTCCAGTTAACACAACAATACTTAGTATTGTAAAGCTTAATAATTTTTGTCATTCTACTTGGTGTGAAATAGGAAACCATGAAGGTTTTTATTACCACTTCCCTGATTACTGCTGAGGCTCATTATCTTTCAAATATTTACTAGCCACCTCAGTTAGCTCTTCTATGAATTGTCTGTCATATCCTTTGCACATTTACATTCAAGTTGTTTTCCTTAAGAATTTAAAAATTTTATTTGTATGTTCTAGATGCCTTTTTTCAACAGATAATTTTAATATCGTCTCCGAGTCCAGAGTTGTTTTCTATACTATCATGATAACTTTGGTTAAAACGGAAGATTTAAGGGGTGCCTGGGTGGCTCAGTCATTGGGCATCTGCCTTCAGCTCGGGTCGTGATCCCGGGGTCCTGGGATCGGGCCCTACATCGAGCTCCCTGCTCCTCGGGAAGCCTCCTTCTCCCTCTCCCACTCCCCCTGCCTGTGTTCCCTCTCTCGCTGTGTCTCTCTCTGTCAAATAAATAAATAAAATCTTTAAAAGGAAAAAAAAAATTTTTTTTTAAACAGAAGATTTAAGTTTTCAAAGACTCCAATTTATTAATTCCTGCCTATTGTCTTTGCATTCCATGTGTTTTCTGGAAAATAGAAGACATTAATTTTTGGCAAAATTCTTCATCATTTCTCATAATGTTCGGATACTCCAGAACCTCCAGGTATGTGATCACCCCCAAGATAATTACTTAAACATATCAGAGAACACTTTCCATCTTCAACTTCCTGTTTGCAAGATTGGCAAATATTACCTCCTCAGGAAAGTCTTTCCTGACCCTTATAAAAGGTCAGCTTAACCTGTCTTATTCTCTTAATTTTTTTTCCTTTAGAGTACTTGCCACCATTCATAATCACACACATGTGTGTTTATTTGGCTAATGTATGTTTCACTCCTCAAAGTTAGAAACTAACTTGGTATTGCTCACCATCGGATTCCCCATGCTTTGTACAATGCCACACGCAGAGAAAGTACTTAATAAATTCTTTTTGACTGAAAGAATTGCCCAGACCTGGACACTGCACCTCCATCTGTATTATATAAAAACCCTTCCCACAGGAACTATTTCTCACGTGTTCTGAGATTTGGCTTCCCCATGTCAGCTCAAGTAATGGAAAGTCTCAGAATTTGCAGGAGGCAGCATCTTTATCTTTGATCTAAAGCCCACAGTGATCTCTTTATGAGGTTCCCGCTGTGGCCACAATGACTATAAAGACTCAACGGCTCTTGCAACACCATAAACCCTAAAAGAGTGATCTGTGGTGACAGCAGTTAATTGCAATTTTGTGGTTATTGACTAATCCAAATGAGCTCTCAGCCTTAACTCAGCTCCCAGGCATTTTGCACTTTTTCTATGACACATTTTCAAGGGATTATTTTATTTTTATTACGTCTGGGGCAATGAGAGGGGTATCTACAGTGATTAGGCAATGTTGGAATGTCTGCCTTCCATCTGGATGCCGAAGCACAGGGTTATCACATACAGACCCCACCCATAATGCTCCCATTGTCTGACTGTCACAGGTTTCCTGAGTATATCATATGTACCCTCCTCTCCTCATCCTGGTTAGATTTTGGGTTAGAAGCAAGAAGACAGATGAAAACACTGATGTGGAGTATCCGTATGTGGTGTACAGCCATTCTATATAATGAAGGAAAAGGGAGGGTGGAAATCACACAGGAAAGAGGGAGTCCAGTGGAATTCCTAAAGATGAAATCCTATTCTTCAATGACACAAAGAAATAGAAAGACATTCCATACTCATGGATTGGAAGAACAAATATCATTAAAATATCA
Source organism: Mirounga leonina (assembly GCF_011800145.1). Lineage (NCBI taxonomy): Eukaryota > Metazoa > Chordata > Mammalia > Carnivora > Phocidae > Mirounga > Mirounga leonina. The sequence goes on from NW_023270839.1 coordinate 6,500,533, forward strand.
ACACTACCCAAAGCAATCTACACATTTAATGTAATTCCTATCAGAATAACAATAGCATTTTTCACAGAGCTACAACAAACAACTTTAAAATTTGTATGGAAGCACAAAATACCCCAAATAGCCAAAGCAATCTTGAAAAAGAAAAACAAAGCTGGAGACATCACAATTCCAGACTTCAAGTTATATTACAAAGCTGTCGTAATCAAAACAGTATGGTACTGGCACAAAAATAGACACACAGATCAATAGAACAGAATAGAAAACCCAGAAATAAACCCACAGGTATATGATCAATTAAACTTTGACAAAGCAGGGAAGAAAGAATACCCAATGGGAAAAAGACTATCTCTTCAACAAATGGTGTTGGGAAAAATTGATAGCAACATGCAAAAGAATGAGAAACTGGACCACTTTCTTACACCATACACAAAAATAAATTTTAAATGGCTTAAAGACCTAAATGTGAGATCTGAAACCACAAAAATCCTGAAAAAGAACACAGGCCGTTAACTTCTTTGACATTGGCCATAGGAACTTCTTTATACATATGTCTCCTGGGGCAAGGGAAACAAAAGCAAAAATAAACTATTGGGACTACATCAAAATAAAAAGCTTCTGCACAGCGAAGGAAACAATCAACAAAACTAAAAGACAAACTACTGAATGGGAAAAGGTATTTGCAAATGGCAGTATCCATTTGCAACTAATACTAACCCAATAAAGGGTTAGTATCCAAAATATATAAAGAACTTATAAAACTCAAAGCCAAAAAAACAAATAATCCAATTAAAAATGGGCAGAGGACATGAATAGACATTTTCTCAAAGAAGACATACAGATGGCAAACAGACACATGAAAAGATGCTCCACATCACTTGGCATCAGGGAAATACAAATCAAAACTACAATGAGATACCACCACACACCTGTCAAATGACTAAAAGAAACAACAGGTGTTGGTGAGGATGTAAAGAAAATGGAACCCTCTTGCACTGTTGGTGGGAATGCAAGCTGGTGCAGCCACTGTGGAAAACAGTATGGAGGTTCCTCAAAAAGTTAAAAATAGAGCTACCCTATGATTCAGCAATCACACTACTAGGTATTTATTCAAAGAATACAAAAATATTAATTAAAAGGGCTACATGTGCCCCGATGTTTATAGTAGCATTACCTACAATAGCCAAATTATGGAAACAGCCCAAGTGTCCATCAATTGATGTATGGATAAAGAAGATGTGGTATATATACACAATGGAATATCACTTAGCCATAAAAAAGAATGAAATCTTGCCATTTGCAAGGACATGGATGGAACTAGACTGTATTAAGCTAAGTGAAATAAGTTAGAGAAAGACAAATACTACATGATTTCATTCATATGTAGAATTTAAGAAACAAAACAACAAGCAAAAGGGGAAAAAAGAGAGGCAAACTAAAAAACAGACTCTTAACTATATAGAACAAACTTGGTTACCAGAGGGGAGGTGGGGGATGGGTGAAATAGGTTAAGGGGATTACAGACTGCCCTTGTTGTGATGAACACCGGGTGTTGTATGGAAGTGTTGCATCACTATATTGTACACCTGAAACTAACATTACACATTAACATTAACTAACTGGAATTTTAATAAAAACTTAATTTTTTTAAATTCATTCTTCAATAAAAAGGCAAGACTGAAGTTACACAACTGGTCTCCACTTTTCGAATGTCACGTTCCTAGAAAGGAAACTTCATAGTAGAAGGTAGTGGCATGCAGGAAGGGGGCTACATGTCACCCCACATGAAAGTGACCCCAAAAAGTTAGACGACCAGATCAAATGCCAGAAATGAAATAACCTAGAGAAAGAGAAAGTAAAAGATGAAGTCTTTGTCTCATGGGTTAAGAAAAATGCAAAAATGCAATTCAAGACAACTAATCAGTTCTAAAAAATCCTTCATGCCTGATTTCCTGGAAATCCCAAGAAGCTCCTAGGAAAGGCATTCTCTTTCCTATCACGGATTCTTCAGCAATCTTTTGAATATCTACTAAGTAATTTATGAACTATCGGTTTATTTCCCATTGCTCTTTTCCTTATTACTTCACATTCATCCCCTGCCTTAAAGTCCACAGCTTTGTATTTTGCATCATTTCTTATCATTCCCATCATTTCTGACAGCATTAAATAAATATCTACATGTGCATTGTCCTCATCGTGCACATTCAGTTATTCTTTGGCTGTTTTTTGTCATCCTTTGGTTGGATAATCACATAGCTGTAAAACAGGAAGAATGTAGTATCAGAAGAGTAAGGGAAAATACAACCAATTTTGAGGCCATCAGAGGTTTTTGGTGACTTTGTAGGACTAAGCCCCAGCTCTTTCTTGATTATCAAAGTATTTACCAATATAGACATCTCATTTTCCCAATGAGATGTTTTGCCTTCAGAAGGCACAGGATAAACTTCCTTCCTTCAGGGGGCTGAGACTCTCGGGATGCTCTTTATAAGGCTACGGCACTGGCTTTACTCTACCAATAGAAAGTATTTAGGTGACATTCCTGATCCCCCAGAAACTCATTGTGAAAGGGGATAAATAAAGACCTTCCATCCTAAACCTTGGTTATAAAGAGGGGAGAAATATCCAAAGACTGCCAGGAGGGGATGCCATAAGAAGGCCAGACTTCAACGGAAGGATATCCCAGGAGATTATCTTGTTTGTAATTTATGAGAAGATTCCCTTTGAGCTTCAACTTCCGACCTGAAGTACAAGGAAGAAATGACAAAAATTGGGCTTTCCCACTTTGTCTTATCCTGACTCCTATAGGAAACAGAGCCTGAAGCAAGGATTATGGAGGTAATGATTTATTTGGGAGGTGCAAGCCCAGGTCAATCAGAGTGAGAAAAAAGAATGGAGTCAAGGAAAGATGCAATGCCGTGTGATCTGTGATATTACCACAGCCGGCCATACTTCCCAAGTTGCTAAGGCAAGTGGCTCAGCAAGATCAGTCACTCAGCGTCAGGAGTTTCTCTAGAACAATTGCAGGGAGTGTCTCAGAGAGTCTGGTCCTGGACAGTAAGGACTAAGACATGAACTTTTCCTGGAGAGAGGCCCAGGAAGGAGTTATGCACAGAGAATAATATCCCAGAATATCAGTTCTACCTTCTCAGTTATTCTTCAAAAATAAAGAAATTCCTTGAGCCCAAACTACTACTCCCATGTTGTCCCCATATATTTTTTATTCTGGTTGTCTAAAACATGGAGAAGAAGCCAAAGCTTTCTATCTGTCCAGCCCCATGATGAACCGTCACAACAGCCTTGTTCACTGGCACTTATCACACCTGGACCCTCTGCCTAGTAGTGATTTGCGGGGGCACCCTTCCTGGCAGGAGTGGAGCTTGGCCTCTCTGCCCTGATGATTTCCCCTGAACAAGAGAACCCCAAGGCCCCAAACACAGGAGCATACATCAGCGTCAGAGCACCAGGTCCAAAGAACTGGGATGAAAGGCTAGAAACAGAGTCCATAGGGCTGCAAACCCTCCTCTCTGGTCCAGCCCTGCTTTCTCTCTCAGATCTACTCTCACATTCTCCCCCTTCAGTCTCTATAGACTTCCCTGAAAGGATCCCACTTGGGATCTTCTCCAAATTCAGGCCAGGATCACACACTCCATGTGCAATGCAGCCTAGAGAGAAGGGTTTTCCTGTGTTCTTGTGGGAAAGACAGAAGCATCAATTTTCTTACTAGATGAGGAGTTGGTTAAATGGTTTCTGAGGGTTTTGCACATACTGTTTATTAGACTAAGGAAGTTTCTTCCCATTTTGGTCTGCTAAAAGGATATCTTTGTTATCATGAGTGGATGTTGAATTTTATTAACTGCTTTTCTGTTTATTAAGGTAATGATATGGTTTTTCTCTTAGATCTGTTTGTGTGGCAAATTATGTCAATTTATCTTCCTAAGGTTCAGTGAGATCTGCATTCTCAGTGTAAACCTAACTTGTCTGCTGCATATTAACCTTTTCATATATTGTTGGACTAATTTCAAGAGTTGATACTTGGTGCAGAATTTTTGTGTCTATGAATCATGCATGAGATTGACCTGTAAATTTCCTTATTCTGTTATTTTTATCAAGGCTATGTCAGCCTTATAAAGTGCGATGGGTAATACTCCTTCTTCATCTCCTTCCTGGAAGACTTTGTAGATGAAAAGTTTTCCTTCCTCAAATTTTAGTAAAAATTAATAGTAAAGCCATCTAGGCCTGTTCTCTATGTGGAAAATTGCTGATTGCTGATGCAATTTCTTTGCTAGTTCCAGGATCATCTAAGTTTGCAATTTCTTCTTGAATAGGGGTGAGGCAGTGATATTTCTATTTTGTCTGAAATTTAAAATTTGTTAGCATCAAGTTGTTCTATAATAATCTTAGCTTATCTTTTAATGGCCTGCAGCATTTGTAAAAATCCTCCCTTTTTAGTTCATAATATTAAATATTTGTTCCTTCTCTCTTTTATCCTTGACTAGTTTCTCCAGAGGCTTGTCAATTTTATTAGCCTTTTCAAATGATTCGTCTGTGCTTTATTAAACCTCTCTATTGTATGTTTACCCGTTATTTCATTAACTTCTGCTACCTCTTACTACTTCTTCCTCCTACTTCATTGAATTTATTCACTTATTAATTTCTAACGTCTTGAGATATATAATTTCAGTTTTTTGTAATATGTGAGGTTTAAGACTCTATCTTTTCCTCCGCTTGCTTTAGCTGCATTCCAAATTATTACAAATTATTACAAATAAGAACGGGTACTGGTACTATTCAATTCAAAACATTTTCTGTTTCTTTTTAAATTTCATTTTGACTTGTGGGTTATTTCAAAGTATGTTTCTTTTTTTCTAATATTGTAAGGATTTTTCTAGTTACCATCTTATTGATTTCTAGCTTAATTTGTTACAGCCAGTAAATAGTCCAAAGATTTATGGTTTTGGAATTTCTCAAGATATTCTTTGTGGCCGGTATAGGATCAAATTTGGCAAGTCTGTTCTGCATACTTATAAAAATATATATTCTGCACTGGGTGGGTACACTGCTCTGAATGTGTCTATTATGTCCAATTTGGTCATTGTTTTGTTTCTTTTTTTTTTTAAGATTTTATTTATTTGACAGAGAGAGACACAGCGAGAGAGGGAACACAAGCAGGGGGAGTGGGAGAGGGAGAATCAGGCCTCCCGCAGAGCAGGGAGCCCGATGTGGGGCTCGATCCCAGGACCCTGGGATCATGACCCAAGCCGAAGGCAGACGCTTAACGGCTGAGCCACCCAGGTGCCCCAGTCATTGTTTTGTTTCAATCATCCTTACTGATTTTTTTTTTATCTACTTACTGTACAAGTCCTGAGACTATTTATTCTCCTTGGAGTTCTTTCAATTTTTGTTTTATATATTTTCTAGTCATAGAATGAGGTGCATTAAAATTTTAAATCACTTTGTCTTTCTGATGAATTTAACATTTTCATTGATGAACTTTTTGATGAAAAGGCCCTATTTATTTTTACAGATGCTTTTGACTTAAAGTCGGTTTTGTCGGGTACGAATACACCTATAATGGTTTCCTATGGTTACTGTAAATGGTGTATCCATTTCCTTTCTTTTCCTTTCAACTTTTAAAACCTATTTTTTGCACAGAATATATATTTATGTTTCATTTTCATAGCCGATCTGATATTCTTTGACTTGACTGGAGCATTCCGTATGTTTATATTTAATATAGTTATTGATATATTGCTTTTAAATATACTCTTACTGATGCTTTTTATTTGTCCCCAACTATTCTATGGTTTTTTCCCTCTTCTTTCTTACCTTTTCTAGGATGGATTATTTTTTACCTTTCCTTTTTTCCCTTCTGCTGATCTGAAAGATAAACATTGTTTATATTATTTTAGTGGTTACATAAAAGTACAGCATGTTTCCTTAACTTACCAAAGACTAAACTTAACCCGGTTAACCCTCCTCCCTGAAAACAAAAGAAATGCAGGACCTTTAATCTCATTTACCTCCTCCCAACATTTTTGCATTTTCATTCTACCCTATTTCTTTTTTTTTTTTAAGATTTTATTTATTTATTTGACAGAGAGAGAGTGTGTGTGTGTACAAGCAGGGGGAGCAGGAGAGAGAGGGAGAGGGAGAAGCAGGCTCCCCATGAGCAGGGAGCCTGATGTGGGACTCGATTATCATTTTATATAGACAATGTTCATTTTCCTTTAATAGTTTCTAGTAACTAGATTAGTTTTGGGTTTTTCTGTATTGTACTCCAATAATTTCTTCTGCTATTTCTTCCAGCTAGTAATTCTCTTTCTGTGGTCTTCAGTCTGCAATCAAAACCATCCACTGAATTTTTAATTTTATTGCTTTTTTTTTATTTTTGGAAGTCCTGTTTAGTTCCTCATCAAATTTTTTATGAAACTTCATATTTTCCAGTTCCCTACAGTTATTTTTAAGTTTGTATTATGTTATGTGCCAGATAACACCAACATCTCAAGTGCTCGCTGACCTGCTCCTGCTAAGTGTTATTTCTGCTGACTCATTCACAGTGTCATGTTTTCTTGTGTTCTTTTGGTATTTTGATTATGTGCAGCTTGTTACTTTTAAAAAAGATGTTGGGGGAGTGTGGGGGATGGCAGGATTTCCAAGGCCTAGAATAAAAATATCTCTTTCAGAGAGAATTTGCAATTGCTTCTGCATGGCACTCTTCTAAAATGCCCCCTCCTAAACCATCAGAAAGTCAAGACCACTGCTTTAGACCTGGTCTGTCCAGTCAATGAGAACCTAGGCTGTAAATCTTCAGGAAGTTTGGCCCTTGGTCACAACTTCTCAGGGTCTGGTTATTTTTCCCTTTTTTATGTTTTCCCACTTTATTCAGTACCAAGGCTGTCTTCTCTGGTGAGGACAGATTTAGTTCTGCTTTACCTTTATGCCACAGGACAGCCCACGGGGGCCCCAGATTACAGTAAGGGAGTTTCATACTTGACCCTCCGTATCATTTGGACCCAGGACCTTGACGTTTATCCCTCTTGCCCCAAGAAATCACCAGAACTGAGGGCCAAATTGTGTAGATGGCAAATACCTTTAGGGCAAAAAATGCTTGGGTTGTTTTGATTTCTGCTTGCCTTAATGGATTTCAGAATTACATCCAAAGTTTAACCTGAGAGTTCTCCACTATCTTACCAGTTCATCAGTGCTTTAGAAAGCTTTTTCTTCCCTGGTTTTTTTCCCTAAATTTTTTTCATTCAGAGGGTTGGACTAACTAGCCTGCCTGCTTAAACTACAGATACACATCAGCATATTCCTTTTTTATTTACCCAAGCAACCTGATTCAGTTTCTCCTTTGAGGGACATAACTAGGACTATTTTCCCTAGCCTTTGCCCTGTCTTTTTGGCAGTTATTCTTTACCTCACAAAATCCCAGAAAATAGTTCAATGACTACATTTTAGTGAGCTCCTGTCCTGGTAACATGTAGAAAAACTGTTTCATTTCAGTGAGAAATATCCAAATTTTTCACAGGTTGGTTTTCTTCAGGGGAAGTTTCTTATAAAAAGTTAATCCAATGTGGTGTATAAACTCCTTCCTGATATCTTCTTCCTGAATTTTAAAACTCCCCTTTTCCACATTTAAGGGAATCTTGTGGCACTTAGAGGAATGTAGGGGCATCCAACAGATCATTGTTTGAAAGTCACACCAGAGAATAATGGAAAAAGGAAAGGGAAGGACCTGAGAAACCAGCTAAGGGAGATGTTCTGACCCAGCAGACATGGGACCAAGGCTGGAGCAAAAGAAGGGATGAAAAAACCCCACCCACCCCCTGATCCTCACAAGGAGAGTTTAGCCTCTTATTCCTCCTCCTAAATTGCTAGCACCTGATGGGTACCCTGGCCTTATGTAGTGGTGTAAAGATAAGACCCTAGGGATGAGAGACACAATGATGAAACGGTACTGCACTGGGGTAATGACCATGGCAAGCCAGGAAGCAGGGAGTGCTTGACGAGCCAGGATCCTGGATGTCTTCTTTCTTAGTAGGTTTCCCAGCAACAAAGAGAAACAGTTCAGTGTTTCAATATCATTTTTTAGAATGTTTATTTGCTATGACATAATCATTCTACCACTGGGAATATATCCTAAAAAACAGAACCCAAAACACCACACACACACACACACACACACACACACACAGAGGCTGCAATAAACAATAAACTTTGAGCATAAAGACGTTCATCTCAGTTTTATTTAATATTGCCAGAAATTAGAAATGGCCTAAATAACAAAGTGGGAAGGATTAACTATGGGAATATCCATATAATGGAGTATGATATAAACATAAATAGGATTTTTAAGAGCCCTACAGAAAACCAAGCTAAAAACATTAACTGGCTATTTGCATGCTCTCACTCCCCCCACCCTACCCCCCCCAAAAAAAAGCATTAAAACATCAAGATAACACTTTAGTCTTTTTGACTGGCAGGGATTTAAAAGAATGACAATATTAAGTATAGGCATAGGTGTAGAGAACTGCCATAGAGATTTCCTGATATTAAGTATATAAATTTGCACAATCTGGGGCACCTGGATGACTCAGTGGGTTAAGCATCTGCCTTTGGCTCAGGTCACTATCTCAGGGTTTTGGGACTGAGCCCTGCATCAGGCTCCCTGCTCAGCAGGGGATCTGCTTCTCCCTCTCCCTTTGCCCCTTCCCCCTCTGCTTGTGCTCTCTCTCTCTCAAATAAATAAATAAAATTTAAAAAAATAATAATAAAATAAATTTGTACAATCTTTTTAGATAGCAATTACTAATGTGTACAAAAAGTTAAAAAAATACAACTAAGCTTTGAACAAGCAAATCCATCTTTGGAAAATGGGACATGTACATAAAGGTTGTTCATTATTGTGTTGTATATACTAGCAAAAAAGAAAATTGAGAGAAACCTTGGCATAAAACAAAAGGAGAAACATTAAGCAAATTGTCATAAGTTCATATGTCACATGCAAATGACAAAATAGAATAAAATGATGATTAATATTTCCTGGTAGTCACATATGACTAAGTAACAAAAGCAGATTACAAAATCTTATGGGTAGGAGAATGATGTCACCAAGATGGTGACAGAGATTGTTCCTGACTTGGCTTCCCTTCACAAGAAGAAAAATCAATAACTACTCATGGACAAGACACCACTGAGAAAATCCTAGAGCACGAAGCACCTCCCTCCACCACAGAGACCAAGACAGATCACATTAGAAGGATAATGTATGTTAGCTAAGCTTATTTTTGGTAATCATTTCACAACATATATAAGTCAAGTCGTTATGCTATTCACCTTAAACTTATATAGTGCTGTATGTCAATTATACCTCAATAAAACTGGGGGGAAATCTTATGTGTAGCATTATCCGTTTTTCATTTTGCTAAGTATGCCTATTTGCATAGGAAAAAAAACTATTAAAATATACACCAAATCATTGGTGGTTGTGACTAGGTGGTGAATATCATGTGGTATTTTTTCCTAACTTGACTTATTTGTAGCTCCTTTAATTATATTTTTATATATTTTGAAGATGGAGGAAGGGGCCATGAACAAAGGAATGTACTCTTGAAACTGGAAGAAGGAAGAAATAGATTCCCCTAGGCCCTCCAGAGGGGACACAACCCTGCTGACACCTTGACATCAGCCCCACAAAACTGATGTTTCTGGACTTGTGGCCTCCAGAACTGTGAGAGAATATATTTCTATTGTTTTAAGCCATCAGATTGGTGATCATTTGTTGCAGTGGCCATAGGAAACTAATACAGCACTTTATCTGGAAGTGTGCATTTGAAAATCACATCCCCTGAGCTAGATGCATCAGAAAAAGCTAGCTCCTCTGAGAGGAGTAAATAGAGACAGACACCTTCGTAGGACTGTCATTGGTGTGGCTACACTGGTGTGCCTTTTGTGAGAAAATGGGCCATTTCTCCAGGGCTCTGCAGCCCCAAGCCAGGGATTCTCCTAGGAGAGCCAAGTTCTGGCTCACAGCTGTGTGAGAGCATGGCCTGCCCAAGCCCAGGCAGCTGTTCTGCAGTTATTACCACAACAAAGCTCTGTGGGCAGAGGCTAGGCCTGGATCAAGCTGGGAGAACATTCAAGGCCAGGGCTGGGCCCCACGACTGTTTCTGATCCCTCACACAGCCCCCTAACAGAGACCACCCACCCCAGGCCAGCTGGTAAGGCAGGACGAGGAGAAAGCCGGGTCAATCCTTCCTCCCTCTGCCCACAGGAGGCTCCAGAGGCCCCTTGCATGTAACAACGAAGCCCAGGGCATTGTCTCCTTTGGATGAAAAATGGACCACCTCCAGGTATTCAAGATCCTGAGCTTCCTGCCCTGGAAAAAGAGATCAGTCAAAGCAAGGACTCAACAAAGCCCCCTCTGTGACTGACCATTGTCCTTAGGGAAGAGTCCAGACCTCCCTGTATGGAGGCTGCCATGGCATTAATAAATATCTGTTTCTCAAATTCAATGATTGATTTGTCCTTTATTTATTTAACAGTCACTGGGTAGCAGCTATGGGCCAAGTCTGCCTTGTGCCCTCTGCTCACATTTCTCCCCTGTTTTCTGCATCTTTCTCTCTTCTACCCCTCACCACCTCCTCACAAAGCCTTGCCATGTTATGACCTGCTTGACTCTTTTGCACACCTCTTCTGTGGCTGAGCCCCTCACATCCAGTCCCACATCCTCCAAGGGATCAAAATTCACTCATAAGCTATTCACTCACAGCTTTGGCCCCTTTCAGCTGTCTTTTGATCACCCATGGTAACCTGGCTTCTGGTCTAAGACCTTGGCTGCCCATCTGTTGAGCAAAGGAGAGAGTCTCTGCAGCAGAAATGGACAGCACTGCTTTTGCTATCAATCAGCAAATAACAGATACTAAGCACCTGTTATGTGCCAGGCACTGGAGGCTCAGAAGTGAGCATGGCAGACACTGTCCATGCCCTCATGAAACTTAAGGCCAAAGGACATTCACCAGAATTTCCCCAAGTCTCCTTCCTTGTTCAGGCTGGTCAGATTGGCCTGAATCTGTGTCGGAAATCCACCCAAATGAAAATCATCTTGTTCAAGATGAATATTCATTTGTCTTACAACGTGCAGTTTCCGTGTATGTTGTCACATTTGTCCCTAGGATTGAAGTTTATACTTCTGGTGTCAATGAAGACCTACCTCTGGATGCAGGAGAGATGTAGGACGAAAAATTATAACCAGGGCAGCCATTTCTTCATGGTTTACATTTAGGGTACTCTATGGGGTATGAAGTTCAATATGAACTCTGACATGGAAGAGATACCACATTTCCCTTATCTTCCTTAAATCAGATTAGAGAGGCACACATGGGGCCAGAAAAATGGACAACAGCCTCCAAACCTCAGACCATCATGGTCACTGCAACTCACTGAGTTTCCAAGCCTACGGTGACCCTTCAAAGTCATTCAGCTCTTAGCTGGGAGACCACACATGTGGTATGAGACTCTTTTTTGGCCCTGTGCTTGGTCAGTCTAGCCAGGCATGCCCAGCAGCCATCCCCTCCCAGGTCTTGATGCCAATCGGGGATGCTGCTTTGGGGTTAACTTCAGTCACAATTGTGGATCACTATTCTTCAACCAAATAGCACACACCACTAATACCATACTCATTTTCACATAGAGGAAGTATCTCCCTCTGGGTTCCCGTCACCCTCAGAGTCATGTCTTCTCACATCTGGTTGCCCACAAAGATCTCTGTAGCAGAATATCTTAATGATCTTGACCACTTTCATGATGACGGGAAAATAGTTGACTTCACACAGCTTCTGTTTGAATGCTGAAAATCCTCCCGAAACAAAAGTGTACCAAAATCATGCCCAGAAAGAAAAAATGAACGGATCCAAACAAACAAAAACATACAGCATATACATATACAACTATATACACAAGCACATATAAATATATCCTAGGCACTAGACCGCCAGGGAAATGTAAGCACACATAAATGTATATGTACATATCTGATGACATTTATAGAGCTGTGGATAAGATCACAGACTTTAGAATCAGATCCCAGCTATGGGAATGGGCATACATGTACAGAGGTGTAATTTGTGACAATAACAACATGAAGTGGGCGTTTGAGCTGAACAGAAGTTAATAAAATGAATTCAACAAATTGCGGGGTGTAAGATCAGTTGTTTCTTTTTTGTATTTTTAAAATTTGTATTAAACAATCTTTTTACTTTGGGGCTCCTGAGTGGCTCAGTCAGTTAAAAGTATGCCTTCGGCTCAGGTCAGGATCCCAGAGTCCTGTAATCCAGCCCCATGTCTGGCTCCCTGCTCAACGGGAGACTGCTTCTCCCTTTCCTCCCCGCTTGTGCTCTCTCTTGCTATCTCTGTCACTCTCTCTCTCTTTCTCAAATAAATAAATAAAATCTTTTAAAAATATATTTAAAAAACAACCTTTTAAAATATATTTTGAGATAATTGTGGATTCACATGTAGTTGTAGAAAATAATACAGCAATATCTCATAGACACTTTATCTGGTTAATCCAATGGTAACATCTTGCACAACTATAGTACAATATCATAACTGGTTATTGATACATAACACTGATACAGGCAAAGCACAGAACAGTTCTATCATCACAAGGATTCCTCCTGTTGCACTTTTATAGCTACACCCACCTACCTCCCTTACCCTCACATCCCTGACAACTGGCAACCACTAAAATGTTCTCCATCACGATAATGTTGATATTTCAAGACTGCCAAAACAATTCAGTTATGTTAATCTTAAACAGAAGGTAAGCCCTGTACATGTTTGGAGAGATTTATATCACAGTATTTCTCTTTTCTTGAGCTGTTCTAAGTGGTATTGTTTTTGTTTTTGTTTTTTGAGATTTGTTTATTTATTTTTTTATTTATGTAATGTATTTATGTATTTATTTTTACATTTATGTAAAGTGTAAAAATATATTTTTATTTGAGAGAGAAAGTAGGGGAGGGACAGAGGCAGAGGAAGAGGGAGAGAGAATCTCAAGCAGATTCCCCACTGAGCACGGAGCCTAGCATGGGGCTCAACGTCAGGACCCTGAGATCATGACCTGAGCCAAAATCAAAAGTTGAACACTTAATCAACTGAGCCACCCAGGTGCCCCAGTGGTATTGTATTTTAAATTTTAAATTTTAATTTTCTGTGCCAACATGTCCATGTTTCATAGCCTAAGAAATCTTGAGAAAGAAGAATAAATTGTTTCTATACACCAGCAATGAACAATCAATAAGGAAATTTTAAAAACAGTTCCATTTACAGTAGAATCCAAAAGAATAAAATACCTAGGATTAAATTCAATTTCACCAAGGAGGTGAATAAATTATACACTGAAAACTACAAAGCATTGTTAAAAGTAGTTAAAGAAGAACTACTTAAATGGAAAGACTCCCATATTCATGAACTGGAAGGCATATATTGTTAAGATGGCAATGCTCCCCAAAGTCATCTACAGAGTCAAAGCAATCTTTGTCAAAATTCCAGTGACATTTTCTGCTGAAATGGAAGAGCCAATTCTAGAATTCATATGGAAATGCAAGGGGCCCCAAATAGTTAAAACAACATTAAAAAAGAAAAACTAAGTGGGAGGACTCACACTTCTTGGTTTCAGAACTTATTACGAAGCTACAGCAATCAAAACTAGTGTGGTACCAGCTTAAGGATGGACATATAGATGAATGGAATAGAATTGAGAGCCCAGAAGTAAACCCAAACGTCTATGGCCAATTGATTTTTGACAAGGGTGCAAAGGCCATTTGGTGGAGAAAGAATAATATCTTCAATGAATGTTGCTGGACAACCAGATAACATGAAAACAATGTAGTTGAACCCCTACCTCACTCCTACACAACAATCAGTTCAAAATGGATCAACAGCCTAAATATAAGAGCTAAACCATAAAACTCTTAGAAGAAAACACAGGGTAAGTCTTCATGACCTCTGATCTGACACTGGATTCTTACATTTGACACCAAAAGCACCACCAACAAAAGACAAAATTGATCAATTGGATTTAATAAAAATTTTAAAACTTGTACACTAAAGAATAGTATCAAGAAAGTGAAAATACAATCTACAGAATGGGAGAAAATATTTGCAAATTATATATCTGATAGAAGTGTAGTATCTAGAATATATAAAGAACTCTTACAACTCAACAACAAAAAGACAAGCAAGTAGGGCGCCTGGGTGGCTCAGTCAATCAAGCATCTGCCTTCGACTCAGGTCATGATCCAAGTCCTGGGATTAAGTCCCACACTGAGATCTCTGCTGAGTGGGGAGCCTGCTTCTTTGTCCATCCCCTGGCTCATTCTTTCTCTCTCTCTCAGTCTCTCAAAGAAATAAATAAAATCTTAAAAAAAAAAAAAAAGACAATTAAGGAATGGGTAAAGACCTTGAAATGACATTCCTCCAAAGAAGATATGCAATGACCAGCAAACATAGGTAAAGATGCTAAACGTAATTAGTCATTAAGGAAATGTAAATCAAAACCACAAGATACCACTCCACACACTATGATGGCTATAATAAAAAAATGAAAAATAACAAGTATTGACGAGGATGTGCAGAAATAGGAACTCTTGTAAAGAAGCCAGGTCACATATTGCATAAACCTTTTATATGAAGTAATCAAAATATGCTAATCCATGGAGACAGAAAGAAGATTAGTGGTTGCCAATGGACCAGGCAGGGGTGGGGAAGGGAGAATGGAAGGTTATTAAGTACCCATTAAGTTGTGGATGGGATGGATGGATGTCCTGGGGTGAGGAAAAAATTTGTAACTAGAAAGAGGTGGTAGTCCCACAACATTTGGAATGTACTAAATGCCACTGGATTGTACACTTTAATGAATTATGGGTTATGTGAAATTCACCTCAATTGTTATGTGGGTCATAGCCTTATGTTTAGCATAATCCTCTTTGAATTTTAAATAATGCAGATATATGTGAGAGAAAAATATGTTAGATCACACTTTAGGGCATTAAAGATGATTATCAAGGAATGATGAGAAATCAGATCATTTTTTTAAGTAGGTTCCACACCCAGCCTAGAGCCCAATGTGGGGCTTGAACTCATGACCCTGAGATCAAGACCTGAGCTGAGATCAAGACCTTAGCTGATATTAAGCCAGCTTAACTAACTGAGCCACCCAGGCACCCCAGAAATCAGATAATTTTAGGGACACTTGTGTGGCACAGTCAGTTAAGCATGGATTCTTAGTTTTGGCTCAGGTAGTGATCTGAGGGTTGTGAGATCAAGCCCCATACAGCTCTGCACTCAGCATGGAGTCTGCTTAAGTCTCTCTTTCCCTCTCCCTCTGCCCCTCCCCTCTGCTCTCTCTCTAAAAAAAAGTATAAAATAAGTCTTTAAAAAAAAGAAATCAGATAATTTTAATTTTCTCTTTGCTTAAATTATTTTCCAAATTTCCCAACAATTTTAGAAAATAATTGCTTGCTAAATTTTTTAATAACTAGGAAAGAGAAGCTAATAGTCATTAAGAGCATGAAGAAAATACTTCAGTTATGGGGTAAAGTGAGGATAAAACAAAATTACATTGTATGTATAGTATGATTCCAGGTATTTAAAATGCATTACTGGGGCTCCTGCGTGGCTCAGATGGTTGAGATTCGGGCTCTTGGTTTTGGCTCAGGTTGTGATCTTGAGATCTTGGGATCAAGCCCCATGATGGGCTCCATGTTCAGCTTGGAGACTGCTTGGGATTCTTTCTCCCTCCCCCTCTGCTCCTCCCCCTGCTTGGTCACTCTCTCTCTCTCATAAATTAATAAATAAATAAATCTTTTAAAAAATAAAATTCATTGGTTAGGTAACAGTTTGTAGGAGATAAGCAAATAAGTGACATTTTTCCTTTCTACTTTCCAAATTTTCTCAATGGACATATATTACCACTATAATCAGAAAGATACTTTTATTTTTTAAATGTCCACAACTGGGCAAGCTAAGTTCAAAAAAGTAGAGGTTTAATAAATGTACTTGATTTGATAAGGAAGATATTTATGCCAGAATTATATATTTTGATAGATAATATTCCTCACAGAAAAACTGTAAAGGACAGAAAATGTAGTGATGGAAACTTAAATCACCAGACTCTACCCACTCAGAGATACTAAGTTGTTCCTTAAACAGAACTGGGCTTAGGGGTTTAAAAACAATGGCCCCTCACATCCAATGGTAGTAAGATCAACAGCAGAGTTTACTTAGCAAAAGTGAATCTATTATGTGGCAACCCTGCTATCTCAAAAGTGTGGCTCTCTGGACAGAGGACAGAGAATGCTAAAAGGACAACTCTTGGTCTTTGCTTGCCCGGCATACTTTCCCACTTCACATGGTATTAGCAATCTAGTAATTTGAACTTCTTTTGGGGAACCAACCTTTTACCAGTCTTAGTTCATGTGGTTTGGGTGGCTTGGGCAAGACTGACCCCAGTCTACCCAAAGGAGGAATGACCTAGGCTTCAGTCAATCAGTGGATTCAATGTCTAAGGTCAAGGTGGTTCATTAACTTAAGCTAGGTGTCAAGTGCAAGCCATTTGTTAAAAACATCGACAAAATAGGTGGACTCTATGACTCTGAGCATTTGTGATTTAAAAACAGATATTAAAATCCCTAGAAAAGAAGCTGGGGTGATGAATGGGTTGCCCTATGGATTTAGTAGCTAATGGTCACACTCTCTTACTGTCTTGTGCATCCCTCTACCATGGTGTTGACCATGCTGGAACCTGGTCACTGCTGTTTCTGTCTCCTCCACCAGAGAGCCTGTTCTCTAAGAGACGGAGACACATCTCCGTATGTTGGGTCATTCAGACAGGGGGCCTAAACACACAGCTGCTGAAGAAATTACCCTGATGGGCTTAGCAGCATGGAGCTGAGGCAGTGGTCGCCCTATCACTGGGGATTCGGGTTTCTGGGCTCTAGAACCCATCCAGGTTGATACCACATCCTCCAGTCCCCACCTTGTACGCTCCCTGTCCCATTGTGGGCTGGAACGAGTGGTCTGTTCTGAGTCAACTGGGGTGGGTTCTGATGTGGTCACAGCACGATTCTCACACAACCACCCAGAGAACGTCATCTGACAGAGGGGTGGGGGCAGGGAAGCTTTCATAGAAAGCCTTCTAGGTCGAAGCACCACAAAACCAGAGGGGAGTTCAAGGTCAGTGAGCCCATCTGCATACCCTTCCTCTCCTGGGAGCGAAAAGACAGCACAGAGGAAGCACCAGCCGCCCCAACCTGGGCAGCCTCCTGGGAAAGATGCAGCCGCTCCTGCACCTGCTCCTGCTGGCCTTTGGCCTGCCTTCCGGGGCCAAGGCAGGTGAGTAACCACCCCCGACCTCAGAGCCCCGACCCCGTCCCACAGTGGGCACAGCTCTCCTGTCCCTTCTGCACACCCCCGATCCACGTAGCCACCAGGAACATGCTGCACCCTGACTTCATCCTGCCTCCCACTCTCAAGTGGGATGCTACACAAGCTGCCAGCAGGAATGGCAGGGCAGAAGGCTGGGCTCCAGAAGAGCCAGTGGGCACTGCCCCCTCCCCATTTGCCATCTGGAAATGGAACGTTCTTTCTTACAAGTGCACAGCAGAGGGTGAGAAACTGGAAAAGAGAACCTCATAAATCCCCCTGCAGAGGGCAGAGCAGGCCTGGTTTTCCAGTGGGATGAGCCAGATGCTTCCCACAGCATCTGCTTGGGAGAGAAACCCGGGGCTCAGCTGACCCCACACTTGGACGGACCTCGGTCCCCAGAAGACTGCTGTTGCCTTGGCCCTGTCCCAAGGCTCCTCATCCCTCTCTCCAACTCTGCTTTTCTTCCCAGGCTGTTAGCGGCTCTCCTCTTTCTTTCTTTCTTTTTTTTTTTTTAAAGATTTTATTTATTTATTTGAGAGAGAGAATGAGAGAGAGAGAGCATGAGAGGGGGGAGGGTCAGAGAGAGAGGCAGACTCCCCGCTGAGCAGGGAGCCCGATGTGGGACTCGATCCCGGGACTCCAGGATCATGACCTGAGCCGAAGGCAGTCGCTTAACCAACTGAGCCACCCAGGCGCCCAGTGGCTCTCCTCTTTCAAACATGACCTTGGCAGACCTAAACTTCTCTGCTTTCCAGAATCCTAGCAGCAGGGGCCCTACCAACCTTCATCTGGAGGCTCCCTGGGGAGCCTTGCCTTCATGCAGCCAAACAGCACTCCCTAGGCACTTACTACGTGTCAGGCCACGGAAATAGGCCAGGTCAGACAACACCTACCTAACGAAACTTAGGTCCTAGCCACTGGCAAAGACTTCACAGGATGACAGGGGCCTTAGAAACTTGCTTGAACCAAAGCAAAGTCAGGAGAGGGATTGTTCAGGAGGCTCGAGGACGTCACTATCCCTACGACAGGTAGGCTCCCCTCCGGTTGTGTGTAGAAGACAGGTACACAGACCGAGACCCTGCCCTTCCCCCTCCCAGAGGAGGGAGTGGAGGCCCCCTCCCATGCCCTCCCAAATCCAGGCCGTGCCTGCCCGGTGCATTCGGTGGGTACACAGGAGCAGAACAGAATTTTCCCTCAGGAGAGATCATCGGGGGACATGAGGCCAAGCCCCACTCCCGGCCCTATATGGCATATCTTAGCATCCAGAAAAATAATAGGCAGATTCAGTGTGGTGGGTTCCTGATACACAAGAAGTTCGTGCTGACTGCCGCTCACTGCTACGGAAGGTGAGGAGGGACCAGCAACCTGCACCTCCCTGAAAACCCTGGCCCGGAGCCCTGCTTTCTTCCCCGGGAGCACTGAGGAACACGTGATCCAGGAGGGCTCTTGAAAGGGGGTGAGGGAGAGCAGGTAGGTGGTGGGGAGAGGGGAGGCCGGGGCCAGGTGCATTGCAGGAGTAAGAGAAGAGCTGGGACATGCTTTGGCATCAGAATGCAAACTCATGCCATTTCACAAGTTTCTCTGGGTAACTGACCCCTGAGAACCCCTGACACAGTTACCGATAGCTCCAGAATCCTACCCCAGCTGCTGAGAAGCAGAAGGCACAGACAGCTCAAACCTGGGCCCTCCTGTTGCCTCAGTTTCCCCATCAACTCCAGGCCTGCCCACCCCAACTGCCACTTGCCCTTCACAGCCCCTGGGGCTGTATCCCATGAATTCCACACCCCCACACCCCACTCTGCTCTCTCTGCAGCTCCATCAAGGTCACCCTGGGAGCCCACAACATCAAGAAACAGGAGAGGACCCAGCAGGTCATCCCCGTGAAAACAGCCATCCCCCACCCAGACTATAATCCAAACAACCACTCCAACGACATCATGTTACTGCAGGTAAGGAAACCTCCCTGCTGCCCTTGCTCTCCTGGGTCCATACTATTTCCTCCTCCCACTGGGACCTGTCCCCTCCGTCCTTCCCACCCTGGCCGCCTGACCAGTCCCCGTGGCTCAGGGCAGAGAGAAGACGGTGCAGCCTCATCGGGGTGTCCAGGCCCAGAGGCCACTGGCTGAGCTGGACTCTCTTGCCTCTTTCCATCAGCTGGAGAGAGAGGCCAAGCAGACTGCAGCGGTGAGGCCCCTCCGCCTGCCCACCGGCAAGACCCGGGTGCGGCCAGGACAGGTGTGCAGTGTGGCCGGCTGGGGGCGGGTCAACGCCAAGATACACAGGTACCCAGACACTCTGCAAGTAGTGAGGCTGGCAGTGCAGGAGGATCAGGAGTGCAAATCCCGCTTTCCCAGTTTTTACGACCGCACCATTCAGCTGTGCGTGGGGAACCCAATGGAAGAAAAGTCTTCCTTTCAGGTGAGACTGGGGGTCTGCTTAACATGGCTCTGGGACAGGGGTGTTTGGGAAGACCTGGGATCTGGAGACCTGAGAAGTGACCTTTTTCCTGAGGAAGAGAGGGGGAGCAGCCAGAGATGGGAGCACCCAGGCCCGCTGCAAGCCTGCCCAAGGCCTAGGATGAATCTAAACGAGGCGCTCCTGCAGAAGGATGAATTTACAGCACTCTGCCCCGTGCCCGGCCCCCCGATGGGAGCACTCTGCTCCCTGGACATGCAGTGGTGAAAACCAGGTGGCTCCTCAGAGCTGGCCCCCACATGGGTCTCGGGCTCGTCCTCCATGCTGAGTGTCAGCCCCACCCACCTGCTTCTGGGGTCCCCTAAACAGCAGAGTGAAGCCAGCAGTCCTGCAGCAGAGGATCTGGGACCTGGGGGAGGAGAGGGAGCTGCCACCTGGGGTGAAGCGAAGCAGTGACAAGGTCCAGCCCTGTCCTGCCCTCCCATCTCCCATGGTGGCCATGCAAGGCAGCCTTCTCAGAGGGGCTGGGGAGGGCGGGGGCAGCAGGATAGCTGACTCACTTCTTCCCTATCTCTGTCCACAGGGGGACTCTGGGGGCCCTCTCGTGTGTAACAATGTGGCCCAGGGCATTGTCTCCTTTGGACCCAAAAATGGGGCACCTCCACGGGTCTACACCAAAATCTCAACTTTCCTGCCCTGGATAAAGAAAACCATGAAAAGCCTCTACCTGCAGGAACCAGACTATTTGCTCTAGAGCTGATCCAGAATCACGCTGGGAAGGGTGGCAGGAAAGGTGCCAGCAATCTAATAAATGTCTCTTACCTGAGTATCGGCCACCAAATAAATGTCTCTTAACTGGCTGTGAAGGGCTGGTTCGTTTATTCATTGACCATACACCGGCATCAACTCTGCGCTTACAAGGCCAATGACACAATTCTGCTGTTTTCTGCTTCCTCTTCTTCATCCACCCCCCAACTCCATGCAAAATTCCTTCCAGCTCCTTTTTAGCTACACCTGTCTCTCAGAGCCTGCCCTTCTGCCAGGGCTGAAGCTGAGCACCACCAGGAGAAACCATGAACCTCTCTGGGCCTGGGGCTCTGGGTGAACTTCTTACCTCCTCCCCCTGTGTTCTCTGGCAGAGAGGAAGGGGGTAACACTGTGGGTCCTGGACACCAAGCTGGCACAGTCTAGGGCTACAGCTCAAGGACACAGCCCTACCCCATTGGGAAGTGACAGGGACCTTCTCAAGCAGGACATTTCTCTCCCACAGCCAAGGAAGCTAGCACGGAGTGGGGCTGGGCCTCTTGAGTAGCTCTGGAGTCTCACCTCAACTGAGTTCCCTTCCCTGACCCCTTCTGAGCTCAGGGACCAGCTCGGGCTCCAGTCTCCTAGCTGTCCTTTCTTCTCCATCCCCGTTTACCACTGAGAGTGTTCAGTGGCCACCAACTCCTGTCCCCTCCAGACAACACTGATCTGAGCTGGCCCCTGCCTCCTATCCCTTCCACCTACAACACCCAAGCTCTGGCAGGGCCTCACCACTGAGATGCCAGCCCAGCTCATGCCCTGACAGAGAGGGGCATCCGTGGCACCAGCCCTGAGAGCACCAAATAGCATCCTTGGAGGACAGGGCTGATAGGGTGGCTTTCCAGAACCCTTGGCCTTACCTATCACCTGGCTGGGCCAGCTCAACCCCTCCCATCCAGCCCAGTGTCTCCCTATGTGTTGGGGTCCACTGGTGGCCTGGTCACTCAGTAGCCTGAGTCCCTCTCAACCTGTCCCTCTGGTCACTGCCAACCTCTAGGCTGAGACTCCCTGCTGGCCACCTTGGGCTATATCAGCCTTTAGACTTAAAAAGGAATCCTCTGTGCAGTAGGACTGGAAAGGACAATTTTTTCCATCAACCAACCAGCAAATACTAATTGAGCACCTACTAAGTGTCAGGCATTGATTGGACTGAATGCAAACTCTATCACCTGAGCCCAGGTGAACCTGACACTGTTGATTTTCACCTAAATTTCTAACCCCTTCTCCCTCCTCCACACGAGTCCATGTGGCCTACGTCTCTGTGGGAAATCCACAGGAAGCAAGTATTTGTAGTTATTTTTATTGCTGGTTACAGTCTGTATGAATATTATCTCATGTGACTCTAGAACAGCAGTGTATGGGATTTGGAAATGACTTTAGTCATTTAGTTTCTGGATGTGAAGTTACCAAACTGTTTACTGGAGCATCCTCTTCACCTAGGGGACAGGGCAACCTTATTTTCATTTGCTTCAAAAGTAAAAGGTATAAGGGGCGCCTGGGTGGCTCAGTCGGTTAAGCATCTGCCTTCAGCTCAGGTCATGATCTGAGGATCCTGGGATGGAGCTCTGCATGGGCTCCCTGCTCAGCGGGGAATCTGCTTCTCCCTCTCCCTCTGCCCTTACCCCCCTACCCATGCTCACTCACAAACGTGACTCTCTCTCCCACACAAATAAATACATAAAGGCTTTTTTAAAAATAAAAATAAATAAAACAAATTTTAAGAAGTAGCAGGTATGAATGTCATTATACAGATTCAAATGGTAGGAAAAACTACAATATTCAATTGCCTGAAGGCAATCTAAGATTGACTCTAAACACCCATCCAATCCGAGGAGCCAGAAACAACCTTTGTCATGACTGCAAGCTCCCACCTGTGCAGACTCAAACTAGAATCAGAGAGGCTCACATAGTCTAGAAAAATGGAGAATTGCTTCTGTTCTTCAGGCCACCACGGTTCCTGCTGCATGCACAAAGCCCAAGATTTTCTAGACTCTTCAACACTCAAAAGTCCTGGCTTGGAGGCCACACATGGAGGATGTGATTTCTTGCTAAACACGGATCTCCCTCTGTTGGGCTCGCCTCACAAAACACTCCCAGCAGCCACACCTCCAAGGTTTGGCCACTAGTGTGAGCACTGCTTGAAAGCTGAGCCCCAGTTCCAGCTCCGGACTAATGCCTTCCTGCACCAAATACACACAACACCACACTCTTCTGTGACCTGGGGTAAATACTCTGGGGTCACGTAACCCTCAAAGCCATGCCCCTTCACATCTTATGCACAAAGTCTGAAGCAACACCATCTCTCAATGACCTTGGGCACTTTTACAAGGGAAGAGCAATGAGGTCCCACAGCTTCTGACTTGGAGTTGAAAAAAAAAAAATCTGGGCATTTAAGGCATACTAAATTCCTTAATTTAAAAAGTTCCTTTTTTCCTTGTTTAAAAGTTTCCTTGATTTAAAGAGACAAAAAGGAAAATGCAGAAAACAAAATTAAAAATACTATTTTTTTAAAGTTACTCAGCCACATACATATTCAGTTTAAGTATAACCTTTACTTCGAGGAAATGGTTCTGTGGTTTAAAACATGTTTGAGAACACTTGCTGCAGTCTCTCATCCTCCTTGGAGAAATGGGGGAGAGACAAAGTCCCAGGAAGGTGTAGTAACTGACTGAAGGTACCAGAGTCAGGACAGAGCCTGGACTGAGCCCAGGCCTCCTGACAGCCAGGCCACCAAGAACCCTTACATGTTTTCTAACACCCACTCTGTGACGAGCTTCTGCTCAGACACCTCCCTGGAGACAAAGCCTCTAGGCTCCTGTGGAAGCCATTCTGTGACAAGTACTCAAAACATCTTCCTTGGCGAGCTGAAGTCTACTCCTGGGCACATTTGGATGGAGGTAGAGAAGCACATTAAACATGCCAATTCCCTCAAATCTCCTTTGTCTGGGGAAATAGCCCCCACTCCCAGCTTTGAGGAAACAATTCTTCTCTTGCTTAAAAATCTCTGTCATGAAAATTAAGAAATGGGGCACCTGGGTGGCTCAGTTGGTTAAGTGTCTGCCTTCGGCTCAGATCATGATCCAGGGTCCTGGGATCGAGCCCCACATCGGGCTTCTTGCTCAGCGGGCAGCCTGCTTCTCCCTCTGCCTCTGCCTGCCCCACCCCCTGCTTGTGCTCTCTCTCTCTCTCTCTCTGGATAAAATCTTAAAAAAAAAAAAGAAAGAAAATTAAGAAATAAAACAAAATAAAATAGCTCTGTAGTGACCTCAAGGAAATGCCTCTCTTCCCACCAAGATCTACTGCCACCACCCCTCCTTCCCCACAGACTCACTGGAAGAGTCAGGTCACAGTGTGACTGGAGAGAGAAATGCAAAGCCAGCTCCTGGTGGGGATAGACCCGAAGGAATGCCAAATCTTCTCATTAGTTTCAGGAACATGTATTGGGATGGCTCTGCCTTCCAGTACCACTCTTTGTGGACTTAGAGAACTGTAAGTTCTCTAACAAACCCTGTTACCTCTCTGTATCCCACATGACACTGCTTTTGACCATGAAAGAAGTGCAGCTCTCTAGGTTCCTCTTTTTCATAGGCCTGTTGCTACATGACATTTCACACCCACAGAGTCGGGAAGCTCAATGAGCCTCAAGTAGGACAAAGAAAGCCATATCTAAACACACAAGAGTCAAATTGATATTTGATAAAGACAAAAAGTTGAAAGTAGAGGGAAAAGAAGATACATTCATTACTTTAGGGGAAACAACAATAAGAATAGCAATGAAAAAAAAAGTGTTTGACCATTAAAAAAAAAAAGAATAACAACAAGCTACCCACCAGAAACAACAGAATTCAGAAGACAGCCAAATGACATTTTCATTGTGCCCCTTAAATGACATTTTTAAACAGTTGAAAGAAAAAAAGGAATAGGCAACCTATTTTTGGTATTCAACCTGGAATTCTCTATCCAATATTTAAAAGGAAGGCAAAATGAAGACACTTTCAGAAAAACAAAGATAAGAGAATTGTTGCCATCAGAAAGGCATTGCAAAAAATACTAAAAGCAGTTCTTTAGGCTAAAAGGAATTGATCCCTGTTGAAAGTAGGAAAAGAAAAAGAGAAATAAATGTGTAAAATGTGACTAAATATAAAATACTTTATGTAAATTTTGTTCAAAGATTATTGATTATTTAAGGCAAAAAATGCTTTTGGAATTATGATATACAGTAAAATGTAGGACAAAAATAACTCAAAATGTGGGAGGAAAGTTAAATGGAAAGTTAAACTCATGACAAGTTTCCTATATGAAGTGGTATAACATTAATTCAAAGTACACTGTGATATGTGAGGAGTTGTACTATAATACTACAGTAAATGCTAAAATAATATATACAGGTATAAATAAAAGCCAATAAAGGAGACAAAATGGGACACAACAAAAGAGGGCAGGAAAAGAAGGACAAAAGAACAAAGACAAAATCACACAAATACAAATCAAATCCCAATAAGACATTCTTCAACCAACCCTATCAGCAGCTCCATTAAACATAAACAGTTTAAACACTCTAATTAAAGGGCAGAAATTATTAGTCTAGATAAGAAATGCAAGAACGAATTTTGTGCTGTTTACAAGAGAGACATGTTAAATATAAAGACATAGATAAGATGAAAGTAAAGTTATAATGGAAAATATATATATCCTGCAACACCAATCAAAATTTTTTTTAATTTTTAAAAATTAAAAATAAAAAAATAGCCTCGTCCATGGAGAATGCTGTTTAACTTTTAAAGGCAGTCCCTTCACGCCAATGTCCACCTCACCCTCCTCAACCTGCTCCGATAAATTGCACCGACTGCCCACTCAGTGGAGGTCCCTGTCTCCCTACTTGAGCTCTGATACCAACTACCAGGCCAGTCCCTTATATGAACATCCTCCTCACATCGCTTGGGTGTCCACGTCCTGAGCTAGGCTGCCCTCCTCATCTCACATTTATTCTGCCATCCCAAGCTGGGCTGCCCAGGCCTGGGCATCCAAGCCCATGTGGGATAAGGAGAGTGTCCACATAGGAAGCCTGGTGTAGGCAACTTCCTCACCTCACACAGGCTTGGATGCCATGCTCTGGCTTACTGTGGCTCCCCACCCTGCCAAAGTTGCTATTGGCTTCATTGCTTCTTAAAGACAATTGGGATCAAGATGTTTAGAAGTGACAATATTTTCGATTCCATGACTCCCCTCTTTATCCATTATGGGGAGATGATCAGAATAACTTGTTTAGCAAATGGTCCACGGATATGAGAAATATAGTTCTCCAGACAGTGGTGTGAGGCTACAGTTCTAGCTCCCCGGCATCCATTCCCACTTCACATGGTATCAGTAGCTCATTAAAGAGAGTAACATTTTAGAGAAAGCCAAACCTCTTCCATTCTCAATACATTTGGTTTGGACAGAGCAGACCCCAACATATCCACAGGCTATGACCTCAGCTTAAATCAATCACTGGTTTCAAGTCCTCTGACCAACTCTACCTGCACCTAAAGCAGTATGGCAGATTGTCCTCTGCTATGGTTGTCATTGTATGTCTCCTATCCCACAGGCTCTACCTACATGACTGAAACACTCCTCCCACTCAGAAGGGTGTCTATGCCCCTTCCTTTTTAATCTGGGTGGAGGCTTTTGATTGCTCCAAGCAGTGGAATATGGTAGAATGCAATGCCATATGACTTCAAAGTCTAGGTAATAAAAAGAACACAGCTTCTGCCTGGCTCTATGTTGGGGAGATGCTCGCTCTGGGGAAGCCAACCATCATGTTGCAAGAAAGACTGAACAATCCCATGCAGAGACTACATGAGACGACCTCATAGAGAGGAACTGACGGGCCCAGTAGACAACCAACACCAACCACTGGGCATGGGTGAGTGAGACTTCAGGTGATTCCAGTCTCCAGGCTTCAAGCCTCCCCTGACACCAAGGGAAGCAGAGGAGAGCTAACCACACTAAACCTTGACAACTTGCGGATTCATGGGAAAGATAAATAGTGGTGATGGTGGTGTCATTGTTGTTGTTTTAAACTATGCAATTCTTCAGTAAGAGGAGCAAGCCCTCTTCAACATTATTCCCACACCATTCATTCAGTCCATCCCTCTATCTGTGGCCCTCACCATCCTTATCAGATCACTAATGATTTTGACTCCTCCACCAGAAGCAAGGGATCTCACCTCCAGTACCCCTGAGTTTCAACAAAACGGGGCTCAATGAAGGATCATCCTGATAGTCTAAAGAGAGCTAAGGAAAAGAAGACGTTTTTGGATGTATCAAGAGGCTCAGGTTTCTGCAGCCCAGAGCCCTGCTACTCATGGATGCGATGTCTTTAACCACCCCACCCATAGCCTGTGGTTCCTGTTCTCAGCTCGTGTGGTCAAGAGCTACCAGTGCTGATGTGGTGACTGATAAGTTATTTCACTCAGGCCAGGATTTGATCAGGCAGTGGTAGGAGGCACTCAGAGGGAGCCTTATGTGATAAAGACTACAAAACCGGAGAGGAACGTGGGGGTTAGAAGACTTGGAGGAAGTGCTGGCAACTCCAACCTGGGCAGCCTTCCTGGGGCCATGCAGCTGCTCCTGCTCCTGGTGGCCTTTCTTTTGGCCCCTGAGATTGAGACAGGTGAGTGACTGCCTCCCCCAACAGAGGCCCAGTCCCATCCCACTGTGGCACAGCCTTGCTCAGGTGCTACACTCAGGCACACCCTGGCCCTGCTGCGTTTTGATCCCACATCAGATCTGCCAACCTCGCTCAAAGATGGGCAAATCTGAAGCAGGATAAACACTCAGCATGAATGGCAGCGCAGAAGAAGGCTGTTACCCAGGGGGAGCCATAGGTCCTATCCCTTCCCCAGGTCCTACCCTTGTCGTCTGGAAATTGGGTTCTTATACAAAGGCATCTAGAAGAATGTTGGAGGGTGGGAATGAGAAATAATTAATCCCCCAGGAATTGGCAGTTTGGAGAAAAGGGCTGGCTTCTGTAGTCAAAGCAAGGCCCACTAAATTTCTAACTCAATGTCTTAAGATCTATCCTCAATCTCCACCCAGTTCTTCAAGCTTTGTCATTCTTACGCTGCCGAAGAAAGAAGCCAAGGACCCAGTTGGTCCCAGAGTTGGTGGCATCCTGGTCCCTTTAATACTTATGTTTGGTAATTTTTCAGCCACAATGGGCACAATGGCTTTGGCAGGCCCCATATTCCCTGGTACTTAGAACCGCAACCAATGCTCATTCAGAAGCTAAATGGGAGCCGTTTCTTCATGCAACTAAGACATTTACTGGGCACCTAGTATGTGTCAGGCTCTAGCGAAAGTCAAACACAACCACAACACAAACATGAGCATTTTGAGCTCATGTTCCAAACATTACAAATAAGGAGCAGCTCAGTGAGGTCTAGAAAACAAGAGGGGAGAAAGAACCCAGATACTATCGGGGAAAGGATTTTCCAGGATCTGTGGGGACTTCACTGCTTGTTTCAAACGTAAATTCCATTTGCCACCATATGTGTCCACTGCAGGAATTAAGGAACAAGGACTGTTCTCTCTGTTAGAGGTAGAATCTGAGTCTTGTGGGTCATTTGGCAAGTCAGGAATGCTGTCTGAGGAACCCTTCTTGGTTGCTACTGGTTACTCCAGACCCTGCTCTCTGCCGCCCCAACTCCTTCCCTCCTGCTTCAGTTCATCCCCATTTCCCCTTCTCCAGCCTTTGGTTCCATGAGCACAGCAGTCGGGGTAAACTGTTTCTTTCAGGGAAAATAATCGGGGGCCACGAAACCAAGCCTCATTCTCGTCCCTTCATGGCATTTCTCCGGATCCAGAATCCAAATAAAACCTGTGCAGGTTTCCTTGCACGTGAGGACTTTTGTGCTAACTGCAGCTCACTGCAAAGGAAGGTGAGAAGCAGCACCTGCAACTCCACCCTTCTGTTAACTCCACATGGGGATCCCTCTTCCAAGAACTGTCACCCAGCCTGGCTGCCAAGAAGCAGAGGGTACAGAGCTTGGCCCCATCCATCCCCTAGAATTCCTCTCCATCCCAGTCGTGCCCTGACCTGAGCTGTCCCGTTTCGTCCATGGCTTTTGGACTGTATGTCCTGTGACCGCACTTCCCACTCACTCTCTGTGCAGCTCCATCAACGTCATCCTGAGGGCCCACAACATCAAGAAGCAGGAGAGGACCCAGCAGGTCATTCTGTGAGAAAAGCCATCCACCACCCAGACTATAATCCTAAATACGTCTTCAACGACATCATGTTACTGCAGGTAGGGCCCTCGGTCCGCTGGTTCTTGCACACTTTATTCCTGGGGATTTTGCATCCCCCGTGGCCTCATTCCTGTCCCTCCTTCCCACTATGACATTTTCACTTATCCCGGGGCTATGAGGAGGGCAACCCCATGACTGTCGCTAGAGTCTTTGTGAGCCATCGGTAGATTAGAACTCCTTTCCTCTGCATTCAGCTGGAAAAGAAGGCCCACCTGACTGCCCCTGTGAGCCCCCTCAGACTGCCCAAGAGGAGTGCACAGGTGTGGCCAGGAACGCTGTGCAGTGTGGCCGGCTGGGGGCTCCTCAGCGTGAACAGCACCTCTGGGGCAGGGAAACTGCGTGAGGTAGAGCTTGAAGTCCAAAGGGACAAGCAATGCATCTCATGCTATAAAAACCTCTATGACAGCACAACCCAGATGTGTGTGGGGAACCCAAAAAAGAAGTCTTCTTTTAAGGTGAGATCCCCAGCATTGTCCATGCCCAGCCCTGGGACAGCCAAGCTTTGAGAAGAAGGGACAGTGAGAACTAGCCGTATTTCTATGCCCTCAGCCTTTCTATCCAATCCAGTCTCTGGTCCTGTCTCCCTGGCGGGGGCGGGGGCAGGGAGGGACTGTCCCACAGCTACTTATGGGCAGAGGCTTTCTGAGGGAGAAAGGGGGGGGATTATCGGGGCCAGGCTGGAGCTCAAGGACCAAGGAAGGCCACAAGGCCTGCCCTGGCCTTGATCTCACCCACAGCCCCCTAACAGAGACCATCGACCCCCAGGGGCAGCAGGGAGGACAGGACTGAGAGAAAGCCCAACTCAGTCCTTCCTCCCTCTGCCCACAGGGAGGCTCCAGGGGCCCCCTTGTGTGTAACAATGTGGCCCAGGGCATTGTCTCCTTTGGAAAAGCAGAGGGGAAACCTCCACGTGTCTACACCAGGATCTCAAGCTTTTTGTGCTGGATAGAAAGAATAATGAGATGCTTCAACCTGCAGGGACCAGACTGAGATGTCCCCAGGATCAATCTGTCCATCTTTTCTGGGGCAGAGGCCAGAACTGCACTGGGAAAGGGGATGGAGAGGAGGCTGCCAGGGCTTAATAAACTTCCATCTCTTGAGTGGAAATTAGATTCCTCCTTTATTCACCAAAACATTTGTTAGTTACCTACTGCGTGTCCAGCCACCATCTGTTCACATTTCTCTAGAATAAAAAGTCATGTTGCTTTGATACCCAGCTCCTTCCAAATACATCTCCCAGCAGCACCTCCCCCTGACAGGCTGAATGTGAGCTCCATCAGGAAAAGGGAGACACTGCCCCAAGAAAAATGACCTTCTCCTAGAGGACCCTCTTATCTCATCCATATTGCCCTCCTACCTCATCCCACACCTACACCCCCAACCCATCCTATCCCAATACAACAACATAAAGGAATCCACATTTGGAAGGAGAACCACCTAAGAAACTCTGGGATAGGGGGCCACTTCATCTTAATAGAAATAAGTGGGAAGATTCTGCAGCACTCCCTTCCCAAACCAGAGTGGCAGCTTGGGAGCCTCAGAGTTTCGGGAGGGCCTTTCGCTACTCCCAGGCCTAGCCCAAGTGCTGGTCACAGCCTTGCCGTGGTCCCAGAGCCCAGCACTGCCTCTGGTGTCCTGGTGCCCATCTTCCCGCAGCCCCAGATGACATTGATGGTGCTCTTCCATCTTGGTCTGATCCAGCCTCTTCCCGCCTCACACCATTTCCATGTGTGTATGTGTGTGTGCGTGCACACGTGTGTGTGTGCATGTGTGTGTGTGTGTGTGTCTCCAAAGGAAACTCATTACAATAAAAATTTGTGTTTCAAAGGTATCCTATGGTTTCAAAGGTGTCCTATAGCCTATAGTTTATTTAGTAAATTTTTTCTTCCGTTTTCAACAATCTCTAAGTCTCCTATACAAGAATGTATTCAGAAAAAGTAATCTCATCTTTAAAACATCCACCTTAGAGAAGGCAGGCTGAACAGAAGAAGTGGTTTGCTGAATGTCTGTCACTGATGAGTGTGCCTCGACTGTGGGAAAACGTACACTCACAACAGATTCTTCGTCTGCTCCAGACGACCATTGGCATCTCAAGGGCAGGAGCTGTGTGTCTCACATCCCTGGACCCAGCTAGCTCAATAATTATTCATGATTTCCTCTGAATGGAAAAAGAGCCAAGAGCCGAGAAATGAAGACATTCTTGAGTCAGTCACTGAGGGGTTTCTCAGGTGGCAACCCGTCTGCTGGCGGGAGCCACAGCCTTCACTTTCTTGTTCTTTCTTCTGGCTTTCCCCTTATGACTCAGCAGTGGGAGTGCAAGTGTGATAGCTGAAGCCAGAGAACTTCAACAAACCACCTTAAATGATGACACCCAGCCGTAGAGGGCCAGAGGGAGAAGAGGCCTAGAAGATCAGTGAGCTACCCTTCTATCACTCCCCTCAGGGCTCTGTATCTGGAAGGAAGGACAACCGACAGCTCTGACCTGAGCAGACCTTCGGGGAAGATGCAGCCACTCCTGCTTTTGTTGGCCCTTCTTCTGCCCCTTGGGGCTGGTACAGGTGAGTGACCATCCCCATTCCAGAGACCTGGGCCCAACCCCCAAAACCCCTTGTACTCTTGACCCTTCTGCCCATCACAGTCAAGGATCATCCTCAATTGGAGCCCAGGAACTTTTTGAACCCCAGCTCCTACCCCAAACCCAGACTAACAGGTCTGATGCTAGACAGATGCTCAACAAAGATGGCCGGCAGGAAGGGCGCTCACTAAGAGGGTTAGTACGGGTTAGCCTCCCTCTTATCACTCGGAAAGTGAGTTGTTTGGAGAAAGGCATTTGGCAGAAGATACGAAGCTACAAAAGACAGGTAATTAAAAGCCCTCACTCCAACCCAGGAAAGGTAAGCTCAGGCAAACCGGCTGTAGTAGTGGGAGGTGTCACTGGCCCCAGCTTGAAGAGCCAGTTAAATTTCTCAGCACTCTCCACCCACTCACTCCTGCCTGGGAGAGGAGCCCGGGGTGCAGTTGATCTTAGCAGCAGCTAGATGACTGCACCCAAAGCTCTGCCCCAGGCCTGGGCAGCCCGTTGTCAGCACCACCTCCCCCTGCCTGCCCCAGGCCCTCGGCTGCTCCACTGTCTTTGGCAGTGCCCTCCCCGATTCCTGTGGCCTTGCATCCCACCAGCACTATCTCCACCCAGCCTCGGCCAAAAGCTCATCGAAGGCCATTCCTTTGTGCAACCTAAAAATGTCTACTGAGACCATGTGCTATCCCCTAGGACATGAGGATTTTAGAAAATCCAACTCCATAAATTCATATATAGTTTATTAGAAAATGGCACCCATCAGGATGCTAGCAGAGGCTCAGAGGGGCCCGAGAGATTCACTGAGAATCAAGGCATCAGGGGAGTCCTGTCCATGATCTTCCGGGACTCCATCGTCTTGAAGATAAATCTTATCTCCTCCATACGTGTGCCTGAAGTGGGATGTGGAGAACAAGGACTGCCCCCTTGTCAGGGGGTTTCTGAGGCTCAAGGTTTAAGAAAGGTCATCCTGCTACAAGAACCTGGGAGGACTGCCCACCCTGGGGTCCGCAGGGCACTGTAGACCCCGCCCTTGATCACCACCTTCCTAAGCCTTCCCTCCTGACCCCAGCTGCCCCCAGACACCCCATCTTCCAGCCTTTTCTTTCAGAGGAGATCATCGGGGGCCATGAGGCCAAGCCCCACTCCCGGCCCTACATGGCATTTGTTCAGTTTCTGGATAAGAGCAAGAAGAAGAGGTGTGGCGGTGTCCTGGTGCACAAATACTTTGTTCTGACGGCTGCTCACTGCCGGGGAAGGTGAGGGGCAGCATCCAGCCTACACATCTGAAACCCCTACAGGGACCCCTGCCCTCTCCCCAGGGGCTACAGCCCAGGGAAGCACCCGGGGCTCCTGATAACTCAAGCCTAGAGAGCTCATCCAAGAAGCCAGCCGAGAGCATGGCTGGGGCAATGAAAGGCTGAGAAGTAGGACAGGTAAGCTTTGGGGTCAGAGGGTCTGATGTGAGAATAAGTGGCACAGTTGAGAAGAGAGGGAGCACACCAGGCAAATTAAGCAACCGTGGAGGATGGAAGCATGCATTAGAGCCAAAATGCAAACTCAAATAATTTCATGATATTGCCTGAAGGCAAAAGAAAGCTCACAGAAGCCCTACCTTCAGTGTCATTGAAAAAAAGAGGATCTAGGACCCATCTGTCATCTCGATTTCCCCCTCGGCTCCAGTCCTGCCTTGCCCTGGCTGCCATGTGCCCTTCACAGCCGCTGGCTGTATCCTGTGACTTCACACCCCCACACCCCACTCTGGTCTCTGTGCAGCTCCATCAGGGTCATCCTGGGGGCCCACAACATCGAGGAACAGGAGAGGACCCAGCAGGTCATCCCCGTGAAAACAGCCATCCCCCACCCAGACTATAATCCAAACAACCACTCCAACGACATCATGTTACTGCAGGTAAGGAAACCTCCCTGCTGCCCTTGCTCTCCTGGGTCCATACTGTTTCCTCCTCCCACTGGGACCTGTCCCCTCCGTTCTTCCCACCCTGGCCGCCTGACCAGTCCCCGTGGCTCAGGGCAGAGAGAAGACGGTGCAGCCTCATCGGGGTGTCCAGGCCCAGAGGCCACTGGCTGAGCTGGACTCTCTTGCCTCTTTCCATCAGCTGGAGAGAGAGGCCAAGCAGACTGCAGCGGTGAGGCCCCTCCGCCTGCCCACCGGCAAGACCTGGGTGCGGCCAGGACAGGTGTGCAGTGTGGCCGGCTGGGGGCGGGTCTCAATGAGCTCTTTAGCAACCACTCTGCAGGAGGCGTCGCTGGAAGTACAGAAGGATAGGGAGTGTGAATTCCTCTTCCGTGGCTATTACAGCAGGGCCACCCAGATTTGTGTAGGAGACCCGAAGAAGATGAAGACCGGCTTCAAGGTCAGGCTTCCAGCATCTACCTAGACAGGCCCCAGGAGAGAGGAACTTGGGGCGGTCCAGGGTGTGGGAGTGGCCATATCTTCTTGCCTCAGCCTGAGAGCTTGGGCAGCTGGGTTCACAAATCCAGTCTTCAGTTTTTCCCCAAATGGGTCGGGATGGAGGGGAGGAAGGATCTGTCATCCCAAGCAGCATCCCTCCCACCCGCCCCCCCTCCACCACCACCCCCGAGGTTCCCTGAGGATTGGAGAGAAAGGTTTGGCCTGGGTAGAGCTGGAGAGAACAGTCAGTGCCAGGCTGGAGCCCAGGGACTGAGAGAGGGGACAAGGCCTGCCCTGAGCCCAATCTCCCATGCAGCCCCCTAACACAGACCACCCATCCCCAGCGCAGCGGGGAGGGCAGGACCACCGGGAGGCCAGCTCAGTCCTTCCTCTCTCTGCCCACAGGGGGACTCCGGAGGCCCCCTCGTGTGTAACAACGTGGTCCAGGGGATTTTCTCCTATGGAAAACCAGATGGGACCCCTCCAGGGGTCTTCATGAAGGTCTCCCACTTCCTGCCCTGGATAAAGAGAACAATGAAGCGCCTCTAACAACAGGCATGAGACTGACCTCCCTCTGTGCTTGGCCATCTTTTCTGGGGCAGAGGCAAGAATCCCTTGGGGCTGGGGGGTGGAGGGTAGGGATGGCAGGGCCATAATAAATGGATCTCTGGAGTGAATATGACTGAGGTCTTATTTATTCACTGAACCACTTCCGGTATGAAGTGACACTGCCCCAGGCAGTCTTCTGCTGCCAACTCTGGGCTTTGCTGCCTCCTTTCTCCCCCAGCCCTCCGCCCTCCCTAACCCCTATGCTGCCTAGCTTCTCATCAATTTCTCAATTACACCTCCTTGGTGCTTAGCCCTCTGCAAAGGTTCAGCCTAAACTCTATCATAGAAGGACAATCCTCTCTCCCCAAAAAGTATCCCCTCTGGGCCTTAGAAATTTCTTCTCTAAGCCAACCACCATCACCAACCCAACAATTTGGTCAGTAAAAAGGGGGTAACTCTAGGGACCCAAGAGGCCAGGGGGCCATGTCACGGACGTCAGTTTCCTGTTTCCAGGGCCTCTCTCTCTGCCACGGGGGACAGCCTGGCCTGGCCTCAGGACCCCAACTCCCCCTGCTGGCAACCTGGGTTACGGCAGCTTTGTGAGCCAGAGGGCTCTGGGCTGCAGACCATCCTGGATCAAATGTTAATCTCTCTCCCCAGGTACATGACTGGCTCTGTCCCTGCCATTGGGAAACTTAATGAGAAATGTCTCCTAAATGCCCCTTCCACCTCCTTCCACCAAGCAGTTCAGGTTTGGCACAAATGGATCTGTATTTAGAATCCACGAGAAAGCCTGTCTTGAAAATAATTAAAATCCCTGAATTATATCTGTATCGCACATTATAGTTTCACATGCATGACTTTGGTTCCAAAAGGGCAATGTGAAATTGGAAGAAAGTTGGAGACCCACAGGTCCTGAGATGTCCAAATCTATGCACGGTAGAGGCCGCGTCCTGAGGTGAGGAAGGGGGGTGGGGGGGTAGGAAGGAGCGGCAGCCTTATTTTTATTTCACAGGTAGAAGGCATGAACTGCAGTCCACAAACCCATGAAATGCCACATTTCAGGTGCAAGATAGTTCACTGTGACCAGATAACCTTATTTGAGGGTGCTGTATCCTTTTTTTTTTTAATATTTATTTATTTTAGAGAGAAAGCGCATGCACCTGTGTGAGCGGAGTGGGGAGGCAGGGGTACAGAGAGAGAGGGAGAGAATCTCAAGCAGACTCCCTGCTGAGCTCGGGGCCTGACCCTGAGATCATGACCTGAGCCGAAATCAAGAGTTTGGATGCTTAACTGACTGAGCCCCCCAGGCGCCCCAGGGTCCTATATCCTTCAAACAACACCACTAGTGAGTTGGACATGACAGAACACAGTAAATTCACAATAGCTGGACAAGTGGATAAACACTGAATCAAGTGGGACCACCATCAAAAAGAGGAAGAATTTCACTGAAAAGAATCACATGGATGTGAAAAAGCAAAATCCAGCACATTGAAGAATAAGGTGAAAAGCACATAAAAGCCAATTTTTCTCATATGACTGCGCCTCCATCCATCTGCCAAGCCTTCCCTGGTGCTCACAGCATAGCAATGACACAGGTGAGAAAAATTTACAAAAATTATAATACCGAGATTCTGTATGGACATGGAGAGATGGCATTTTTGCACCTCGTATACAAAGGTTCTAAAAAAACACAAGAGAAGAACAAAGGAGTCCTTGACCTACCCATCAACCACACTGAGAAAACTGGGCAAGGTCATTCCTTATAGATTTGTCACACAAGTCAAATCTTAGAGACAATACCAGTGTCCAGGACAAATGTGGGGATTCTTTTTTTAAAAATTATGTACTACTAAACGCTGTGGAAACTTTTAAGTTATGAAACAGAATTACATTTTGCCCCATGGAAGAATGCTCCCAGGTATACCTAAGTCAGAAGCCTGTGAGAGCAGAGTATGCTAGTCTAAAAAAAAAAAAAAAAATCAAATTTTTACTTACACATATATTTTACTTTTAGGCTTTTCTTATTCTTCCTATATATCCACTTTCCTAATTTTTCTGCAACTTTATGTATTATTTAAATAACTTAAAAGCCTCTTTATTAAATATGAATGAGATTTTAAAACAATATTCATTAACAGATATTTAATTAATTCATTAACAGATATTCACTAACAGAGGGAGATTTTTTTTTTAAGATTTACTTATTTATTTGAGAGAGAGAGAGAGCAGGAGCAAGGAGGAGGGGTAAAGGGAGAGGGAGAAAGAGGCTCCCTGCTGAGCAGGGAGCCCGATGTGGGACTCAATCCCAGGACCCTGGGATCATGACCCGGACCGAAGGCAGCTGCTTAACCTACTGAGCCACCCAGGCGCCCCAGAGGGAGATGTTTATGTTGGATAATTTAAACTATAGTATAATCTAAACTATAGGGGTGCCTGGGTGGCTCAGTCTGCTAAGCGTCTGCCTTCGCTCGGGTCATGATCCCAGGACTCCTGGGATTGAGTCCCACATCTGGCTCTCTGCCCAATGGGGCATCTGCTTCTCCCTCTGAACCTCCTCCCTCTCATGCTCTCTCTCTCACGCTCTCTCTCTCTCAAATACCAGAAAAAAGGTAGGCTTAAGTAAGTCGGTACATGTGTTAGTTAAGATAACCCTAACTAACTCTGAAAAACAAACTGAGGGTTCTAGAGGGGAGGGGGGTGGGAGGATGGGTTAGCCTGGTGGTGGGTATTAAGGAGGGCACATTCTGCATGGAGCACTGGGTGTTATGCACAAACAATGAATCATGGAACACTACATCTGAAACTAATGATGTCATGTATGGGGATTAACATAAGAATTAAAAAAAAAAGATAACCCTAACTATTCTACCACATAAACTGCAGCAGTTCAGTGACTAATACAACAGAAACCTATTTCTTGCTCACAAACAGTCCAAAATGAATGTTCCTGGTGAGTAGTGCCCGTTTTACTCTCGAGTGTCCCAGCTGGGACAATAAATTGCATGTGTGCCCATGATTAAGGAGCCCAGACTCAGGCTCCTAAAGATGGCTTCCAAGCGCCCTGTGTTCATCTGGGTCAAACCCAGGTAGGGGAAGAACCTGGATGGTCAGGCACAGGAGCACGTGATAGGCCGGGTCTGGAAGGTACCCACAGACTCTCCACTCACATCCCATTTGCTACAACAGTCCCATTGTCACACCTAACGTCAAGTAAGACTGCACAACAGCGTGCACCCAGTCCTCTGGAAGAAAGGGAAATTGTTTTGCTAGACCACTAGCTCACCTCTACCACAATTCCTTATAGTGTTTGCTGTTCAAACGGATTGCGGGCCCTAAATTTTGTTCTACCTGTAAAACTAATACATAGCCATTATAGAAAAAATTGGCTAATATAACAGGGAAAATAAGAGTCATAAAATGATCGTTCTGGCTGTTGTTCTTTTTTAACAGAATCAGTATCAAATTGTACACACCGTTCCACATTCTACTTTTCCCACTTAATATTAGATGATGGAGTGTGCTCCATGCTACTAAGCAGTCTTTAAAATATGATGCTATTTAATGGCTGGATAGCATTGCACCCCATGAATATATCAGAATTAGCATTACTGATCTCCTATTGTTGAAGAGTCGGATGGTCTGAGCATTAGGGGAAGAGAGTCTCAGGGAATATGTCCACCTAGAATTTCCTTTGTCACCTGTTCTTTCCTACCGGAGCAGAGCACAGGGCAGTTCTTGCAAAGAAAGTCTCACTCCCAGCAGACGCGCGTGTGTGGGAAGACAACAGCACAGAGAGCTGCTTCTCCCCGCACTGGCACTCCGTAAGACAAGCACAAGCTCATCAGCAGAAACTTCCCAAGGAGTTTCCACTCCGTGCTTCCAAATGTGATGGTAAGGCGGCCCTGAGAATGTCCGGAATGCCTCAGTAGTACACGGGTCTCCTACAATGCCAAGAGCAACCAGATTGGTTTCTGACCAGAGCAGCCTCAAAGGGACAGAGAGGGAAGTGGTCCCGGCCTCAGCGGGCAACTGCCTGCCCAGAGGTTTTGCACTGGGGCAGTAAACGGGGCCTGGGAGGAGGTGGGAAACATCCTACTTTAATGTCCCAACATCCCAGAGGAGAAAACTATTGTAACTGACGGAAATGTAATAAAACAGTCAAAAGTAGATGTAACCAGCTATGAATCTTGTGAAATGTATCACAGTCTTCCTTGTTCCAATATCACAATTTTTATTAAAATAGAAAATAAAAACATATGTGCCCCTATTTGTTCTCCCACATTCCATTCTCTGTTCAAATGTTCCCTCTAATCCCCAACCCTGGCAAACAGACTTTTTAAAAAAAAAATTTTATTGCAAAATATACACACATGAAAAGCACCCAAAACTTAAACAACGATGGCCAAATTTCAGAAACCCCCATGTGTCTTTTCCCGGTAAAAATGCCTTCTCCAGGAGCGCTTGGGTGACTCAGTCGTTAAGCGTCTGCCTTCCGCTCAGGTCATGATCCCAGGGTCCTGGGATCGAGGCCCGCATGGGCTTCCTGCTCTGCGGGGAGCCTGCTGCTCCCTCTCCTACTCCCCCTGCTTGTTGTCCCTCTTCCCTATGTCTCTTATCTGCCAAATAAATAAATAAAATCTTTTTTAAAAATGTCTTCTCCGCCCTCCAACCCCAGAATGAACTTAACCATTGTGACTTCTTTTTTTTTCTTTTTTTCTTTGTTAAAGATTTTATTTATTTATTTGAGAGAGAGAATGAGAAAGAGAGAGAGAGCACATGAGAGGTGGGAGGGTCAGAAGGAGAAGCAGACTCCCTGCTGAGCAGGAAGCCCGACGCGGGACTCGATCCTGAGACTCCAGGATCATGACCTGAGCGGAAGGCAGTCGCTCAACCAACTAAGCCACCCAGGCGCCCATGACTTCTTTTTTTTTTTTAAGATTTACTTATTTTTGAGAGAGAGCACACACGTGCGCACAGCAGGAAGGGGCAGAGAGAGGGAGACAGAAAGTTTAGCAGACACCGAGCTGAGCCCCTCCACCCTCATCCCCCCATGCTCTCTCTCAAATAAAATCTTAAAAAAAAAAAAGCTAGACTAATGTTTTTAAAGCTAAGTGTTGAAAAAGTTAAGTAACAATAAATTAAAATTACCCCTAATGCTAAGGCACTAATAAAGCCGTTATAATGTTTTCTCTTTTTTTTATATATTACTTTTCAGATGCATAAAGAAATTTCATGAGGTTGCAATCATTAAGCATGTATCAGAGAAGGGATTAAGTTGTTTGCAGCTGTGAATATCATGTGTATTTATATACAGGAAGAGGATCCTTCATTTCCATAATATTTTCAAGTGGGGCTCTCACAGCCGTAAAAGTTTAAGAATTGTATTAATTTTTAATTCTGACATTTTTGCAAAAATTATACCATATTACAGTGTTTTTCTGTGCATCCACAGAATCTTCTAAGTATTTTTAAGGGTACCTGTGTTACTCTGCAGTGATCTGCAATGCCTTACTCCCGATGTGGAGCGCATGTTCTTTATGTATTATAGATGATTCTTTATGGATTGCAGACAGCACAGCAAGCGTGCATTTCCTTCTCAGAAGCCTCTGGCGCAGAGAATGAGGATTAGGTGAATTGGACTCATATCATGGATGAAAAGGATCTTAGTTGCTTTTCTTTCAGCCAGGGTCTTTTCTGTGTGCAGGGAACCTTCTGGGACACAAAAGCCCTCACCTTGATTAGGAAGCAGGAAAATAGAAATCTTCAACTGTGTCATAATTTTCACTGAGAGTTTGTTGGGGCTCAAGTGTCCTGAGAAAGTAATTATCAGTGGCAGAGCCTTGTTCTTCCCTTTTCCTTCGCTGGCTGTGCCCTGCACCCACTCAGGAGAGCTCCTCAACCTGCCGTGACAACTTCTAGAAAGAAGTGGGAGCAGCAAAGATATCAGCAGGGGGTCCAGACCCAAAGGGTAAAGACAGGCCGCCTTCCTCCTCCCTCTTTTGCCTCCTCTGACTTACTCGTGGTGTCCTCACCGCATCCCACCACCACCCACACCCGTCTTTCATTCGCCAATGTCCACACCTTACTATGGTATAAATTAAATTAGCAGTTTGGAAATGGGCAGTTGCAGATCACTGGCAGTTGGTGGGCAGGCCTCCTGGGCAGCCTTGGGTGATGAAACCTATCACACCAGCAGGAGAATGGAACTGTTCTTGAGCCCCCCTCCCACCCCCCAGACTTCCTTCCTCTCTCAGGGACTACAAATCTGGCAGGAGAGAGCACCTGCAACACCTAACTGGAGCAACCTTCCCAAGAAGATGCCACTCCTCCTGCTCCTGATGGCCTTTCTCCTACCCCCTGGGGCTGGGGCAGGTGAGTGACTGTCACCAACCTCAGGCCTGACCCCTCTCCTAGACCCTGGAGCCAGACTGCCTAGACACCTCCTAATTTTGTATCGTTGGGCAAGTTATTTGAATTCACAGCTCCTCAGATTCCTCATTTATAAATTAGGAATAATACCAATGCATACTTCCTAAAGTTCTATGAGACTTAAGTTAGTATACATAAAACTCTTGGAATTGCCCCAGCACATAGTACATGTGAGATAAATGCGCTCTCTAAATTCATCCTGCTGCCCACGGGTCCGAGCCCAGGCAATAAGAATGCGCAAGAACTACCATCAGCTCTTGTCTAGATTCTGAAAAACCAGTCCCATGCTGGTCATGAGCGGGCCCTGAGCAGGCCTCAGAGGGACCTGGGAGTCTCCCTGAGGAAGAAAGTTCCAGGGAACTTCCAGAGAGGCTGGGGCTGCTCTCTGGGGAGCTGGGAGGGAGCTGAGGTCTGGGATGGAGAGCCAGCAGTGTTTCCTGCAGAACCCAGGAGCCCTCTCCCAAAGTGGGTGCCCTGCAGACCCATTTCTCACCACCAGCGCCTCCTTCCCCTGCATCATCTCTCCCCGCTCCCCATCTGCCAGGCTTTCTGGAACCACCACCCTGGTGCCCACACTGCTGGTTCAGGCAGCACAGAGATAAGTGCCGAATGTTTCCTTCCAGGGGAGATCATTGGAGGCCAAGAGGCCAGGCCTCATTCCCACCCCTATATGGCATTTCTCCAAATCCAGTCTCAAGAGGGGCGCAAAACTTGCGGGGGTTTCCTGGTGAGAAATGACTTCGTGCTGACGGCAGCCCACTGCTGGGGAAGGTGAGCAGCTGGGGGGCTCCTGGAGGGCCAGGACCGCAGCCCCAGGGGAACGCAGGCCCAGCCACGTGAAAGCAGGGCTCCAGCCACAATGGAGTGAAAAAGAGACCAGTGGGACTTTGGGAGCAGCTGGGGGCAGAACAGGTCAGGGCGACCGAGAAGAAAAAGAGGACATGATCAAAAAGAGCAGGAGGAGATGAAGACACATGCTGGGGCCCAAAATAGGAATTTAAGCTATTTCTCAACTAATCCCAGGGGAAGCAAAACTCAAAGTCACTGCGTCCCGCACCACCCCCAGCTCAGGGCTGAGGAGAAGCACAGAGGGCTGGGCCCCTGAACCCCTCCTGTCCCCTCAGTTCCCTCAGCGGCAATCTTGCCGCCCTGGGCCGTCCACCTGCCGTGCAGAGCGGGTGGCCGGAGCTCCTCAGGCTCACACCTACTTCGAGGCCCCCTCTCCTTTGCAGGACTATCACGGTCATCCTGGGGGCCCACAACATCCGCAGGCAGGAACCGACCCAGCAGCGCACAAAGATGCGCAGAGCCATCCGCCACCCTCGCTATAATCCCCAGACCAACAGGAATGACATCATGTTACTAAAGGTGCCGCCTGCCCGCCCCGCCAGTCCATGCCCAGTGCTGCGGGGCTTCGCCTTGCGGGGACTCGGGGGGAGGAGGCAGGGGCAGAGTCCCGGGGCGGGGATGGAGCGCGCGACGAGCTGCGCAGATGGCCCCTGAGCGCCTGCGCCCCTCCTGGCAGCTGGCACAACCAATGAGACGGACGTCCGCGGTGAGGCCAGTGGCTCTGCCTCGCGGGCGGGCCAGGGTGAGGCCCGGGGCCAGGTGCACCGTGGCGGGCTGGGGCCTGCTGGGCCTGAACAAGAGGACAAACAGACTCCACCAGGTGCGGCTAACCGTGCAGAGTGATTCGAGGTGCTCCAGTCGCTTCGGTTTCTACGACAGCCAAACGCAAATCTGTGTGGGCAACCCAAGGAAGAGGAAGTCCGCCTTCCTGGTAAGGCCATGAGCGTCTGTCGCCGACACTGCCCGACACGGGGGCCTGGGCAGGCTGGGCAGTAGGAGGAAGCTATATCCCCCACACCTCCCCCCCTTGTCTGGGGGGGTCAGAGCAGAGTGGGGTGGGGGCTTTTCCCATCCATCCTGTCCCGGGGGAACACAACATATACATGTGCAGGATTTTCCTGCCGCAGGGGAAGGTATGTTGACATGGGTTGAGTGAGAGACAGGACCTGTAGCCAGGCCTGAAGCCCAGCCATGGAAAGATCCAGAAGGTTGACTTCCATATCTCCACCGCCCGCCCATCTCACCCACACACCCCTGCTTTCTCTGAGAGCCAGGAGGAGCAGCGGGGAAGCCTGGCTTAGGGTCTCTTTCTCTCCGTGCCCTCAGGGGGACTCCGGGGGCCCCCTGGTGTGTAACGGCGTGGCCCAGGGCATTGTCTCCTATGGAGATAGGAGGGGCACTCCTCCAGCAGTCTTCACCAAGATTAGGAGCTTCATGCCCTGGGTAAATAGAACAATGAGACGCTTCAAACAGCCTTGCGAGACCTAGCCCCTCCCCCCCCCGCCTCCCCCCCCTCCCCCGCTGTGACTGGCTCTGCCCTGGGGCGGCTCCAGGGAAGGTGCCAGAGCCTTAATAAATGTCCATGTCTCGAGTGGAAATAACTGATTTCTCATGTGTTCCTTAACCATCCTTCCGTACACAACAAACGCATGCCAGAACAGAGTCTGAGTCCCTCCAGGAAAATGGGGTTCTTCCCCAGGATCAATTAACCTCTCCCACACCATCGCGGGGATCGGGAGGAGCTTCTTCCCTTCTCCAAGCCAGCCGGTCCCCCGTTTCTCCTCCCCCCACCTCCTTGGAGAAGGATGGAAAGTCTTTTCTCTCCCCTGGGCAAAGCTCTGTACTGAAACCGCATACCCGTGCTATGTGTAGGACAGGCAGACCAAAGGGACAGAACTGAAGTTCCATACAAGGCTCAATTTAATATTTGATAAAAGTGGCAAATCGCTGGGAAACAGTGAACTTTTAATAGATGGTATTAGAACAACTAGACAGTTATTTGGGGGGAAAAAGATAAAATTGGACCTAGTCCTCACACTAAAAGCCAAAATAAAACTCAAATAGATATGATACCTACATGCAAAAAAAAATTGGGCGCCTTGGTGGCTCAGTCGGTGGTTAAACGTCTGCCTTCAGCTCGGGTCATGATCTCGGAGTGCTGGGATAGAGCCCCAAGCCCGAGCCCCGGGTTCCTGCTCAGTGAGGAATCTGCTTCTTCCTCTCCC
The DNA here is from genome assembly GCF_011800145.1 of Mirounga leonina. NCBI lineage: Eukaryota > Metazoa > Chordata > Mammalia > Carnivora > Phocidae > Mirounga > Mirounga leonina. Next base: position 6,544,514 of record NW_023270839.1, read on the forward strand.
TCTGCCCCTCCCCCTGTTCCATCTCTCTCGCTCTCTCTCGCTCGCTCGCTCGCTCTCTCTCAAATAAATAAATAAAATTTTTTTAAAATAAATAAACGCAAAAAAAATGAAACCATACATGTACTAGAAGGAAGAAAAAAGTAAAGATATGCATGTTTAAAAATAGCTACCAAACACTCACGTTCACAGCATCCCTATTCACAATGGCCAAGAGACGCAAGCAACCCAAGCGCCTATCCACAGCTAGTGTTCTTCTCTTAAACCCTTAAGCCACACCAACCCCCACTGGATTACAGACCACTGCTTCATTTTCTTATTTTGATACTCTAAAGTTACACAAAACTCCCCACAAAATGTTAACTAAAATAATGACTTGTACCCAAAAAATTAGCCCATGACTATATCAATATTATATTCAAATAAAAGATTACTAAAGTCACAAAATTTAAACCATACTTTAAATACCTTCTTAAGATAACTGTACAGAATCAGCAGGGAGGTTTTTTTACATCCATCAAAATGCTAATTACTCCTTGCAGTGTGACATTTACCATCTGAACTTTTGCAGTTTCCATAATCTTAAATGGAATAATCACTGAACACATATTTTATCAAGTCTAACTGGCTATATACACAAATACTTTGGTAAATTTAATCATTGTATGGCTATTTTTTTGCCTATAATCATAGAAAGTCATTTGCCTATAATATTCAGTGTAAGCCATGTATCAACAAAATTTTAATCAACATTACGTCTTTGACAATACTCAGGCACTCTCTACACTTGCTACCATCTACCCATAGGAATTATCTATTATTTGCCTGCTCTGGGGGATAACAGTCTCGTTATTAATTGTTTGCATTGGCAAATAGAAAGAATACCTGGTGGTGGGGAAGGGGGAGGGGAGAGCAATGGAAGAGTCCATTCAGCCCTCCCTCTCTGTGACATTTACTTAGAGCCCAGAGCACCACTTTGGACTCAGTGCCAAGGAAACATCAGAGCAGACCCATCTCACCTCCATGTCTTTCTCTGCCAGTCAGCACTTCCAAGGCAGCTCTTTGCCTCCAGCTGCCCTGCTGGAAAGATATCTACAGACCTCACAGTGCTCACCTCCAGAAGACAGTTTCCATCATGATCATCCCAGAAGCCAAGCCCTTCCTCCACCCTTCCATAGGTCCGTACCTTTCCCTATTAAGTAAACCTCAGCAGCAGAACTTTGGTAAGAAAGTATGTTGCACACTGAAAACTAGTGCAAACGGACTCAGTTCCTCCCACTTTCTTTCTCCACGTGCAGACTCTGTATTACAGGCCCTACTGACTTAACCAAAAAGTCAGAAAACCACGACAAGCTCATACATAGAAATCTCACCGGGAACTTCTCTCCCAAACCAATAGTTCCAGCAGACTTGCTGCCTACAGAGACCCAATGCCTCCACCCCCAGGGCAGATCATCAGAGTCAGGAGAAACTAAACACTGGCAATTCACTAACTATAACTAGACATTAACTATAGCAGAGTCGCAGAGGTGAAGGCTGGTGACCTTGATAGTGATGTCTGAGTTTGTCTGGGGAAAGGAGGGTGCCCCAAGAATAAATTGGACAGGTACAGAAAGTAGGAGAATTAAGGATATTGAGGGCTAGGTTTCTTCGAGAAGCGTCTTCTGTCACCTCTGCAGGGGACCACAAGACAGCCCTGACCTTGAGTCAACAGAGATGCTGAAGAAATGGGATCAGAATGCAAAGGACCTGGGACCTCCCAGCCTGGACAGAAAGTACAATTTGCCTCCAGACAGCTGCTCCAAAGAGCAGGGGTGCTGACAGGGAGAGGACACTGAAGATGTGGGCACTAGGGTCACCCCATCTCTGCCCGTCCAAACGGCGCCATTTGCACTTGCACTTCTGCCCTCCCGGCACAGTGTGTTCTGCATCCTTCCCTGTCAACACGATCTTAGGAGAAACATTATGTTGCCCCTCCAAACGGTTACAGAAGGTCAAAATTCACCCCAATGTATTTCTCCCAGTACCAGGGACACTAATTTTTAGAGTGCTAACTGGGTACTTAGCCAAAATAGACAACAAAAAGTAAAACATGATGGGCGCCTGGGTGGCTCAGTCGTTAAGCGTCTGCCTTCGGCTCAGGTCATGATCCCAGGGTCCTGGGATCGAGTCCCACATCGGGCTCCCTGCTCGGCGGGAAGCCTGCTTCTCACTCTCCCACTCCCCCTGCTTGTGTTCCTGCTCTCACTATCTCTCTCTCTGTCAAATAAATAAATAAAATCTTTAAAAAAAAAAAAAAGTAAAACATGATAATATAATATGTAACAAATAATTACACACATCTAAGTTATTTCTCTAAGACTGAGTGTTGACCTAGGTGTTTTGAAATTTTATTTTATTTTTAATTATTTAATTTTCCCTTATCATATGCTATTTTTAAACTATTCCACAATAGGATTATTTACTGTGGCCATTAGTAACTAACTGTAAGACTAATTAAACAATTAACATGTATGGTATACTATCTTATGTTTCTGTAACTTAAACAGCAATTTTTTTCATCTTTTCTTAGAGATTTACATTTTGTTGGATATCTTATTGTGTTGTTTTAATATACAAAAAACTGTATATCATTATGTACATTAACATTCCAAAGAACAATATTAAATACATGAAGATTAAATAGACAGTGCCCATATAATTAAAACAGCAATGCCGTGTTATCTCTGCCTTATGATAGAGTAAAATCTTGTCACATTTCTTGTTCCCTTTTATAATGATATTAGGTGATCTGCCTGCCTCTTGAGAACATCCTTCCCTCTTTGGGGTAGGAACAGAATGCATTATATTCAAACATCCTATTCACTTTGACTTGCAGCTCTGCTAATATCAAGCCCACGTTACACTAATTCCTGGTCTCATCAAGCTAAACATCCTCTTGACAAACACGCTTGAACATGCAATACTGAGGATTTTACTTAGCAACAACAGGCAACTTGACTTGCACGAGTGAGTTTCCAGCTCTCCCAAAGAGTCCAAACATTGCATCTGCAGGATTGTCTGGTGGACAACCTGTCAGTCAATCAGATTCCATCATGTCAAAGTGTTCAAATTATGGTGCTGCCTGAAAGGGAAGGAGGAGAAAGTGACCAGTCCCCACCCCATACCACTTATCAGAGCTACTCATCAGTGTGTGTTTTTTTTTAAGATTTTATTTTATTTATTTGAGACAGAGAGAGAACATGAGTGGGGCAGGGGAGGGACAGAAGGAGAGGAAGAGCAAGAAGCAGACTCCCCACCGAAAAGGGAGCCCAACTCAGGGTTCCATCCCAGGACCATGGGATCATGACCTGAGCTGAAGGCAGATGCTTAACCGACTGAGCCACCCAGGCGCCCCTGCTCATTGGTTTTAAATATTCAACATGGGTCCAAATTTTACTAAGGGAAAATATTCATGGCTTAAGAAAGTCACAATCTTGAAGTACACTGATAGACACTGACCAGCTCCATTAAAAAGGAGGCCTGGAAAGGTAAGGGGCCAGCACAGCCCTGGGGTGAGTTCTCCATAGGCATGGGGACCCTGGTCTCCCAACTCCCAGACAGTTCTTCCAATGAAAAGATGTTGCTCCTCACATTTCTCCTCTCCCAGCCCCTTGGCCGCATAGCCATGCCCCCTGCCGCTCTCATATCTATCTGTATTTTGAGACCAAGTGACCCATCCCATCTCCTTTCTCCAAGATGAAATCTGCCTCCCTGGGGCTTCCAGCAATCCATACAGCTCAGTCAAGTGATAAGTGTTTGACTAACCTGAGCATCTTCTGGAATCCCTGTATTAGTGTGACTAACCAAGTTCCTGAATCCTGTATGAGAGTTAGGGGCAAAGAATGAAGATAAGAAGTCACTTTATATGTTCCACCTGCTGAGTCATCACCGACCCAACAGATACAAAAGCAGCATAAACGTTATGTCCAGTTTGAGATAAGATTTCAGAAGTCTCCTCTTGGGGCGCCTGGGTGGCTCAGTTGGTTAAGCGACTGCCTTCGGCTCAGGTCATGATCCTGGAGTCCCTGGATCGAGTCCCGCATCGGGCTCCCTGCTCAGCAGGGAGTCTGCTTCTCCCTCTGACCCCCCCCCTTCTCATGTGCTCTCTCTCATTCTCTCTCAAATAAATAAATAAAATCTTTTAAAAATTAAAAAAATTTTTAAAAAAAGAAGTCTCCTCTTATCTGTATGAAATTATAAAAGAATACGGAGAAGTCATCTAAAGTGTCAGGTTGATTGTATTCCATCCAAAAGCAGATAGCCCTCAAGCCCCTGTGTGCCAAGAACAGCAGAGAAACTACACCTGGTTTCTCACCAGACACAGAAGCCTGGGGGGGGGGGGGGGGGGGGGGGGGGTCAGACGTTTTGATTATGTCATGGTCTTTCCTGGGGCACAAGATTACCTGGGATAGGTGGGACAAGAGTCACCAAGAAACTCAGAATGAGTGGCAAAGCTTTAGTTTCTCCCCTTTTAGTCTCTACCTTTGTGCCACCAACTACTTTGATACTAAGGCCTCTTAAACCTTTGAGATGTCAGGAAGTTGAGAACAACATTAGCTTCATCAGAACAACCTGGGACCACACCATGAACTCGAGTGTGTTGGTCTGTCAAAACCCTCCTCTCAAACTCTCCGACTCTGTCATTACCTTATCTTCCCAGTACTCTTGTCAACACCCCATCTCCACTTAATCCCCAACCTCTGGTCCTCAGCACCAGCCCCAACACTTGGCAGTTTTGCCTGAAACTACCCAGAAGTTGATGGACGACTAGGCTCTTGCCTAGTGTGTTTAGGAGAGGCCGGTGCTTGGTTCTCTTGCATTTATACCCAAAAACAAACAGAAACCACTCAAACTATCAAAAAATGAAGCTCTACAAAGGGTAGGTTTGGGTAAAGCATGCTATTTTGGGAAGTACACACTTACCTACTCAGAAATCCAAGGCATAAGTAGGTCATATTCATACCCTTGGAGGATCTGACTTAAGGGAAGGGAATACCATTTCTGGCTAATACCAAAGCCCCTTGCTCCATTCAGAGAGTCCAGGGTTTTCTCTTGGTGAATGTGGTCGTGCTATCAACAGGAAATGTGGTTCCTGCAACAACCTCACCACAAAGACCTTTCCGTGTGAGGGGAAGAGGGATATGGTGAAGGTTCATCTCTTGAGAATCAATAGAACCAGGAGGAAATTGGTGGTTACTAAGCCTGCCCCCTTCTACTTCACCTCTAGGACTGAAAAGCCTAGAAAAAGAAAACACACACCACTACAGACCCATTCAGCCTTTCAAGAAGATGCCACTGCTCCTGTTCTTGTTGGCCGATCCTGTTCTGGTAACCCTCCAAGAGGTAAGTGACCAGCCTGTTAAAAAGAAAACCACAGGCCCACGATGACTTCATTTAGATCGAGTCCCCAAACCAGGGGCTTGATACCTAATCTAATTGCAGTTTCAACCTCCCCCTGGAAATGTAGTCTTTTTTTTTTTTTTTTAAGATTTTTATTTATGGGGCGCCTGGGTGGCTCAGATGGTTAAGCGTCTGCCTTCGGCTCAGGTCATGATCCTGGAGTCCCTGGATCGAGTCCCGCATCGGGCTCCCTGCTCAGCGGGGAGCCTGCTTCTCCCTCTCCCTCTGCCTCTCTCCCTGCTCATGCTCTCTCTCTCTCTCTCTCTCTCTCTCTCTGTATCTCTGTGTCTCAAATGAATAAATTAAAAAATCTTTAAAAAAAAGGAAAAAAAAGATTTTTATTTATTTGCGAGAGAGAGAATGAGAGACAGAGAGCATGAGAGGAAGGAGGGACAGAGGGAGAAGCAGACTCCCCGCTGTGCAGGGAGCCCAATGCGGGACTCGATCCCGGGACTCCAGGATCATGACCTGAGCCGAAGGCAGTCGCTTAACCAACTGAGCCACCCAGGCACCCTGGAAATGTAGTCTTAAATGGTCAGTCAGGATGGGCGCCTGGGTGGCTCAGATGGTTAAGCGTCTGCTTTCGGCTCAGGTCATGATCCCGGGGTCCTGGGATCGAGTCCCGCATCGGGCTCCCTGCTCCTTGGGAGCCTGCTTCTCCCTCTGCTTCTCTCTCTCTCTCTCTCTCTCTCTGTCTCTGTCTCTCATGGATAAATAAATAAAATCTTTTAAAAAAAAATGGTCAGTCAGGAATTTTTCAGTCAACACCAATGAATCTGCCACGTGGGCTCTCTCCATGCCCCTAAGGAAGATGAGGTAATCTGTATAAGACCCCTTGCTTTTTCCCTAAGGAAAAGCCACTTGCCTGAAACAATCCTCTTCTTTTGCTTCATTGCCCTACCCTCCTTCTAGAAAAACCCTCCATTTTGTGCATCTCCTCAGAACAACCCTCTGTTTTCTAGATGGGATGCTACCTGATTCATGAATCATTTAGTCAAGCCCATTAGATCTTTAAAATTTACTCAGCTGAATGTTTGTTATGTAACAATCCCTATCCTCAGAGGCCTGGCTTAGCCGTGACATCTCCACAGTGTCCCAGTGAGGCTATCGCTATGATCCTTTATTGCCTCAGTCCACCCCCATCAATGTGCCAAACCCCGGATCTATTGCTGGATATATAGAGTATAGAAATTACAGAGCAGAAAACTGCTCCCAAAGAGACCTGATGGGTCCTCTCCCCTCCATGGGTCACTCCCCGTTACCCAAAAAGTGACTTATTATTAGGATGCCACAGGATCCTGGTGGCAGAGGAAAGCTAAAAATGGGGGCTGGAACCTCCCACTCTCCAAAGCTGAAAGTGGTTATCTATCCCAGGAGCTATTGTCAGAAAGCCCTTGAATTGGAAACAAGTAACCCAAAAACGTCATAAAATCTTGGAAAAGACAAAACTGGTTTTGACAATATGAACGTGGTCAAAGAGGGATCATTTGGATATGGGGCCACAAAACCCCAGGGTCTCACAGCATTGATCTGGCAACATCCAATCCAACTTAACACAACTAGCCTAAAGTTAAGAGTCCCTGAGAAGATCTTCACAGAGCGGCTCTCAGCCCCGGCTACACATCATAACTACCTAAGGAGCTTATAAAATTCCCAGTGTTGGGACTTCCAGCTGCCAGTTCTGCATGTAAGGAGCTTGGAAGTTGACAAACCTTCAAAACGACAAGTAAAAAGCTGAACAGACTAAAAAAATCAACTTTTTGATTGAGTTGATGGGGGGGGACACAGGGCAAATCACTACCCTCATGATTAGGGAGACTGACAAGCAAATACAGGGAGTGACGGCTCACTGGAGCAGAGACTCGGGAGCAGAAACCACTGTGGGAACCAGTGCTGGTGTAGATAAACTTGAGCTGTATTTGACTAATTGCTGGAGGCTCAGTGTAGACAGCATGAGAGTTAAAAACTCCAGGAGGACCCGTCATAAGGGGACCCCATACTTTTGTGAGATTTACCTCCTAGAGCTTAACCAGGTTTTCACAGTAAATACTGGAGAAAACTACCCTCATGCTTCTGGCAGAGAGAGGAGGAAAAGGATCCATTCTGAAATAAAACAGAACATTCTGTTCTTCTTAACAAGCCCTGCCCTCTATAGGGGCGCCTGGGTGGCTCAATCGGTTAAGCGTCTGCCTTCTGCTCAGGTCATGATCTCAGGGTCCTGCAGTCGAGCCCCACATCAGGATCCCTGCTCAGCGGGGAGTCTGCTTCTCCCTTTCTCTCTGCCCCTCCCCCTGCTTGTGCTCTCTCTCTCTCTCTCTCTCTCTCTCTCTCTCTCTCAGTCTCTTTGTTTCAAATAAATAAAATCTTAAAAAAATAAATAAATAATAAAAGTAAATGGATGGAGAAAAATATACTATAGTAATACTAATCAAAAGAAATACTAATCCTGTATTAATTTCAGGAGACCAAACTGAAAAGCAAGGAAAGTTATCAGAGATAAAGAAGGGTATTACATAATGATAAAGGGGCTAATCCTCCATGAAGATATAACAGTCCTTAAGATGCATGTGCCTATCCACAAGAGCATCACACTATATGAAGCAAAAACTAATAGAATTGCAAAAAGAAACAGGTGAATCCACCATCATACCTGGACACCTCAACACCTCTCAGAAATGGACAGAGCCAGAGGCAGAAAATCTCAGTAAGGACATAGTTGAACTCAACAGCACCATCAGTCAACTTGATACAAGGGAAATCTCTAGACTTATTATCCAACAGCAGCAGAATGCATATTCTTCTCATGATCACATGGAACATTCACCAAGATAAACCACATTCTAGGCATAAAACAGACCTTAACAAATTTAAAAGAGTAGAAATCATACAATATCTTCTCTTGCACCGCAATGAAATTTAACTAGAAATCAGTAAGACAAAGGTAAATGAAAAAAAATCACAAAATATACGGAGATTAAACTTCTAAATAATGCATGGGTCAAAGAAGAAATCTCAAGAAAAATTTTTAAATATTTCGAACTAGGGGTGCCTGGGTGGCTCAGTTGTTAAGCGTCTGCCTTCGGCTCAGGTCGTGATCCCAGGGTCCTGGGATCGAGCCCCCTGTCGGGCTCCCTGCTCCGCGGGAAGGCTGCTTCTCCCTCTCCCACTCGCCCTGCTTGTGTTCCCTCTTTCGCTGTGTCTCTCTCTGTCAAATAAATAAACAAAATCTTTTTTAAAAAAATTTTCAAACTAAATGAAAACACGACTTACCTAAATTAGTGAGATGTAACAAAAGCAGTGCTTAAAGGGAAGTTTATAGCAGTCAGTGCCTATATTATTAGAAAAGAAGAAATCTCTAAAATCAATCATCTAAGTTTCCAACTTAGGAAACTAGGAAAAAAGAAAAAACTTAATTAAAGTAAGCAGAAGAAAAGAAATAATAGAATTAGAGGAAGCACTAGTAAATTCTACCAAACATTTAAGGAAGAAATTATGTCAATTCTCTGCAATCTCTTTCAGGGGATAGAAACAGGAAATATTTCCTAACTCATTCTATGGGGCCAGCTATACCCAAATGCCAAAACCAGACAAAGACAGTACAAGAAGAGAAACTACAGACCAATAACTCTCATGAACATAGATGCAAAAATCCTCAACAAAACATTATCAAATTGAATGCAGTAATGTTTTATTTTTTTTTTTTTTAAGATTTTAAAATCTTAAATGAAGTAATGAAGTAATACAAGAAAGGGCAAGGAAAATGTTTACAGATTGGGAAGAAAGAAAAAAAATCTGTATAATTGTTTATATAGAGAATCTAAAAAGAATTAACAAAAAAAAAAGCCTCAGTTGAAACTAATAAGCAATTAAAACAAGGTTGCACGTACAAGAGTAATAAACAAAAATCAATCACTTTTCTATATACCAGCAATGAACACGAGGAATTTGAAATTAAAAACACAGTATCATTTACATTAGCACCAAAAAAATGAAATAAAGTATAAACCAAATACGTGTATGATCTATATAAGTAAAACTACAAAATTCTGATGAGTGACATCGAAGAAAAACTAAATAAAAGAAGAAGTATTCCATGATCATGGGTAGAAAGACTCAAAATTGTCATGATATCAGTTCTTTAGCTTATTGGTCCTAGAAATACATTCTATTGGCACTAGAATGGAAGGTTGTCTGTGTATTTATCATCTTTTTTTTTTTTTAAAGATTTTATTTATTTACTTGACAGAGAAAGACACAGCGAGAGAGGGAACACAAACGGGGAGCGGGAGAGGGAGAAGCAGACTCCCCGCCGAGCAGGGAGCCCGATGCGGGACTCGATCCCGGGACTCCAGGATCATGACCTGAGGTGAAGGCAGTCGCTTAACCAACTGAGCCACCCAGGCGCCCTGTGTATTTATCATCTTGTTCCATGGCTTTTAAACTGCTCTGTGAAGCCCCTGGAAATGGAAAGAAAGGTAATGAATGAAATAATTTCAGGTCCCCAGTCCCTGACTTCAATCAGAAGAGCATATCTCTAGCTCTTTCAGATTTTCCTTCATAAAAGATATACCTGGCCTTAAAAAATTAAAAAAAAATTTTTAAAGATTTTATTTATTTATTTGACAGAGACACACCAAGAGAGGGAACACAAGCAGGGGGAACAGGAGAGGGAGAAGCAGGCCTCCCGCTGAGCAGGGAGCCCGATGCGGGGCTCGATCCCAGGACCCTGGGATCATGACCTGAGCCAAAGGCAGACGCCTAACGACTGAGCCACCCAGGCACCCAAAAAAATTAAAATTTTTGAAACCCACCAATATAGAACAACTTCCTCCTGTGGAATATGAGGAAACTGAGGCACAGAAAGGGGAGTGGCCACATGAGGACGTTCGGGGAGTTATCCCCAGAGCCAGAATGGGAAGCTTGGTGTCCCGACTGCCAGGCCAGTACTCTCCAAGATGTAACCACTTTGAGCAGCAAGAGGGCTTTAGTTCACCTAGCCACCTCCTTCCCCACCAGCCTGCATCCCAGGCTCTCCCATCTGGCTATTCAGACAACAACCTGGTGAGAAAGTATCTGGAATTCAACCTCTGCCCTATTCCACCCTATGTATGAAACCATAGGTACAAACAAAACACATACCATATGACAGTCCATATAATGCTTCCAGACAGCTGCCACACACACTTGCCCCACCCCAACCCAGGCAAGTTCACTCCGTTCTGAGTTAAACACCCTCACCTTCTAACCCCAACAGTTCTTCATTTGTTCCCCATGAGATGGCAGGGAGCACATTCACCACACAAGACCCTCTCTGTAAAATCTCTCAGAGCCTAGAGCTGGGATGTTCCCAGGACCAAGTTCTCCTGAATTCCATCCAGCTAATATTGAGATGACCTGACAGGCAAAGCAAAGAAGCTCAATGGGAGAAGGGCCCATCCTCTGTCCCGGAGGGAAGCTTTAGTAAGTCTCAGGCCCAAGAGTGAACTAAAGGACCCATCTTCCTAAAGCAGTCACCATTCTCCATAGGCAGTAAC
>NW_023270839.1:6555496-6682130 GCF_011800145.1 Mirounga leonina
GCAGTCACCATTCTCCATAGGCAGTAACCTTCGAAAAAAGGGTAGATAAAGGAGTCACAGGCCTAGGGTGTCACCCTTATCTTAAGACTGCTTAATGTTTCCTTTGGGGAAAAATGTGACTTCCTTTATCAGCTTTCTGAAAAGCGACAGATAGGATAAAGAAATAAATACTTTCATGCAAGTCAGAACTTTCCATGATCTTGATGAGGCTCATGATGCGGAAGTTATGAACTTGAGAAAACCAACATCGTCATCTGGTTTTCATTTCATTCTGTTACTCCCAGGATTCCCCCCAATTCAAGAAGCAGTCTGGAGAAAGCTGGTCACTCCACTCTGCAATTTGTTAAAGGCAAATCATGACATTGGTTAGGACTTCCCCAATCTCCACTAGGACCAGCAATTCCCCCAAAAGTTCACAATAATAAATGCTGACATACTCACCCCCTTCCCCAGGCTACTCTGCCCAGGAGAAAATGCTTAAAGGACATTTCATTTTCCTGCTGAGGGCCCAAAAGCAAAAAAAAAAAAAAAGAGAGAGAGAGAGAGAGAAGGAGGAAAGAAGTTAAGTTACCACCCATCCCAACTTGACTTGGGTTGGGCAGACCTCTTTTTCCCGAGTCCTGGTATGCTCAGGGTCCCTGAAGTGTAGGACCCCTGCCTGTTTCTTGAGTATGTCATCATCTGTCCACCTTCCCTAGAAGATTCTGAACACTCTTTTGGAGCACCAGGGCCTGGTTTCTAAACCCTTGCCATATCCCTACTGCCTTACCCTGTCTTCCCCACCCTGATGCTATTTCAGTTTCTTCCTAAGTTTGGCATCACTCCACATTTTGCAGACATTAAAAATATTTTTAAGTTGAAAATAGAGCTACCATATGACCCAGCAATTGCGCTACTGGGTATTTACCCCAAAGATACAAAAGTAGGGATCCGAAAGGGTACGTGCACCCCGATGTTTATAGCAGCAATGTCCACAATAGCCAAACTGTGGAAAGAGCCAAGATGTCCATCGACAGATGAATGGATAAAGAAGATGTGGTATATATATACAATGGAATATTATGCAGCCATCAAAAGGAATGAGATCTTGCCATTTGCAACGACGTGGATGGAACTGGAGGGTATTATGTTGAGCGAAATAAGTCAAACAGAGAAAGACATGTATCATATGATCTCATGGATATGAGGAATTCTTAATCGCAGGAAACAAACTGAGGGTTGCTGGAGTGGGGGATGGGGTGGGAGGGATGGGGTGACTGGGTGATGGACACTGGGGAGGGTGTGTGCTCTGGTAAGCGCTGTGAATTGTGCAAGACTGTTGAATCTCAGATCTGTGCCTCTGAAACAAATAATGCAATATATGTTAAGAAAAAAAAAAAAGAAGAAGAAGGTAGCGGGAGGGGAAGAATGAAGCGGGGGAAATCGGAGGGGTAGACGAACCATGAGAGACGATGGACTCTGAAAAACAAACAGGGTTTTGGAGGGGAGGTGGGTAGGAGGATGGGTTAGCCTGGTGGTGGGTATTGAGGAGGGCACATTCTGCATGGACTACTGGGTGTTACGCACAAACAATGAATCATGGAACACTACATCTAAAACTAATGATGTAATGTATGGGGATTAATATAAGAATAAAAAAATATATTTTTTAATTATAATATAATGATTATAATATAACTTTATGATAATTAATTTGAAAATCTTGATTAGAAATTTGATTGATTCTTAGAAAAACATAACTCACCAAAACTGACACAAGAAAATTTGAAAATATAAGTAGCCCAATGTCTTAAAGAGATAGAATCTGACTTAAAATCTTCTCACAAAGGGGGCACCTGTTGGCTATGTTCTATTTTTTAATCTAGGCGATAGTTACATGAGCACCTGCTCTATAATTGTTCACTAAGATGTACATGTAAATTATAAGCCCTACATGTATGGGTGATCAATTTCACAATGTAAAGAGAAAAGAACACTCCAACAGGTGGAATCACCTAAATGTCCACTGTAGATGGATAAAGAAAACATGATAACTACACGCAGTGGAATATTAATTATCCCTAAAAAAAGAAGGAAATCCTGTCATATGTTATAACATGATGAACCTTGAGGACAGTATGCTGAGTGAAATAAGCTGGTCTCAAAAAGACAAATACTCCACTTATACAAAGTATCTAAAGTAGTCAAACTCAAGAGACAAATAGATCAGTGATGGCCAGAGGCTGTGGGAAGGAGGAAAGGGTAGCTCTTGTTCAATGGGTATGGAGTTTCTGTTTTGCAAACTGAAAAATTCCTAGTGGTTATTGCACAATAATCTGCATATGGTTAACACCACTGTTATGCACACTTAGAAATGGTAGAGATGGTAAATTTTATATTAGTGTGGTTTTGACCACAATATTTTAACCACTGACATAGGGACAAACTCCACACGTTTGCAGCAGATGAGCCATTCCTAAACTGGCTCCTCTCCAGCCTCCTCTTCCACCATTCTCGCCCTTTCTCCATTAACTATGCTTCAGTAACACTGAGTGACTTGTAATTCCCCCAGTCACCCACCCTTTCTCTGGCCCTTTTTGGATACGTTGCTACCTCTGTTCAGAAAACATGTCTCAATTTGTCCAATGACAAAATGCAACCCATCCTTGAGATCTCAGATGGAATGAAGCTGTCGCTGCCTTCCCAGGGCAGACTTGGGAGCTTCTCTTCCCATACCACAATATTTCTACATCTCTCCCTTGCAGCACTTTGCTCTTTGTGCTGTGGTTATAAGAATACAGACTCATCTTTTTGTATCACCAGAGTCTGGCATCTACTAAATGCCCATCAAACCATTTTTTGACTGATAAAGTGAGTAATGAGTAGCATTTTATCCAGAAACCCAGAGCCTGAGAGGAATAGAGAATTTTGATATCCAGACTGACACAAATATCATCACTGAAAGAACTCATATCTTAGTAAGAGAAAATGAATGGAAGGTTGAGATGAGGGAGATAGTGCCAATCATGTGTCATGTAATTATCAAGGGATTAAGACTGGATAGAAAAGGCCATGAAATCAGGAAGGAGTTGAGCAACCTGAAGAATCCACAGGGGGGCGCCTGGGTGGCTCAGTCAGTAAGCGTCTGCCCTCTGCTCAGGTCATGATCCCAGGGTCCTGGGATCCCCACATAGGGCTCCCTGCTCTGCGGGAAGCCTGCTTCTCCCCCTCCCTCTCCCACTCCCCTTGCTTGTGTTCCTTCTCTTGCTGTGTCTCTCTGTCAAATAAATAAATAAAATCTTTTAAAAATAATCCACAGAAATATGTCCTTCACAGTGTGATTTTTGCATTTAAATGAGAGATGTTTGCCCTAGGAAATGCACTCCTTTCTTCTCCTTATGACAATCCTCTTAGCAGCACTAAAAAAATCAGTCCTTCACAGGAGATGTTGTTGCTTAGGTCCCTCCACCATGGCCATATCAATATACCAGCCAAATGTTCAAAATTGTATCAATCAAATATGCCACCTAGGGGAGGAACAAAGTTATTCCTGGATGGCTCTGTAAAGAGATAAGGAAATGCAAGAAGAAGGAGCAACCAAAGGGAAGAATGATTACATGGGAAAACATCCTGGAAGGTTAAATGAAGAGTCCTGAGTAGCACCCCGTCAGTTAATCGAACCCACACATCGGAGAGCATAAAACACACCTTGAGGCTATGCCTCTGTCCCTTGTTGCTGTGCTGGCTCAGAACAGTTGCCGTACCCCATTCTTGGCAGCAACCACAAATCAAACAAACTTCAAGAAGGCACGTGAAAAGGACAGTTGGTACAAACAGGCCTCCTCCAACAGCCCACCAGATAAGAGAAGATCGCCGTTGATAGAATTGATTCTAAGATGCAGAGAGCTATCTCTTGCCAGCCTGGCCAATGCTGATTGCTGATAGACCGCAGCATCACAAGGTTTATGAAAGAAGCATCCCAGATTTCAGGGACTACCCAAACCCTTGGGAAGGGGATGGCTTGAAGACTGTCTAGCATAACTACTGGATAAATTTGGAGGCTATTGAAAGGAGATGAGACAGGGCAGAAAACAACACAAAGCCAACTGTTCTCAAGTCTGCGGTGAGCCTGCAACAGAAGTGAGAAAGTAAAACAAGAGGCTCTCCTGTCATCTCTCACCCTAGAGGGAGTTCTCCCCCGAGACATTAGAATCCACCTCCCGCTCAGCCTTTTACTTCCCTGAACACTTTGTCCTCTAACACCTTCAAACACCAGCACAATTAAAAAAAACAAAATCAGGAGTTCTTCAGGCATAAGACAGAGAGCCCAGAAGTCCTATAACTAAAGACTAAATAGGCCCAACACCTACACCAATGCCTTAATACCCATTCCATTCATGTTTCTCTTGATACAAACAGGTGATCTGAATAGAGATGTGGTAAGAATCATCACTCCTGCATCCTTCTATAATTTGGCGATTGCACTAATACCTGAATGTCTCTATGAATATAATATTGCTCTTAGTTCACTATTTTTGTAGGTAGAGGCCATTCTGGTGTCTCCACTTGGTCTTTTCTACCATAATAGCCCTCACTTCAGGAGTCAGGCAACCATGATGGAGATTCTGCCACTTTGTAATACATCCATCCTACCTCTGCATTCTGGAGCTTGGGAAATAGTCAAAGGTTGATTTGGGAACCACTGGGACCACTGTGAGATGAATGCATGCCAAAACTTTGTTGATCAGTCCATAAGCCCCTCCTCTGACTGGTGATTCCCATGGGCATTTTGGGTCTTTGGGAATTCATATCAGTTCAGATCCAGGGCCCAGTAACAAAAAACAAACAAACAAAAGCATGATTATGTCTCTGATTTTTTTCTCTAATTCATAGTCACTCTGGTAAATGGCCATAGGTAGCTTTGAAGAAGGCAAAGAGGAAGATGTACAGAACAATTTTTTGGCTATGTAGCAAGGACCTTCCTCAAAGGCAGTTCACCCTTTTCATTCAAGGAGCTCTGGGTCAGTGAGCTGGTTCAAGTCTGGGAACTAGTTCATGTGCCTTGTGATATTTAAGACCTCTGTTCACCAGACCCAGAATGCTTCTACTTATCCAAATCAACTAAGGCCTTAGTAGTCTATCTATTTCAGCTCAGGGACACCACGATCAACTAGTCAAAGTCATGGACCACTATCTTAATGTCTGCTTCAACTCTGATACTCATTAGAGTAACCAAGCCCACTGCACCTCTGATAGCCTGGCTTCTCCCACCCTGAGACCCACCACCACCTTGGTACTCAGGGATCCAGGTCCAGTAGCAGCAGACCCCATGGTCACTCCACACTTGTAGCCAATAGCCACTACAGCACTCTCCAAAAATGCCAGTGCTCCCTCTCCCTAATGTATTTTTCACAGCTTTGGTGGAAAGAATGTTCTCTGTGCTCTCCTAGGACACTGGGGTGAGTAAACCAGTCTCACAATAATAAATCTTCTCTACCTTCTGATTTCCCCAAAGCATAGAATACCTTTCTCTATATCAAAGAAGTCTGGCATCTCAACTTCACTTAGTATAGGCCACCTTTGGATCCATATGTCAATCCAGTCAACTAGTCAAATAGTTAGAGCCACCTCGACATGGCTTGATCTAATATGCTGACATTGGCATCTGTATTTAATGCAACCCATCAATAAAGTCAGCCTGGCCCAACACCTACACCAATGCCTTTAAGACCCATTCCATTCATGTTTCTCTTGATACAAATTAGCAAAAATCTTGTTTTGTTGTACATTGCAATTCCTTTTGGGTCACATGTCTGGGATCTACTGGGAGTTGAATCTGGTTATAGATCCAGAAGTGATAAAGGTAGTAGGAGGGGGCAGCCAGCAGTCTGCTGCAAAGTAACTACCTCAGGGAATCTCATTACAGATTCTTCAAACAAGGGAAGACTAACCTCCTCAGACCGGAAAAGATGGGCTGCTGTTATGGACAAAGGAGGATTGAAGGAATTAGGGGTTCAAGATCCCAGCTTCATGAGAATATGCCCACATATATTCCCATTCCAATTTTCAGAGTCTCAATGCTTTAATTTCATCTAAGAGACCCTGCCAGTTTGGTGATTCAGGATATGTTCAAACCACCCACAGGATAAGACATTGGTTTGATTTTTAGAAATCTTAGACAGGAAGTTACATGAGAGAAGGGTTTCTTTTATGGCAGAGAAGATTTCTGGACCCTTACTTAGATCATAAGCTTGGAATTGAAAGCCCAAAGCTCATCATGTATTTTTCTTAGGTTCTTTAGTGCACCTAGAAGCAACCATCAACCCCATAATACTCCTTGTTTCCATTAATATGTTCTATGTCACCAATTACTTAATCACCTAAAGTCTACTTTTGATTACAGATATCTACAGATGATAATTTAATAGGTTTGCTTTGTATGCCATAATGGTTACTTACAACTTACAACTAATATGCTTTACCATTTACAACAGTGCCTTTAAACATATTCAGATAAGAGAACCTGCAATAGATAACCCAAGCCAAGTTACAGAACCTAAGTGTAGGTTCTTCTGAACTCACTTCCAGTGCCAATATCTCTATTATTTATTTTTTTAAAGATTTCATTTATTTATTTGATAGAGAGAGAGACAGTGAGAGAGGGAACACAAGCAAGGGGAGTGGGAGTGGGAGAGGGAGAAGCAGGCTTCCTGCTGAGCAGGAGCCCAACGCGGGGCTCGATCCCAGGACCCTGGGATCATGAACTGTGCTGAAGGCAGACGCTTAACGACTGAGCCACCCAGGTGCCCCAATATCTCTATTATTTAGAGTTCAATCAAGGAAAACAGAACCACTATGAGTAATGTAAAATAAGGGACTTCTTATAAGGATTGCGTCTTATAAAATTGTGGGAACTGGTAGAGTAATCCTCTCTAGATTCTTGTTGTTGTTGTTTTGTTTTTACAGTCTAGGAAAGCAGGGTGATATGTGGAAAGATTATGTGATTGAAGTCAAACAGGTATGTGTTTGACACCTAGTTCTGATATTTATTGGCTTTGAAATCTTGTCAAGGGACTCAAATTCTGTGAGCCTCAGTTTCCTCGTCTGTAAAATGAAAACAATAATAGCTCTCAAGGCTGATATGAGAGTGAATGAGATACTTGCAATATATCATATTTCATTGATTCCAAAATGCACAACATTTTACATTTTAACCCTTTTACAACAGGAAAGAATCTTGTAATCGATGGCATGTTATTGTTTAGTCAAAAACAACTTTTCCTGGGGCTCCTGGGTGACTCAGTCGGTTAAGCGTCTGCCTTCGGCCCATGTCATGATCCCAGGCTCCTGGGATCAGCCTGGGTCAGGCTCCCTGCTCAGCGGGGAGCCTGCTTCTCCCTCTTCTTCTGCCCCTCCCCCTGCTCCTCGTGTGCTTACTCACTCTCAAATAAATGAAATAAAATCTTTAAAAAAAAAAAAAAGAACAACTTTTTCCTTTCTCAGTGCACATAAACGAATGAGAGCCCAGAGTAATATCTCAAATAATGACAAGTGCAGATATCATATGGTTATCAAACTAAGTGTGACTCTCAATGCACAAGTGGAAAACCCCAACACCCCCTAGAGAACACAACTGTTCTCCTTTATACATTCCATTCCTTTCTCTGTTTATTGGACTAACCTCATCCCACATCCCTTGTTATTCAGATTAGTGGAATGGAAAAAGTATAAGTTTCAGAATCTGACATATTAAATTTGGATCTTGCTGCTATGTGACATCCTGAGCTTCGCTTGAGTGCTCCATAATTGTGTATAATAATACTTACCCAAAAGGACTATTACAAATGAGATGATGCATGTAAAGTTCTATCAGCACCAAACATATTGTGGGTAGTCAGTAAATTCTCCATTTTTCCTTCTTTCTCTCACTGCCACATTCTGTTCTTCTACTGATTATTTGGATTGAAGAAAGGGCTGATCTTCTAGATCAGGGGTTGGCAAACTATGGCCCTCAAGCCATATCAGCCCACCACCTGTTTTTAAAATAAAGTTTTATTGGAACACAGTCACACCTATTTGTTTACATCTTATCTATGGCTGCTTTTGTACTACAATAGAGGTGAATAGTTGCCACAGAGACAGTATGACTTGTAAAGCTGAAAACACTCACTAGGTGGCTATTTACAGAAAAAGTTTACTGATTCCTATTCTAGATTCTTACATCACCTAAACCAACGCCCCTCTGTCAGCAAGGATATGGAGAAAAGGGAACCCTCATGTGCTGTTGGTAGGAATGTAAACCACTGTGGAGAAGAGTATGGAGTTTTCTCAGAAAATTAAAAATAGAAATACCATATGATCCAGTAATTCCAGGACTGGGTATTTACCCAAAGAAAATGAAAACACTAATTCAGAAAGATATATGTGCCCTTACATTTATTGCAGCATTATTTACAATAGCTAAGATATAGAAGCAACTCAACTGTCCATTGATAGATGAATGGATAAAGAAGATACAGTACACACACACATACACGTGTGCATGTGCAATGGAATATTACACATCCATTAAAAAGGAATGACATCTTGCCATTTGCAACAACATGGATGAACCTAGAGGGTGTTATGCTAAGTGAAATAAGTAATACAGATATAAACAAATACCGTATGATTTCACTTATGTGTGAAATCTAAAAAACAAACCAAAAAAATGAACAAACAAATAAACAAACGAAAAACAGACTCTGAAATACAGAGAACAAACTGGTGGTAGCCAGAAGGGCAGTGGGTGGGGGAATGGGCAAAACAGGTGAAGGGGATTAAGAAGTACAAACTCCTTATTTATAAAATTTATATTTATATTTTATAGATATATTTTATTTATACATCCCTATATTTTATAAATACTTTCTATTTATACATCCTTATATTTCATAAGTATATTTTACATATATTTATATATTCTTATTCATATTTTATAAAATAAGTAAATAATGGAAATAGAAAGTAGAGCATGGGGAATATGGTAAATAATATTGTAATAACATTGTATGGTGATGGATGGTGAGTACCCTTATCATGGGAAGCACTAAGTAACATATAGAACTGCTGAATCACTACGTTGGACACCTGAAACTAATAGAAGATGATATGTCAACTATACTTCAATAATAAAAAATAAAGGGGCACTTGGGTGGCTCAGTTGGTTGAGGACTCTTGATTTCAACTCAGATCATGATCTTGGGGTCCTGGGATCAAGCCCTGCCTCAGGCTCCGCACTCAGCGGGGAGTCTGCTTGAGATTCTCTCTCTCCTTCTCCCTCTGCCATCCCCCCACTCACATGTTTGCTTGCTTTTTCTCTCTCAAGTAAATAAATAAATCTTTTTTAAAAATAAAAAATAAAATTTTAATCTACCCCCCATCTGTGTTACTCTTCTGCCTCAAGAGAGCTATGTTAGATGGGAAAGGTGCATGCCTCATCCTAGAAAACAGGACTCTTAGGTTCTGACCACAGCCTCAACACCAGCAGAGAGGAGAAGAGGGTTGTAAGAATTTCTGATGAGGAAGATAGCCAGGCCAAAGTGAAAAACAAAAATGTGACTAGGTTGTTTCTGTGGTTTCCAGTCCTCCCCTTTCTTCTACTGCTGGGATTATAAAAGCAGGGGCAAGGGAGGGCAGGAACAGAGGAAGCTCACCATGGACACCATCACTGGGAAAATGCAGGCTCTATTTCTTTTGTTGGCCATTCTCTTCCCTCCTGAAGCTGGAGCTGGTGAGTCTAGGGTGTAACTCCCTGTCAAAGAAGACCTCAAAAGAGGCTACAAGATCCCACTGCAAGTATTCTAGGGGGAAATCTCCAGCTGGAAGAGTCAGACTCTTTCCCTGCAGCTGATGACAGTTTCCCTGAGATGAGAAGTCTTGGGTGGAGAAAGAATCAGAAAACTGGCTTTGACTCCTCCTAAACTGCTTTCTTCAAAATAGCCACCATTCTCATTCCCAGTTCTTGGTGCTTGCTGTCATGCAGAGGAGGTCAGGATAGAGACATGAAGAAATGTTTAGGGGCACATGGGTGGCTCTGTCAGTTAAGCGTCTGTCTGCTTTTGGCTCACTGAGGTCATGATCTCAGGGTCCTGGGATGAGCCCACGTCCGTCCGGCTCCCCACTCAGCAGGGAGTTGGCTTGTCCCTCTCCCTCTGCCCCTCTCCCTGCTCATGCACAGCTCTCTCTCATTCTCTCTCTCTTAAATAAATAAATAAAATCTTGAAAAGAAAAGAAGTGTTTAAATGACAGCTCAGAATCAAGACTAACAATCAAGTTCTGAAAGTAGGCTGAGGGTTGGTTGACAGGGCGGATTGGGGTCAAGAAAGTGAACAATAAGGACACATGGAGGGCTGAGCTCCATAAGAAGTAAGATGGAAGATCTGCAGGCCCTCAGCTTCCACCTCCTTTTCCTCACCCAGTGCTCTCTCTGAAAGCAAGTAAGCCTCTGTTTAGGGGTTCTCTGTTTGAGAGGAAATTATCAGTGGCGTTGAGTCCAAGCCACGCTCCCACCCCTAAATGGCCCTTCTGGAAATGGTCACTGACGAGGGGTATGTTGCCAGCTGTGGTGGGTTTCTCCTAAGTCAAGAGTTCGTGATGATAGCTGCTCATTGTAAAGGAAGGTAAGAAAACTTTAACTTACTCTCTTTTCATGCAAGGAGCTGTAGGAACCAGAGTTACACACAGCTTCAAAGTGGCCTGAGGAGAGATTCTTGTGCCCTGCTCATCTCAAGATGGTCAGTGACGTATACTGCAAGGAACCAGCCCATTTTCATTTGCCATCTCCACCTCCAGAGGCCATCGCCCTCTTCAGGGCAGCTGGGTCACAGCAGGCCAACGCTGGCCCTCTCATCCTGCTGCCGCCTGAGTCTCTCAGTCCCCTGTAGCTGCCAGGGCCTGGCCCTTCCTGAACTGGCTATGATCCCAGGTGGGCACTTCGGTCCCGAGTAAGACATGAGTTCCTCAGATGGCCCTGCACTGGGGAAGAAGAGAGCCTACTGTCTCCTTGCTCAGAAGGGGACCCTTTCTAGGGTACCAGCGCCTTCTCCTGTTTCTCTCCTCCTTCTCAAGAGGAAAATTACTGTCACTCTGGGAGCTCATGACATAAAACAGGAAGAATCCACATGGCAGAAGCTAGAAGTCTCAGAACAAATCATTCACCCAAATTACAACTCGTTCACCAAACTCAATGACATCATGTTACCGAAGGTGCCATTAGCTTTCCAGCCCATCTCCATCCCCCCTTCTTGAACCTGTCTCCTGACCTGTGCATTTCTCATTCTCTCTTCCAAACCATTTCCTTGGAGCCCACCCTCCTACTTCGTGTCATCACCACCCCATTGGGGAACAACTCTTGGCCCTGCCCAGGGAGCCCCTACCTCAGCACACCCCCCACTTTCCCTGGGACCGGAGGTCCATCTCCTCTCCCTCCCTCACAACTACAAACGAGAGCCAAGCTGACCCATGCCGTAGGGACAATCTCCCTGCTCACCTGGTCTACCTTTATTTCACCTGGGAGAATGTGCAGGGCTGCAGGCTGGGGAAGAACGGGAGTGATGGAGCTGGTGTCAGACACTCTGAGGGAGGTGAAGTTGAGACTCATGGACGCCAGGGCCTGCGACCACTATTTCTTTCACGACCATAACTTACAAATCTGTGTGGGCAATCCCAGGAAGATAAGATCAGCATACAAGGTGACCACACACCTCCACTTCCTCCTCACAACGTAGTCCCTGGGAGACAGCATCCTCCTGGGAGGGGGTGGGGTCAGGAAGTCCCCTAGTACAGTGACTAGTGTCTGAGTCTGTGGGTTTTAGCAACCCAGGAACTGGAATCCTCCCTCGGGGTTCCATCCTCACATACTCAAGCCCTGCTTCTAACCCTCCCTTCTAGTCTCCTGAACAGGACTCCAGGAGAGAAAGGAAGAAATGGAAGGGACAGGACCTAGGGTTGTGGCTCCATGCCAGAGAGGAATAAGACATTAATCTCCTGGGCGCCTGGGTGGCTCAGTTGGTTAAGCGACTGCCTTCGGCTCAGGTCATGGTCCCAGGGTCCTGGGATCGAGTCCCGCATCAGGCTCCCTGCTCGGCGGGGAGTCTGCTTCTCCCTCTCCCACTCCCACTCCCCCTGCTTGTGTTCCTGCTCTTGCTGTCTCTGTCTCTGTCAAATAAATAAATAAAATCTTTAAAAAAAAAAAAAAAGACATTAATCTCCTAACTTAGGATTCCTTGAGGAACCAGGATCCTGATCTGACTCTGGGGTATCTAGGAGCTGGCTAGGGTGTTGATAGAACCAGGATGAGGTGACAGTAGGAAGAGAAGGACATTCCCTGCTCACGATCTGCTTTCTCTAACCCACAGGGGGATTCTGGGGGCCCCCTGTTGTGTGCAGGTGTGGCCCAACATATTGTGTTTTACGGACATGGAGATGCAAAGCCTTTTTCTGTCTTCACTCGAATCTCCCCATATGTGCCCTGGATTAATAAAATCTTAAAGAACATATAGTCATGGAAGCCTGGCCAGCCCGTGTGAGAGTCCCAAAGCCAGAGGCCTCCCTGGGCCGACCCAGGTTCCACAGAGCCTGGCCCCAGCCTGAGCCCCAGGGAGGCACACAAAGCCCCTGCTGACTGTACCCCCAGTGAACTTCAATAAACATGCCGCCTTCAGCATGTGCGTGTGACTCTTCTCTCCCACGGAGCTGGTCTGCTCTGACGGAGGAGTCCAGATAGTCCTCTCTAGCTTAAATGAATTGTTCTGGGCTCCTTTCTTGCCAGATTAATAATCGTGCCTCCTGGGCGCCTGGGTGGCTCAGTTGGTTAAGCGACTGCCTTCGGCTCAGGTCATGATCCTGGAGTCCCGGGATCGAGTCCCGCATCGGGCTCCCTGCTCAGCAGGGAGTCTGCTTCTCCCTCTGACCCTCCTCCTTCTCATGCTTTCTCTCATTCTCTCTCTCGCAAATAAAAAAATAATAATAATAATCGTGCCTCCTAATTACCCTGTACATTGTGTGGTATTATGGATTATTGAAGAAAATATTTTGATCTGCACATAGGATTTAACATCCAGAGTGATGTTGCACTAATTTACCTTCTTCCCCCTCTATTCTTCCTCCTCCTCCTCCTCTCAATTTTCCTCTTTCCTCAAAACCCGTGTCCCAGCCACTGCGGTTCAGGGCATAGATGCACCAGAGCCAACTCCCCATGACTGTTTCTAGAAATGGCCCCAGGCAGGACTTCTACCTCATCATTATCATCCACTTCTACCACTTCGACCTCATCATTATCATCCCCCTCAATACTGGCTCTGCAGCCGGGGGAGCCTGTGCCAAGGGGGAGGGAAGAAAACTTCCCAAGCAGCAGAGCTCAGGAGGGAGGGGGAGGGATGACCCCTAGGAGTCCTCAGGATGGGTCTGTCTGGCTCAGCAGTCAGAACAGAGCCATATGTGGGGCAGGGCCATTCTAGCTGAGGGGAGAGCCCCAAGAATATCAGTGTCAGCCTCGTCTGTGAACTACATCACAGCCACCCAAATTCAACTGTCATTTTCCTCCAGAAATGACACCGTGTCTCAGGTCTTCCAGAAGAAGAATATCTGACTTAGGCCAAGTTCTCCAAAGTTGCCTCCTCCAAGGACCTGCAACACTCTGAACCCTACGCCACCATCGTCTGAGCGGGGAGAGTAAACCACAGCCGCGCCTGCCCGAACGCGGGGAAACAGGGCTTGAACTCCAACTCACTCGCAGGAGCCTGCAATCCAAGGACGTCCAAACATGTCCCACCACAGCCCCTAAGGCCTAAGAAGATAGGCCTGGCCCCGGGCAGGAAAGAGCTACCATGGCTGGACACAGGGAACCCAGCCTCTCCACCTTCCCCACTGCCCACCAGCCCACAGAGCGGGGTTTCCAGCTTTGCCACTGATGAGTACAGATGTAAAATAAAGCAAGCATAATATACAAGACTGATAATAAACTAACTCTCTGTGTACAACAGGCCTAAGTGGGTAAATTGGTGCAGCCACTGTGGAAAACAATAGAGGTGCTTCAGAAAATTAAAAATAGAAATACCCTATGAACCAGTAAATCCACCACTGGGTATTTACCCCAAAAAATGAAAACACTAATATGAAAAGACACATGCACCCCTACGTTTATTGCAGCATTATTTACAGTAGCCAAGATATGGAAACAGCCCAAGTGTCCGTCGGTAGATGGATAAATAAAAGAAGATATAGTACACACACACACACACACACACAGAATATTACTCACCCATAAAAAAGAATGAGATCTTGCGACCTGCGACAATATGGATAGACCTAGAGTGTATTATGCTAAGTGTAATAAGTCAGACAGAGAAAGACAAATCCCATCTGATTTCACTTACATGTAGAATCTAAAAGGCAAAATGAACAAACAAACCAAAAAAAGCAGACACAGACCCATAAATACAGAAAGCAAACTGACGGTTGCCAGAGGGGAGTTTGGTGGGGGGATGGGCAAAAGGGGTGAAGGGGAGAAGAGATCCAGGCTCCCAGTCATGGAATGAATAAGTCACTAGGATGAAAGGCACAGCACAGGGAATAAGGGTATTGTAATCACCTTGCCTGGAGACAGATGGCAGCTACACTTGTGAACTTAGCATAATGTATAAACTTGGCAGTTCACTCTGTTGTACATCTGAAATTAATGTAGCATTATGTGTCAACTACACTTCAATTTTTTAAAAAATTCATAAATACAAAAAAAGAGAAAAGTTAGATGGAGCCCCTCAGGCTGAAACGAAAGGACAATAGAGAGAAACTTGAAGACATATGATGAAAAAAAAGGACTGGGGAAAAGCACTCTAAATACATAAATATAAAAGCAACAGCAAATATTACAGTTTTTATAATTTAAAAGAAAAATTCATAAAAATAATAATAGATCTATGTTAATGGTCACACAATGTATAAAATATAATTTGTGATATATATGTGGTATGAATAAAACATGACTGTGAAAAAAATTTTAATTACCTTTTAAAAAAAGAAAAAAAACAGGGGTGCCTGGGTGGCTTGGTCGATTAAGTGGCCGACTTTCAATTTCAACTCAGGTCATGGTTTCAGGGTCTTGAGATCGAGCCCCGCGTCAGGCTCCTAGAGGAGTCTGCTTGAGATTCTCTCTCTCCCTCTCCCTCAGCCCCTCCCCCGGCACGCTCGCGTGTTCTCTCTCTCTATCTCAAATAAATAAATAAAACCTTTAAAAAAGGAAAGAAAAGAAAAGAGAAAACCTGGAAAGATCTCAAAAATAAAAGAACTTACGCTGGAAATAGTAATTGAAAGATGTGTTTTGGGGGCACCTGGGTGGCTCAGTCGTTAAGCGTCTGCCTTCGGCTCAGGTCATGGTCCCAGGGTCCTGGGATTGAGCCCCACATGGACCCCCGCATCGGGCTCCCTGCTCAGCAGGAAGCCTGCTTCTCCCTCTCCCACTCCCCCTGCTTGTGTTCCCTCTCTCGCTGTGTCTCTCTCTGTCAAATAAATAAATCTTAAAAAAAAAAAAAAAAAAGATGTGCTTTTTCAGGGCACCTGGATGTCTCAGTCAGTCAAGTGTCTGACTCTTGATTTCAGCTCAGGTCATGATCTCAAGGTCATGAGATCGAGCCCGTCCCTCCCCCCTCCCCAGTGGTCCTTGTTGGGCTTGGAGCTCAGCACAGAGTCCGCTTGAGATTCTCTCTCTCCCTCTGCCCCTCCCCACCTCTTATACGCACTCTCTCTTTCTCGCTCTCTAAATTTAAAAAATGTGTTTTTTCTTTTAGCCCCAAATCTCCTTTTATATTTGTATAATTAAATAATAGTTATAAAATATGAAAGACAAGGAACAGGGACGTTATGCATAATGTTTGCTTAGGAGACCAGAGCACTCGCTGAATTGCTGCTATGGCCCCACCCACTTCTGACCCCTTGCCACAGCACGTTTTCAGGGCAGCTTTCCTTCCCAGAAAGCTGGACAACTGGAGACGTGGAGGGAGTGGTCAGGCTACCCTGCCAGCCTGGCCTCCTAGAAGTCTGCAGCCTCTGGAGACCACAGGGAGCTGGACTGAGTCTGCACGCTGAATTGGACCCCAAGGGGTTGACGGGCACTGACTCCAAGCATGGCCACCGATGCCAACCAAACAAGCATGCCATGGACCCACGCCGTGGAAAGAGCACTTTGTGGCCCAGCCACACAGAGAAGTTAAGCACAGCATCATCCCTACAGCGTTAGTTCCGCAGGAGGGACAAAAGGGCCCACGGAATGAGCCTGCCTGACTGGCACTGAGAGCAACAGGAGAGTCTCAGCACCACAGGGTCAGCAGGAGAAACCATCCGGATAAAATGGCTTTGCCCAAACAGAAGGGCTCTGGACAGCTGAGGGTGGTGCACAGGGGAACGCTGAGGAACCAGCTCCTCCAGAGCCAGGGTTGTGGGAGCCTGGGTCAAAAAGCCCAACAGGAAGATAACTGCCCCTCTGACCACCCCCCAAGTGTGAGGCCCTCCCCCGAGAACCTGGGAATTGTCCCTCCTACCCACAGTTCTTCCGGCACCTTCCCCCCTCACACGGTCCTGCGCTGTGTAGGGGGTTGGCATGGGCCCACACTGTAGCAGTTGTCACCCTGAAGAAGGTGGTCATGCAGAAGTCAAGTGAGCCCTTAATCCAATATGGCCCGAGTCCTCATAGCGGGAAAGACACACACACAGGGAGAAGGCGGGGTGAAAACACACACTGAATGATGCATCTGTGGGCCAAGGAATGCCAAGGATTGCCAGCTAGCCCCAAAGCTAGGGAGAGGCACAGTGGGGAGTGCTCCTCACAGCCCTCACAAGAAATCCACACTGCCCACAACTTCATCTCAGACTTCTAGCCTCCAGAACTGTGAGCAGATACATTTCTACTGTTTTAAGCCACCTACTTGGTGGTACTTTGTCATGGTAACTCTAGAATACAGGAGTTAAGGCAGAGTTTTAGGAATTTAAAATTTTCTCCAAAAATCACCATTTACTTTATTTTTTAATTTTTTATTTAAATTCAATTTAATTGACATATAATGTATTATTAGTTTAGAGGTAGAATTTAGTGATTCATCAGTTGCATATAACACCCAGAGCTCGTTACTTCAAGTGACCTCCTTAATGCCCATCACCCAGTTACCCCATCCTCCCACTCACCTCCCCACTATTTACTTTAATAAATCTTTTATATTAGGAGTGGGCATTAAATTCATAAAAAGCTTTACTATTCCAACATATCAAGGAAAGAATCCGCAGTGAGTGCGATAAAGAGCATATTAAAACATTTTACCATTTAGCATATTAATACCATTTACAGAGTGTAGCTCCAGCCTGCTTCAGAAAATTCTTTTGTTCTTTTTTTATTTTTTTACAGTAATTAGAATAACAGGTCCAGGGTTTCACTCCCACCTTGTACTCACAATCTACTGTTCGCTGCTCCTGAGCCCACCCTATGGGCTGCCCTATCTTTCAGGCTCACTGCTGCCACCCTGCAGGAGACCCACCTCAGAGTGAGGCAAGAAAGCCAACGCCATCTGGGTGCAAAATTTAAGGAGACAGTCGCTTAGGGAGGCTCTTGCAGGACCCTGAGAGCAAGCATCTCCTCAACAGTGTGTCCTATGTGCCTCTCTTGCTGTGCCCTAGTCCCAGCCCTGGCTACCACATTTGAGAGCCTCCTCTCAGTCTCTAGATAGTTCAACTGAATTTTTACTCAAGGTCACTGTCATAAAGGACATTTTTTTCTTAAGATTTTATTTATTTATTTGAGAGAAAGAGAAAGAGCACAAGCAGAGGGAGGGGCAGAGGGAGAAGCAGACTCCCTGTTGAGTGGGGAGCCCAATGCGGGGCTCAACCCCAGAGCCCCAAGATCATGACCTGAGCTGAAGTTAGACGCTTAACCGACTGAGCCAACCAGGTGCCCCAAGGACATTTCTATTCCTCAATACCAGAGTGAGAGCCAGGGTTACAGATGGAGGAAAATTTAGATCCCAAGGAAATACATTTATAAAAAGCTGACCATGGGTGAAGTTGATAATCATTCTGTGGACTTGTAATTCACCCAAAAGATCCGAAAGAAATGTAAGGTGAATTATACCTCTGCCCTTATAGGTCTGCATGCTCTAGGAGTCAGCATCATATCCATGAAGAGGTCATTTACCCCAAGGCCATACAAAATTTAAGGGCAAGAATTAACTTCTACTGGGGGCACTGTTTTACCTGCTTTGCCTCATTTAATTCTCATGAGACCATATGCAAACAACAACAACAACAACAACAAAAACCATCTCAATCTAAATGTCATATCTTATACGAAAATTAATTCAAAATGGATCATAAATTTAAATGTAAAACTATGAAACTTTTAGAAAAAAATAGAAAATCTTCATGATCTGGAGTTAAGCAAAAAATTCTTAAGCATGACGCCAAAAGCGCAATCCATAAAAGAAGGTATCAACTTCTTTTGGACTCATCAAAATTTAAAAACCTTTGCACTATGGAAGGTATCTGTTAAGAGAATGAAAGGACAAGCTACAGACTGAAAGAAAAAAGACAAATGACTTTTATCCAGAATGTATAAAGTACTGACAAAACTCACCAGGAGGAAAACAAAACCCCAGTTAAAACATGGGCAAAAGGTGGGCGCCTGGGTGGCTCAGTTGGTTAAGCGACTGCCTTCGGCTCAGGTCATGATCCTGGAGTCCCGGGATCGAGTCCCGCATCGGGCTCCCTGCTCGACGGGGAGTCTGCTTCTCCCTCTCCCACTCCCCGTTTGTGTTCCCTCTCTCGCTGTGTCTTTCTCTGTCAAATAAATAAATAAAATCTTAAAAAAAAAAAAAACATGGGCAAAAGGCATGAGCACACTTCATCCAAGAGTATTTATGGGTGGCAAATAAACACACGAAAATGTTTAACTTCATTAGCCATTAGAAAACTGCAAATTAAAAACACAATGAAACACTACTACACACCTATTAGAATGGCTAAAATTAAAAATAC
The DNA here is from genome assembly GCF_011800145.1 of Mirounga leonina. NCBI lineage: Eukaryota > Metazoa > Chordata > Mammalia > Carnivora > Phocidae > Mirounga > Mirounga leonina. Next base: position 6,574,532 of record NW_023270839.1, read on the forward strand.
TGAGGGTTGTCTGGGTGGCTCAATTGGTTAAGTGTCTGCCTTCAGCTCTGGTCATGATCCCGGGGTCCTGAGATCAAGCCCCCCCTTCCAGGGTTCCCTGCTCAGCAGGGAGTCTGCTTCTCCCTCTCCCCCACCCCTTCCCCTCACTCGTGTGCTCACTCTCTCTCGCTCTCTCGCTCTCTAATAAATAAATAATATTTTTTAAAAAAATACTGAAAAACCCAGGGCTTGCACGGATGTGGACCAACACGAGCTCTCATCCATTCCTGGGGGAGTGGAAAATGGTATGGCCACTTTAGAAAATAGTTCGGCGTTCTCTTAGAAAACTAAATATACATTTATTATATGACCTAGAATCCTACGCCTGGCTATGTATCTTACAGAAATGAAAACTTAAGTTCACACAAAAACCTGTCCACAAAGGTTTATAGCAGCTCTATTCATAATTACAAAAACCTGGACACAGAAGCAGCAGTGAAAACTCTCAAGGACACCAAATGGCCAACAGACACATGAAAAAGTGCTCAACATCGCTCGGCATCAGGGAAATCCAAGTCAAAACCTCAATGAGATACCACCTCACACCAGTCAGAATGGCTAAAATTAACAAGTCAGGAAACAACAGATGTTGGCAGGGATGCAGAGAAAGGGGAACCCTCCTACGCTGTTGGTGGGAATGCAAGCTGGTGCAGCCACTGTGGAAAACAGTATGGGGGTTCCTCAAAAAGTTGAAAATAGAGCTACCCTACGATTCAGGAATTGCACTACTGGGTATTTACCCCAAAGATACAAATGTAGTGATCCGAAGGGGTACGTGCACCCGGATGTTTATAGCAGCAATGTCCACAATAGCCAAACTATGGAAAGAGCCCAGATGTCCATCAACAGATGAATAGATAAAGAAGATGTGGTGTATATATATACAATGGAATATTATACAGCCATCAAAAAAAAAACATGATCTTGCCATTTGCAATGACGTGGATGGAATTTCACTTATGCTAAGTGAAATAAGTTAATCAGAGAAAGACAAGTATCATATGATCTCACTGATATGAGGAATTCTTAATCTCAGGAAACAAACTGAGGGTTGCTGGAGTGGTGGGGGTTGGGAGGGATGGTGTGGCTGGGTGATAGACATTGGGGAGGGTATGTGCTATGGTGAGTGCTGTGAATTGTGTAAGACTGTTGAATCACAGACCTGTACCTCTGAAACAAATAATACATTATATGTTTAAAAAAAAAAAGAAGATAGCAGGAAGGGAAAAATGAAGGGGGGCGGAATCAGAGGGGGAGACAAACCATGAAAGACTATGGACTCTGAGAAACAAACTGAGGGTTCTAGAGGGGAGGGGGTGGGGGGATGGGTTAGCCTGGTGATGGGTATTAAGGAGGGCTCGTATTGCATGGAGCACTAGGTGTTATACACAAACAATGAATCATGGAACACTACCTCAAAAACTAATGATGTAAAGAATGGTGACTAACATAACATAATAAAATTAAATTTAAAAAAAAACAACTTGGGGTCATCTCCCAGGACCTCTCCACTCATCATACTCTGTCCACTGAAAAAATCATGCTGAGCACAGTCATTCAAAAAAGAAGTAGTGTGTTAGGAATAGAGGCCAGGGTATAGTAGACTAAATCAGCTTATAACCTTGCAAATTATTTTGTAGATACTGAATGTAAGCTAGTAGCAGTGAAGTTCAGAAAACCTTGTTTGGGGAGGCGGGTGGGGGGATGGGGTAACCGGGTGCTGGGCATTAAAGAGGGCACGTGATGTGAATAGCACTGGGTGTTACACACAACTGATGAATTACTGAACTCTACATCTGAAACTAATAGTGTACTATATGCTGGGTAATTAAATTTAAATTTAAAAAGTTATTTTAAAATTTTAAAAGAGAAAGAAAACCTTGGTTATTCGGGAACATCGCGTACAGAAGGAGGCAAGCATAGCGAGCTCCAGCCTGCTTCAGGAAAATGCAGCCCGTGCCGTAAAGGATGCACTACGTGTCTGCTCCGTGGCACTGCTGTGTCAGTCGGATGCAAGATGGCACAAGCCTGGACCATCAGCTGTCCGTCTCCACAGTAGTTCTTACAAGAGACTTCAACAGGTGTGAAAGTTGACAGCCGTTACATCCCTACATGGCAACTGAAGGGTTAAAACCACTCTCAGTCGCGTGCTCAATCAAGAAAGCCACAGCTGGGGCACCTGGGTGGCTCAGTCCTTAAGCGTCTGCCTTCGGCTCAGGTCATGATCCCAGAGTCCTGGAATCGAGCCCCCTGTTGGGCTCCCTGCTCGGCAGGAAGCCTGCTTCTCCCTCTCCCACTTCCCCTGCTTGTGTTCCCTCTCTCGCTGTGTCTCTCTCTGTCAAATAAATAGATAAAATCTTAAAAAGGGTGCCTGGGTGGCTCAGTTGGTTAAGTGACTGCCTTCGGCTCAGGTCATGATCCTGGAGTCCTGGGATCGAGTCCCACATCAGGCTCCCTGCTCGGCGGGGAGTCTGCTTCTCCCTCTGACCCTCCCCCCCTCATGCTCTCTCTCTCTCATTCTCTCTCTCTCTCAAATAAATAAATAAAATCTTTAAAAAAAAGCTTAAAAAAAAAAGGTAGTAATACTTTAAAAAAAAAAAAAAAAGAAAGAAAGCCACAGCTATCACTCAAAGAACAAGGTTGAGAAACAGCCTGGCAGCTCAAAGTTCAAAGAATAAAACAAGACTTGGTACAAAGTAGACATGACTGGAGCCTGGTACATCTGCTTCATCTGTAGCGTGTTTAGGGGGGATTCAGAGGAAAAGATAAATAGCCTTCCTGAGGACAGAGGCACCACTAACCCATCAAATGGTATGGCAGCACGAGAGATAACATAAAGGGACAAAATCGATATTTCTTAAGGACCAACCCTGTGGCATTTTTCATTTACTACCATATTTAATTCTCTGAAAGCCCTGTTTCACCTCATTCTTCGTATTTTACAGAGGCCATACTAAGGCTCAGAACTTAAGGGACTTTGCTAAGGTCGGACAGATCATTAAGTGGCAGAAGCAGAATTCAAGCCCTCCCGTCAAACTGCAAAGCCGGCTGCATACCTTGAATGTCAAAGTGAACCACGGCGCAGATGATAAATGTTTCAGGAACTCAGAGAAGGGATGACCCCTTGGTCAGCCTCATCGTGGCCAAGGAATGCCGCCGTCATTAAATGCCATGCTTTTCTATCAGGCCCAACCCTTTCCTTCCCACTAACTGTGAATCTTAAACGAGACTGTCCAACCTCTGTTTATTATTTTCAGCAATGGGGAAATCACTTAACTCCCCTCCCCGCACATTCATGTTGTAACAACAGATTATTAGTAAATTCTTCCTTATATAGAGTCAGTATCTTCCTCAGATGCTGTGAAATCAGATATGGAGGCCATGTAGCCAGAAACAATGTTGAACTACCCCGCAGGATTGGTCAACAAAGGCCTCACAGCCCATGGGCTTGGCCCAGACCCTATATGCAGGCAGCACCAGACATCTGAACCATAACTAATTTTTCCCCCAAAACCAGACCCCTCGGCCACTCACCCTCACTAGAAAAGGTAATTCCACATGGTGCCTACTCCCTCAGGTTGCACCTTCTAAATCAAATTGTACACCTACCCATCTGATTGGCAGAGTCTCAGTCACAAGATTGTGGCCTAGATGCAAGAGAATTTGAGAAAGGAAGTTTACGGATTCCACCTTAGGAAAGCAAGAATCATGGTTGGGAATTCCCCTGATATAGGAAAAGTGTTCAAAAGACACTAAGGACCCATCACATACATGGCAAATGTCCACCACAGTCCATCACTTGGCTGCCCAACATGAACGCACACTCCTTCTCCATAAGTAACCTTCCTAAAACAAAAGTGCCCTCATTGAACGTAATCCTCACTATCTCTTGTACAAAGGAAAATGAGGTTCGACTCTCCCCAGAACTGAAATAAGCCAGTCTCAGCACTTACTGCTTTCAGCTTCAAGTACAGGATCTCCAGGTGATATCCATTCCACCTCTAATTTAGTCAGATCCCCAAGCTGATATCCTATAAACCGTGGACTAAAGCGAAGGTTCACCACCAACAGCATCCTATATATAAAATAGCAGAAGGAAGGCAGAGGACAGAGAAAAAGGAAATCGGTTCAAATATGCAAATGCACACATGAAAGAGCAAGGAAGAAAATGTGGACAGAGAGTGCCCTCTTTATTTCCGAAACTGGCCCCTGACCAGAGCTGTACCTATTTCATTCTCTTGCCCTCCTCCAGTACAGGTGAAACAAAACTGGATGTTGGTGAACCTGAGCCTTAATGATGCTGTGGAACTACCACCCTAGCCCTGGACTACCTACCTCTCAACTTCTCACACATGAGTGAAAACTAGAAATGCTTCATTTGTTTACTCCTCCCATTTTGGGTCCAACTGGGGAAGGCCCACAGGACAGGACTCCATCTACATCCCCATTAGTGGGCCTCCATTTCTTTGTTTCTCTGCAGTGGTGGAGCAGAGAGGGCCCTTGATTTGGAATCAGGAAAATCTATTTCTGAACCATAAGCCTCAATAGCCAATCCATAAAACTGAGCTAGTAATACCTACTTCACAGGGTCATCATGCAAATATATCTAAGAGTTGGGACAATAAATGATGCATGGGCTGTCTCAAAAAATGCGAATTCCAATCCCAATTGCTCTTGTGATAATGTATGTAAAGTCCCACCGTAGGGTCTGCTCCCTTCCCACATCTACTCTCCGTGGATCTTCTGCCAATAAGAGATCCAGATCAATGGTTTTCAAACTGCAGGTAATTATCCTTTAAGTGGCGTGCTGTTCATATTTTAATATGGAGTGGAACGGAATAGAATAGAAACTGAAAGTACTGCACGTGACCAGGATAAATACTGTTTCCTGAAACTTCTGATTGTTGTATGTGTGTGTTTGTGCTCGTGTATTCATGCACATGTATATGTGCATTGGGTCCTTCTGCAAAATGCATTTCCTACTGTGGGCCATAAAAGTGCATATGTTTCTGGATGCTCTGCGTAAGGACTCTCCCAACCCGTGTTTCTGAAGAGGCTTTAACAAACTGCCCTACCTGGGAAAGACATGATCCCTCCACCCCCGCTCCCCAGATAAGGCACCACGGTTGAAAGCTCAGACTGCCGGCTGAGGATGGGAGAAGAAACCATGACCACACAGTTCCTGTGGTGACCAGCCCAGCCCTTCGCTCATTGCTGGAGTTACAAAACCCAAGACCGGAAAATAGAAGCAGCATCTGCCCGGGGCAGCCTCCCTGAGAAGATGCACAGTCTCCCTCTCACCCTGCTACTCCTCCTCCTGTGGTGCAGAGCTCAAGCTGCTGAGTCTTGCGGTCCTTCCCTCTGGAAGCGGCAGGATCAGCCCCCAAAACAAAGTTTAGTCTGAATATAGCTGACTCTTAAACAAGGTCGCAGGATCTCTCTGCAGGAATCCAGAGTGAATTCCACTTGGGATGCGCCCACCCAGTCTCTGCAGCCTATGGTAGTTCCCCAGGGGACAAGGAACCCCGGTGACCAGGGAAAGCCCACAACAGGGGGGAGGAAGAGGGGCATCTTCTCATGCTATAATGTGAGGTACTGCGTAGAAGGTCCTATGTTCCCTTCATCCTCTGAGCTTCGGGGCTACATTTTACCGTGTAATGTGGCCATTCTGTGATGCTGCTCATGACCTGTGGAGAAGGTCAAGCCAGGAACCTGGAGAGCCTGCCCTGCGTGGTCACAAAGGAGCATTAAGGCACGGGCAGTATGGGAGCGGTGGAAATCCGGGGTGAAAAATGCCTGAGTGCATCTGCGGCCAGATTGGCTGTTAGACCTGGAAGAAGGAACGAGAATTTATATGGGAGGTTGTGGGTGGGGAGACCAGATACCAGAGCCTCCTGAGGGGGACAACGGGGGGAGTACAGAGTGAGGATGAGATTCCCAACTTCAGCCCAGCCTATGGTTTCTCCGTGTTCAGGCCCTGGGGGTTCTCTGTTCCAGGGGAGATCATCGGGGGCACAGAGTGCAAGCCACACTCCCGCCCTTACATGGCCCACCTGGAAATCATCACTCCCCAGAATCACCTGATGTCTTGTGGTGGTTTCCTGATAAGATGGAACTTCGTGCTGACAGCGGCTCACTGTGCAGGAAGGTGACACAACAGGGTCCTGTTTATCTCCAGAAAGGAGATAAACAGCCAGCATAGCAGCCAGGGACACATGCTTGGGTGGCCTGAGGAGGGGTCCCGGGCCTGGGAGAAGCAAGACTTGAATTTAAGGAAATTGGGCCCATAGTTGATGGATGCCCTGATCTTCGATCACTGTGAGCTCAGCAATCTATCAAGGAAAAAGGAGGCCCTACCCAAGTGTCCTTCCTTCAAAAGTAGCTTCCCTCTCCCCGACCCCAACCTATGATATATGTGACTTTCAGGGGCCCACCCAGTTTTCCAGGCCACTTCCTCTCTGCCCTTTCCAAGAACACTGGCCTTTAGTTCTCAGGGACTTGACCCATCCTTTCCATGGGAGGCAAAGAACAGGGTCTACCAGGGATGCCACCACCTCCCCCTTTCCTCTGGTATCTCTTGCTCCGGAGGGCTGGCCCTCATATAGGGCTCCCTGAATTAGCAAGAGCTAACCCTGTCCCTTGGATCCTCCATGGCCGGCCCAGTCCCCAGCAATTCCCGAGGGTCCTGGAAATGTCCCTGTTCCCCGAGTGAAACCTGAGCTCCCAAATGCCACAAGTAGCCCAGGAAAAGGGGGGTGGGTAGAGTCCAGTAACCCCCATGATAGACTCCAGTTCCCTTTCCTCAGAGTGGGCACATCCCAGGAGACAGTAGACCATCACTGTCTCTCCTTGTCTTTCCTTCTCCCTCACCACAGGTTCATAATGGTCACCCTTGGAGCCCATAACATACGAAAGAAAGAAGACACGTGGCAGAAGCTTGAGGTCATAAAACAATTCCCTCACCCAAAATACGATGACTTTACTATTCGCCATGACATAATGCTACTGAAGGTGATAACTTCTTTTTCCCCCTTCTCCACTTCCTGTTCTCTTAGTTTTCTCCTTCAGGTCCCCATTGCCCTGAAATTTCCCCAACCTGCCTCTGGACTCCAACCTCACCAAGTCACCCCACTGGGTGTAGTTCTAATGTGAAACAGTTTGCCCTGTCCTCCCCTGATGTCCTCCAAAGGAAATTTCCACCCAAAGCGGTGATACCCCGTCACCCCTTTCTAGCACTGACAGCCCTTCTTGCCCTTCACAGTTGAAGAAGAAAGCCAACCTGACCCTGGCCGTGGGGACACTCCCCCTTCCACCCCAGTTCAACTTCATCCCACCCTGGAGAATGTGCCGGGTGGCTGGCTGGGGAAGAAGACAAGTGAATGGAGCAGGCTCTGACACTCTGCAAGAGGTGAAGTTGAGGCTCATGGATCCCCAAGCCTGTAGACACTACCTAGCTTTTGACCACAACCCCCAGCTGTGTGTTGGCAATCCCAGGAAGACAAAAACTGCATTTAAGGTGACCCTCCGACATGGGTTCTTTTCCACAAATCTCTGTTTGGGTTCTAGGATGTCTCCTGGAAGGAGATGGGATGGGAAGACTGTCAGCCAGCAGCAGGGTTTCAGATCATAGGCCTAAGGAACTGGAATTGCCCCTCTGCAGATCTATCCTCCCCTCCCCACCATGCAGTCTCTGACCATCCCTCCCAGGCTGCTGCCCAGCACACAAGGGGTAGCAAGAAGGAAAGGGAAAGGGGCATCATACCGAGATGTATAACCCCATGAGAAGCCAGGGCTGCTGGGTCTGACCGGAGGTCTCTCTGTGACTCAGAACTGGGACCCACAGGCAGGAGTGGATGACTTCCCTGCTCACCTTCTGTGCTCGCTCGCTCTCTCTCTCTCTCCCACAGGGAGATTCAGGGGGCCCTCTTCTGTGTGCTGGGGTGGCCCAGGGCATTGTCTCCTATGGACAGGATAATGCAAAGCCCCCTGCTGTCTTCACCCGAATCTCCCACTACCGGCCCTGGATCAATGAGGTCCTGAAGCAGAATTAAGCCTGGATGGAGCCTAGGCCAGCCCGAGGGGAAATCTGGAGCCAGACCTGAGCAGGCTGTCTGTGCCACTTACTCCGGAGCTGCCTCTGGTCTCTGCTGAGGCCCCACCACATCCCTCACACCGAAGAAGTTTCCTCCAGCTCACAGAGTCCTCAGTAAACCTCAATAAAGACCCAGCTTCCAGACTTGAGCATGTGTCCTCTCTCTGATTCTCCCTTCTCCTGGCACAGAGCAATCAGCCCCAGCCTAAGCAGCCTACAAGCTTTGGAAGGAGTCGGGATGTGGGAGGGGGGTGAGTGTAAGAGACAGAGAGGAAATAATGAAGAAAAATTAGGGAAAGAAAGAAGAGAGAGGGAGGGGCGCCTGGGTGGCTCAGTCAGTTGGGTGTCTGCCTTCGGCTCGGGTCATGATCCCAGGGTCCTGGGATTGAGCCCCGCGTCGGGCTCCCTGCTCCGCCGGAAGCCTGCTTCTCCCTCTCCCACTCCCCCTGCTTGTGTTCCCTCTCTCGCTGTGTCTCTCTCTGTCAAATAAATAAATAAAATCTTAAAAAAGAAGAAGAAGAAGAAGAGAGAGGGAATCCCTGGAGAGGCAGGATCAGTATTTCCAACTTAAACAAATGCTACACCAGATCCTTGATATAATCATCTACTCTATACCAATTCGGATTTATCTCTAGTAATATTCAGAATCACTAAGAACAGTGTGAATCACAAGCAAAGATGTCAGATGTTTAGAGCATCCCTGACCTTTCCCCACTAGGTGCCAAGAGTAGCACCCCTCCCCGCTAAGTTCTGCCAACCAGAAGTTTCACAGGGCATTGCCAAGTGGTTCCCAAGGGGGCAGGGGAGCAGGAATCATCCTCAGTGAGAACCACTGGTTTAATACTCAATCTAGGGAAGGCAGTTGGTGCCACATAGGGCCCTCCTCACAGTCCACCTCAATAGGAGAAGATCTACCATCTGTGGAACTTCCAATCAGAGATGCAAAGAAGAGAGACTAGGGGACTTGCTTCCACCAGAACGGAGGATATAGTAAGGGTTCCGCTAAATCTAAAGTTATGGCTGCCAACTGTCATGTCAAGCCTGTCTTGATCGTGAGTGAATCCCTAGGCAACAGTGAACTTATCCCAGTGACATGGATAAGTCACCTTTATTATTATACAAAGATAGAGTTGTTGCCACATAATAAGGGCAGGGGGAGTATGAGGCACTCCTTGGGGCTTCTATGCCCAGTGACAACTGAAACATGTAGCTGTAGCAACTCTACCCTAAAAAAAAAAGCCCAGGAACCTCAGAGATAAAGGTCTGGTTTACCCTAGTGGGTAAACAATTTAAACCAACAGAAGAGCTGGCCATGGAGTGGAGCAGGGCGGGGGATGGGGGATAGGTGACAGAGGAGGGAAACAACTACTCATGATGACCCTAGGACCAGCTGCCACTGAAGTGACTGTAGCCTGTCCTTACAAAGTGCTTAACATTTGAGTCAGTGGACTCTGTGAGGCGCCTGGGTGGCTTAGTGGGTTAGGCGTCTGACTCCTGGTTTCCCCTCAGGTCATGCTCTCAGGGTCCTGGGATCAGCCCGGCCTTGGGCTGCCTGCTCAGCAAAGAGTCTATTTATCCCTCTGCTCCTCTCCCCTGCTTGTGCTCTCTCTCTCTCTCTCTCTAAAATAAATAAAACCTTTTTTAAAAAATCTTTTAGGGGCACCTGGGTGGCTCAGTCGTTAAGCGTCTGCTTTCAGCTCAGGTCATGATCCTGGAGTCCTCGGATCAAGTCCCGCATGGGGCTCCCTGCTCAGCGGGGAGTCTGTTTCTCCCTCTGACCCTCCCCCTTCTCATGCTCTCTCTCTGTCTCATTCTCTCTCTCTCAAATAAATAAATAAAATCTTTTTTAAAAAATGTTTTAAATCAGTAGACTTTAAGTAAACCTCCATAATGCAGGGGGGCTTCATCCCATCAGGTGAAGGCTTTACGAGCAAAGACAGGTTCCCAACGAAGGAATTCTCAAGATGGCAACAGAGAAAACCTGTGTGTTTCTAGACGGCTGCCCTCAGGAATTCAGATTCAAGACTGCAACATCAACTCTTACCTGAATTTTCAGCCTGCTGGCATGACCTACAGATTTCAAACTTGCCAGCTCCCACGGTGGTGGGAGCCAGTTCCTTAAAATAATGTCTCCTTATATGCGGCACCTGGGTGGTGCAGTCGGTTAAGCGTGGGACTCTTGGTTTCTGCTCAGGTTGTGATCTCGGAGCCATGGTGTCAAGACCCGCATGTAGCTCCATGCTCAGCGCAGAGTCTGCTTGGGATTCTCTGTCTCCCTCTCCCTCTGCCCCTCCTGCTCACTCTCTTTCTCTCTCTCTCTCTCTAAAATAAATAAATAAAATCTTTTTTAAAATAATAATATCTCTTATAGTTACCAAAAAAAAAAAATATATATATATATACTTTTTATATAAATTGAAATGACCACTCCCTTGAAGAATCAATGCCAAGGTGAAATGAACTCAATGTGGGGCAGGAGGGGACCCGACCTGACACTGTCCCTACTCCATCACTGCTCGCTGAAGGGCGCTTCCACAGAAGGCTTCTTACTCTGGTCATCCACAACTCTTTCCCTAAACGCTTTCTCTGGTGTAGCAGCGTGCTCAGCCAGGGCACACAGCAGACGAGAAGCGGCCCCTCAAGTGGCCTCACCCCATCAGGGATGGAAACTGGTGGGTAATTAACCCAGCGTCATCACTCTGCTGGTGACACAACTCTGAGGCACGTCTTACACCATCCCCCAAAAGTCCCAGGCGACATGAAGCTCCGGGCGTCCGCAGCCCTGATCTGCTCAGTAACACACCCTGTATTTTCTTTCCCTCCTCCCTTCCCTACTCTACTTCTCTCTACTCCCCTGTTGATGCTTCCAGGAGTCACATCACAAATAAACTCCTTGCACTCAAATCTTTGTATCAGGGTCTGTTCTGGGAAAACCCAGACCAAAACATTCCCAGCAATCAAGATTTATTAAATCTCTTGCAGTTAGTGCAATGTGATGTTGAGGCAAAGACGATCAATTAAAGCAACGAAACAGAATAGACTCTGGAAAGAGACACATTCCCCTATGGACTATGACAAGGTCACATTCCCCCATGAGTCCATGGTAACCCCTATGACAAGGTAACAATAGCAGGACAGTGGGAAAGGACAGTCCTTTCAGTACGTACTGCTGGGCCAAGTGAATATCCGTGGGGAAAATGAAATTTGACCTCATCTCACAAACCCAGAAAAATCAGTTCCAGGTGGTCCACACGTGACAGGTAAAACAATACAACTTCTAGACAATGTGACAAGAGAGTACCTTTTTACCTTGGGGCTTGGAACGATTTCTCCAAGGCACACAAAAACCTCTAACTTAAAAGCAAGTTTCTCCACCTTGCACTACCGACATTATGAACTGGATACATTTTTGTTATGGGGGCTGCCCAGGCCTCCCACTAGATGTCGCCACCACTGCCAAAACTATCCCAGTTATGACAACCAAAAATGTCTCCAAGGCACGGTCAGATGTCCCCTGGGGTACAGTTGCCAGATTTAGGGGGAAAAAACAGAACACCCAGTTAAACTTGAATCTCAGATCAACAACAGCAAGATAGTACGTGTCCCAAATATTATCTGAGACATACATATATTAAATTTGTTTCATTGTTTATCTGATAGATGTCCTGTATTTTATATGAAAATTACCTCCAGTTAAGAACTACTGTCTCAGGGCGCCTGGGTGGCTCAGTCATTAAGCGTCTGCCTTCGGCTCAGGTCATGATCCCAGGGTCCTGGGATCGAGCCCCACATCGGGCTCCCTGCTCAGCGGGAAGCCGGCTTCTCCCTCTCCCACTCCTCCTGCTTGTGTTCCCTCTCTTGCTGTGTCTCTCTCTTCAAATAAATAAATAAAATCTAAAAAAAAAAACAACAAACTACTGTCTCAAAGGAAAAGTGATTTGATATATTGGATGACAAGAAGAACCTCTGTTTATCAAAAGACACCTTTAAGAGAATGAAAAAGCAAGCCATCGAGTAGAGGAAAATCCTTGTATCCCATATGCAGAACTTACAAATAATGCCTGTCGAGCAATAAGAAAAAATTCAGACCATCCAATAGAAACACAAAAGACTTGAATAAGAAATTCACAAAACAAGATATCCAAACGGCCAATAAACATTATGAAAGGCATCCAACCTCATTTGCTGTCAGGAAAATACAAATTAAAACCCCAACGCAATACCACTGCACACTCACCAGAATGGCTACAAATAAGGACTGATAATATCAGTACCGCCAAGGAGGGCAACAGAAACACTCCTACGGGGCTGGAGGGCGTGTAAACAGACTCAGCCACTTCGACGGCATCCGATGAGAAACAAAACATGCACATCCTCTGACCTATCAATTCCACTTCTAGGATTATAGCCAAAAGAAAGACCTGCATCATAAAGCATGAACAAGAATGCTCATAATGACAGGATACTTGGGAACAATCCAAAAGCCCATCCACAGTAGAATGAATAAATACAACTGCTGTATGATACGAGTACATGGGACACACCCCGCAATAAAACGTAACTGCTGTTACATCCAATAACACGGATGAACTTCACAAGCATGTTATTGAGAAGGAGATAAAAAGCAAGACTCAAAAGAAGACCTATTGTGTTACTCCATTTCAGAAACAAACAAAACCAATGTATGTGTTCAAAGTCAAGGTAGCGGTTACCTTTGCTGAGGATGGACAAGGCAGGAATTAGGACAAGGCACGTGGTTGGGGAATGAGGGCCTTCTGGAGAGCTGGTAATGTTCTGTTCCTGACTGGGGGAGCAGTTACAGGAATGTGCTCACTCGGTGATAACTCACTGAGTGATATTCGTGTTACGCACGGCAATAAAAGTTTGGATTTTTTTGTTGTTGTTAAGTTGTTCTCAGTCCCTCTCAGTGTTTTGGTAACCTTATTTCTAGTTGATATCTAACTCTTGCCATCCAGTGTCCTCTCTTTTTCCTCACTCAGCCAATTTGACCATATTTTTCCTTAAAGATTTATTTATTTATTTGAGAGAGAGCACGAGCGGGAGAGGCAGACGGAGAGGGAGAGAATCTCAAGCAGACTCCACGCTGAGCATGGAGCCCACACGGGGCTTGATCCCATGACCCTGAGACCACTCACAACCTGAGCCAAAACCAAGAGTCAGGTGCCCAACCAACTGCACCATCCGGGCGCCCCTGACCATATTTTTTAAAGACATATTTTTACCTGTAGCAGCCTCTTTGACTATGCTGGTTAATCACCAATGAGGATTTTTTTTTAATACCTGAAAGTATCAATCCAGACATTTCCTTTCTTAATTTACAGGGTTGTTGCCTTTTAATATTTTACCTTTCAATTGTTCATTAATTAATTTTCCTATTTATCTGTGATCTCCCTTCTCTCCCAAGGATGCTGGATTTAATTGGGCATAAACACTATTAGTAAAGGAAGTGCAGCTCACATCTGGCCTGGTCTATACTGCAGCTTAGTTCCAAACCCGAGGTAAAAACATCAGTTCTAATTCCACTCTAATGAAGCATGGTCCACCCCTTCCTCAAGTGGCACAGTTCCCATTAAAGTAACAGGTGCTCTAACCTCTCTCTACTCTTCAGACTGGTCAGGTGACCCACAGTAGAGAGAGCTCTGGGGTTTTAGATTCATGTTTCGTCCTTTTTTTTTTTAAGATTTTATTTAGGGGCGCCTGGGTGGCTCAGTGGTTAAGCGTCTGCCTTCGGCTCAGGTCATGATCCCAGGGTCCTGGGATCGAGCCCCACGTCGGGCTCCCTGCTCCGCAGGAAGCCTGCTTTTCCCTCTCCCACTCCCCCTGCTTGTGTTCCATCTCTCTCTGTCAAATAAATAAAATCTTTATTTTTATTTATTTATTTTTTTAATAAATTCCTCACATACTGGGCCACTTCACCCTCAGCTGCCTACCCACCTCCTGCTTTTTCTCTGGAACTCTGCCCCATAGATCACCTTCCCATGAAGTCCCTGCTGATCAGACAAGCCTTCGTTAAGTTCTTCATACTCCACTAAGAGTTGCAAATGTCCTGTTTAGTAATCTGTGATCCAGCAATGAAATAGGGGGACGTTCTGTCCCTTGACTTGACGTGGCTTTTCCCACCTGTATCTCTTTGCTTCACTGTTGGCCACAGGGGAAACAAACCCAGGAAAAGCCCCCAATGGCCCTTTTACAGCCCAGAACAAGAAGGCTGACAACTGTCTACAGACGGTGGCTCTCCCTTTGAGAGGGGAGGAAATGGAATTTCTGGGCTAGTGAGGCCTCTGGTGGTGCAAGAAGAGCTGTTGTTCATGCTGAACATTTCCCTTCAGCCTGACAAAAGGCTGATTTCTGTGGGTGTGTTTCTCTCTGTCTCTCTGTCTCTGTCTCTGTCTCTCTCTCTCACACACACACACACACATACACACACACACCAGCACTGGCAGAGCCCATAGGAGGGCAATCCTTAGCTCATTTCACTTCTCACTCGCTGCTCTGGAAATTACACTCAGATCTGAGGGGCCCTTGGTCTTCCCAGTAGGTCCAGACCAAGAGCAGGAGATGGGGCTGATGCTGGAGGTGAGACAGTATCAGCTCCTGAGTAAGGCTCCACTGGGAACAGATGTCTGGATAGAGGTCTGACTAAAGATGGTGGCATCTAGAGCTCTGCATGGGGGGCAGAGAAGAGAGGAGAAGATGGAGCCCCTGGAGAAAAGCGGCATTTCCACAGAGGGTGAGCCTCCGGGAACACTGCTTTTTGTCACCACAAAATCTGAGGTCAGAGGGGATTATCTTTAAAGGGAGGAAGGGGGGGCACCTGGGTGGCTCAGTTGGTTAAGCGACTGCCTTCGGCTCAGGTCATGATCCTGGAGTCCCGGGATCGAGTCCCGCATCGGGCTCCCTGCTCAGCGAGGAGCCTGCTTCTCCCTCTGACCCTCCCCCCTCTCATGTACTCTCTCTCATTCTCACTCTCTCAAATAAATAAATAAATCTGTAAAAAAATAAAAAAATAAAAATAAATAAAGGGAGGAAGGGGGCTCTAGGATCCTTAATCTGCTGCGTCTCCAGTATCAACATCTTGGTTGGATGGTTGGTTGGTTGGTTCTGCCATATTTTAATAAGAAACTATGTGAGATGATGATGTGAATTGCATTTAGCAAGTAACATCCCAGAGCCTGAGAGAAGTTGCAAAAATCTGCCCAAACAAAATGAAGCAGGGGACATTCACACAGTTAGAGGTGGCAGAGGGGAAGGGCAGAGGTGCATGTCACCAGCAAACACCCCGTCCTGTGCCCAAGCTGAGGGGAGCAGCCAGGACACCACCCTAAGTCTTGGTTTCCCATCGTGCCCTGTGGTGATGGCTTCACCACCCAGAGGGACCATGCTCAGCTCCTTTTGCTGTTTCAGGAAGCAGCTGTGGGGGAAATGGCCCCATTTCAATGAATGAGATCCTTGTGATTGCTAAAGACTCAGAAGAGACCCTTGTCTCCCTGAAGGGCAAACCAGCTGCATTTGCGCCAACACCCAGATGCAGACAGAAATATCTCATGTCTTATTGTCTGGCTCAGATTTGAATGTTTTAGCTGCTCAAGTGTCAGATGGACTGTGAAAGCTGCAAACAGTTTAACTTAACTAGTTCAGTTGTAAAAGGAGAGGCTAAGAAGGAAGGAGAAGTCAACCCACTCATCACCAGGACTCAGAAAAAGAAAGACTTTATGGAGTTTGAGGGGAGTTTGAGGACACTCAGACAGGACCTGCTCCCCATCAGCCTCCGGGAGAGAAGAGGTGGTTGCTGGGAGCTAGCACTGTCCTTATGTATATCCCCTCCCACACAGGGCACAAAGGTCTGAAAGGAACTCCTGCCTCACCTCCATGACGATATTGATGAAACTCCACCCTCCTGAATCCATGGTCTAAAGGCATCTGATTTAGCAGAACCTCCTCTGCCCAGTCCCCAGCTCACTGTAAGAAAAGACAAAGCCAGGAGAGAAAGAAGGGGTTGTCAATAACTAGGGTGTGGTTGAAGAGGGGAGGAGTCCCTTGATACCTCAGCGACCTGGCTGAGGTTCCACACTGGAGGACGGCGAGCAGGGCCCCCCCAACCCTGGTCCAGCAGTAGACACATGTCCCAGGCCTAGCCAGTCAGAACACTCCATACTTGACCACAGTGGTTGGTTCAGAGATGGACACACAAACCAAATCAGTCCAATGAGAGTCAATTCTGAGATTTTTTTTTTCTAAAGACTTTATTTATTTGAGAGAGACACAGATAGCGACAGAGAACACAAGCAGGGAGGAGAGGGAGAAGAAGGCTCCCTGCTCCCACTGAGCAGGGAGCCTGACACAGCGCTCAATCCCAGGACCCTGGGATTATGACCTGAACCGAAGGCAGATACTTAACTGACTGAGCCACCCAGGTGCCCCCAATTCTGAGATTTTTGCTGGGATTAGGAGCCAAGAAGCCATCCTTGCCATAAAAGGGATAAATCTTCCTGAAAATAAAGCCAAATTACAATAGAAAAGAGCCTGGAATAGTTCGGAAAGTAGGAGATTCACTTGCAAGAGCAAAGTTTTGTTGAGAGAAGAAATTATTTAGGTGTTCCAACAAATCAGATCTTGGAAGACTGAGCAAAGAATTTGTTCTATAAATCAAAGAATAAAAAGGAAACAGGATATGACATCAGAGCAGTTGCCCATCACACAGGTTTTCCTGGGCGTGGGGAAGGAGCTCAGAGAGATTTGGCGAAGTCAAAACTAGATTATAAATGTTGCATGGCTTCTCTGAGAAGGAACTCAGCTAGAGGGGCAGAGAGAGATACCGGACCCAGAGAGGTAGAGTAGATCTGAAATCAGCAGGATTGTGCCCCAATCCCCAAGCATAGCTGAGAGACTACGAGTCTCTCAGAGAAGTCCTAATTACAGCACAGAGCTTGTGGTGCTCCTAAAATAGGTCCACAAATTCTTCGACACCCCTCCCTTCAAAAGCTGGAGTCAAATTCCCCTCCACTTGGACTTGGTGACTCACTTCTAACAAATAGATCATGGTCAAAGCAACTGTACGGAACCTCCAAGTCTAGGTGGGTCATTAAGGGCACTGAGACTTCAATCTTACTCTCTTAGATCACTAGCTCCAGGGAAGCCAGCTGCCATGTCATAAGGACACTCTAACAGCCCTATGGAGACATCTGCATGGCAAGAAATCGAGGTTTTCTATCAACAGCCAGCAAGAAATGAAAGCCTCCTGCCAAGGGCCAAGTGAGTGAGCCACCTTGGGAAAGGATCCTCCATGTCTTCAGATGATTGCAGCCCTGACCCTTATCTTGGCCATAACCTCTTGAGAGACCCTGAGCCAGAACCACCTAGCTAAGCTGCTCACAGATTCTTAACCCACAGAAACTGTATGAGATAATAAATATTATTATTGTTGTTTCAAACCACTAATTATTTTTTTAAGATTTTATTTTTTTAAGTCATCTCTCCACCCAACATGGACTCAAACTTACAAGCCCAAGAGATCAAGAGTCACACACTCTACCAACTGAGCCAGCCAGGCACCCCTCAAACCACTAAGTTTTGAGATAATTTGTTAACAGCAGTATATAACTAACAGTGCTAGACTGCAGCGAGATGCTTGGGCAGTAGTGATTATGGCAAATAACGAAGAGATGAGCCTAAGGGGAGACTTACCAAGCCCCGTACATTCCATGCTGTTGGCCAGAAGACAAGCTGAGAGTTCCTCACTCTCCTAGGAGATACTCCAGACCATGGGTATCATAGGTAGAAGATATAACACTCAGAAGTTTGGGAGTTTGTATCCAAACACCATGCCCAGAGGCCTGGCCTAACCAGCCATGTCTCAGCCAATAGCTGGCAACATGCAAAGGCCGAACGAGAAGAGATTCTTCCGCACAGGATGGCAGTGCCGGGACCAAAGATCTCCTACCCCCAGGTGTCCAGCGGGGAGAGAGAAGGGAGAAGACAGATGAGGTACTCTGAAAGACTGAGAATTTACTCACAGAAAACTGAGTGAACTGAGAACTTTTAAACTAGAAATGAGAAAGTTACGTTGGTTGGTTGAGTTTAAGTTTATTCCACCGCCAAAGAGAAGCGTTCATGAGCAAGTTGTGTTCAACTATAAGTAATAAAGTTCTGGGGCTCCTGGGTGGCACAGTTGGTTAAGTGTCTGACTCCAGCTCAGGTCATGATCTCAGGGTCCTGGGATCAAGCCCTGCGTCAGCCCCAAGTCAGTGACAGGCTCTGCGCTCAGCAGGGAGTCTGCTTCTCCCTCTCCCTCTGCTCCTCCCCTTGCTATGCTCATGCTCACTCGCGCTCTCTCTTTCTCCCCCACTTCAAATAAATAAATAAAATCTTTTTTAAAAATTAAAATTAAAAAAAAAGTTCTGTTTCTGCACATCTGAGATGGACTATAAACTTACAAACAACTACATATCCTTATTTATTTCAGACAAAGAAAAACAAAATGAATGCCCACGTACCCGCTACCTCACCTAAGAAATAAGAAGTCAGTCTCCCCAGTACTCCTCCTGGACTGCTTTTCTGCTCACCCCCACAGATAAATGCTATCCTGAGGGTTTTTTTTTTTCATTTTCACTCCCATGCATTCCTTTTTACTTTAACTGCAAATCTGTCTCCTCAATAAAAAGTGCATTATTTTGCCTATATTTAATCTTAAAATAAATAGTACCATATTGCAATTACTTTCCTGCAAGTTCTTTTTCATTTTAACATTATAGCTGTAAGATTCACCCATGGTGAAATTTGTAATTCCAGGGCATCTAGTTAATTCAATTTCTTAGTCTGTTTAAATATACTATGGATACTGATTATTCCTATTATCTTATTTTGAGCTTTCCAATTTTGTCTAAACTTTCTTTTTTTTATTATTTCTTGATAACGTTTTTGAATTGATTCGATTATTGTTTCTACTGACTTGGAAGTGCACATTTTATTTCTAATATGTAAGAGTACATTTTTCAAATGTTTATGTCACAAAGTTTATTATTCAGCATTGTTATCCTTCCCCAGCAACTCAGCTCCAGCTCCATTATTGCTGACTCAGATTTTAGTTCTGCTTCAATTTTTACCCACAAATCAAATATTATTGTGGTGCTTTATATGGCCAATATTTGTTTGTATTTACCCATTTGTTTACCAACTTTTGGATCATTATTCTCTTGCATCTCACACCTTCCTTTTGAAATCAGTCTCTTTTTTCCTGACAAAATTTTAAGTCTGATGATAGTAAATGCTCTCTTTTTTGTCTTGTCTAAAACTATCCTTGGTTTACCTTCATTCTTGAATGCCAGTTTGTAAACAGTTCTAGGATGGCAAAATTATTTTCTCTTCACATTTGAAGGTTTTATTGTATTACTCCACTGGCTTATATTGTTGTAGTGAAGGTATCTGTTGTCCATTTAACTGTTATTTCTTTATAGATAATCTGTCTTTTACTTCTGCCCTATTTTAATACCTCTTCTTTGTCTTTGTTTTTATACTTTAAATATGGTGTGACTATGTATGGATTTCTTTTTATTTATTCTACTTGAGATTCATTTTCCTTATTGAATCTGAGTATTCATATCTTTCATTAATTTGGAAAAGTAATCAGCTATTATCTCTATAAATATTTTCCATGTCCCCTCCTCTGTCCCCTCTCTTCTGAGATTCCAAATAGAAGAGTTCGAATCAGGGCAGCTGGCTGGCTCTGGTGGTTAAGGGTCTGCCTTCGGCTCAGGTCATGATCCCAGGGTCCTGGAACTGAGCCTGCCCCCCCCTCTTCCTCAGGACATAGCCCACCAAGAGCTTTATGCAGGGGTCCCAGGCATCATCTGCTGTCACCCAAGCCTCTGGGTTACTGAGACTTAAACCAACCACAAGGTAACCTCAAAAACCTTTGTTTTTGGTCTCTGAGGATTTCCTTTATTTTCTAGTTACCTTCACAGTGCAGTTAAATGGAGATGTGTTAAACTTTACCCAGCATATCCAGGAAATTTGCAGTGGGAGGGGTTTTTTTTAGGAGATATATGCCACCATAGTGTTCTTCCCACAAGTTTTTAAATCATTCAGTTTGCAACATGTGGAACAGTTTGGAGAAGAGAAACACACAGAAGCAGGGAGACCTACTAGGAGACTACTGCAGAAATTTACACAAAAGAGGATAATAACTTAAAGAAGAGTGGTGGTAGCAGAGATAAACAGAAATAGATGGATCTGGGAGATATTTAGTAAGTAAAATCAACAAGGTTTCAGACATCCAAAAAGAGATGTCTAGTAGGAAGTTTTAATAGGGGTTAGGAGGTCAGAGGAAAGATTCAGGTTGCATAGGATACTAGGAAGTCTCTGAGAAACTGGTAACTAAATCTGTTACCGAAATTCAAACTTGTCGGTGCACCTGAAGCCAATGTCTGAGACACCAGTTTTGAAGCAAAGAAAGTTCTATTACCAGAAGAGCAGCCATTTCCAAAACTGCCTTGTCCTGTTGAACCTAGGGACAGCTTACATATGTTTGGAGAAGGAGGTGAGTATGTGAGAGGAAGGTGAGAGGTTTCTTGAAAACCTGAAAGGGGGCAATCTGGAGGTATGCATTTTTTCCAGAGAATGAGGGGTCAGTCAGGACATGGTATATCAGATAATTTCAAGACAAATGTTTCTGTCCAGCCCTCATTAGTTTTCTACAGTCAGTGGGTAAACAGGGAGTAGGGGTGGAAAAGGCAAAGTTCATGATTGATAAGAGGTGCTAAAACATAAGTAGGGAACAAAACAGAAGGTAGACCTAAGTTAATAATGCAACTAACACAACTATAGTTCTGCTTATGCTTTCAAAGCAGGTCCAGGAACCAGGTGTCCAGACTCAAATTCACCAACATAGATACTTGGAACAAAGTGCAGAGGGAAGAGAGAAAGGTCTTAGGACCCAGCTTCGAGAAATACCAACACTTTAAGACCTCAGAGGAGGTGAAGGAAGCAACCGAAACTGAAAAAAGACAGTAGAAAGACCCAGAAGAGAGCTGTGGCTTTCACTGAGGCCAAGAGATGAGCATTTCCAAAGGGAGGAAGTGTCCAGTGAAACAGAAGTCAAGAAAAATGACTGGGCATTCGTTTTGGTGACACGGGAAATTGGTGATCTTGGCGAGAGTCAATGAATAATAAAGGCAGGAGCGGTGCTCGCTTTGCCCAGCACATATACTAAAATTGGAAGGATACAGAGATTAGTATGTCCCCTACGCAAGGATGACACGCAAATTCGCAAAGCATTCCATATTAAAAAAAAAAAAAAAGACGGGAGTGAATTAGGGAATAGAAAATGGACACCACTCCTTTGAGAAGTTTGGCTATGCAGGCGACGACAGAGAGAGGGCCTTAGCATTCGAAGAAAAGGGCTGGAGATGTGTTATTTTAAGAGGAGGGGAACTTTATAATGTTCTAAAGAATACAGGAAGGAACCGGAAGAGGGAAAAGAAAAGAGGCCGGGTCGAAAGAAATCCATATAGTACGGGTAGACGAGTTCTCTTGCTACTATTACTACTGATCCACCAGGCTGAATGGACGTCCCAATTTCCGCGGTTTGAGTACCTACAGGCCTTCGGTCAAGGGGTTTTGGGGGGTTGGAGCTTTGTTTTGGTTTGTTTCCGCATTAAAGCCTTCCTTCCTCGGCCTTCTTCCGTTCTTTCCCCGCCCATTCGGTCTATGTCCACCGCCCCCCGCCCGTCCCCGCCACTCCTTGCAATGAAATATACGGCCTTCTCTATGAATTCTTCCGGGTCGCCAGGCAGGGCCACGCCCAGTCTCCATCCTGCCCGCCCCCCCATTGGAGCGCGCCTCCCGAAAGACGCATGCGCACAGAGGACGTAGTCGCTTCCAAGATTGGGCTCCCCCACTGCCGCCGCCAAATCTTGCGCAAGCGCGTTAGGTCCTGGTCGCTATGCGGGTGCTTGTGGGTGAGGGAGGGCAGAAAGGGAGAGTCGGGGGCGGGCTTATGGAAAGGTTGAAACAAAGCTTGAGAGGTGGGAGGCAGTTTCTGAGGGAGGGCAGTGAAACGTGCACGGGTGATCGTGCAGCAGCCTTGGCCTCCTACCCCAGGAAGCCGAAACTCCCCAGTCCCTGTGACCTGTGTCACCTCTGCATCGCGGGGAGGGGGCGAGAAGGAGGGCAAAAGTCTGAAGTCAGATGGGATGGCAGCAGAGGAGGGGGCCACAAGCGGGGATGGAAGGCGACCTCGAGAGGATAAATACCTCGTATTTTCTGGCCAGGTGGCGGGACGGGCTTCATTGGGACAGCCCTAACCCAGTTGCTGAAAGCCAGGGGCCACGAAGTGACGTTGGTCTCCCGAAAACCGGGGCCCGATCGGATCACGTGGGTATGTCCATCCTCGGGAAGCTCTGGGGGACGGTCTGGTTTGGCGGCGCAGGGCGAGCCCCCACACCCACCCCCCAGCACTGTGTTTTCTCTGACAGGATGAACTTGCTAAGTCGGGGCTGCCCCACTGCGATGCCGCTGTCAACCTGGCGGGAGAGAACATCCTCAACCCTCTCCGAAGGTCAGCCACGGCCCTGAAGCTGATAGCCTTCAGAGCAGAGGGAGGACGGTGTGACCCTGATGAGCTGTGGAGAATGGAGATGTCCAGATGGAGAACTAAACTCCAATCCCAAACTACTCATCCTGCCCCACTCCTCCCTGCACACCCACCTGCCCTTCTGCCCTCTCAGCCGTTGACTTTCATCCTCACTTATAACTCAGGATGCCTAAAATATGTGCCTTTTCTTTCTCCAGGAAAGATGGACCACTTCTCTAAACCACAATGCAAGGTTTTGCTAGAAATGGGTCTGGATGAGCCCCAGGGAAAGAGAAAGGGGTATGTTTGTGGCTCATTTCCTTTTTGTTTCTCCTGCAGGTGGAATGAAACCTTCCAAAAAGAGGTTCTCAGCAGCCGCTTGGAGACCACCCAGATACTGGCTAGAGCCATCAACAAGGCCCCACAACCCCCCCAGGCCTGGGTCTTAGTCACTGGTGTAGGTATGTCCCAAATCACCACCCTTTATATTAGCCAGAGGAAGAGAGGTTGCAGTGAGGGGCAAGCTCAGGCCCTTCTAGCTCTACATGCACCAGAGCGCTGGTCTTTTCCAAATACAGAACTTCCTAGGCCCTCCATCCATGCATGTTTCTTCTGACCTTTGTGTACTTTCACTGAGAAATGGGGATCCCTAGAGGAAGAGGGGATAGTGGCACTGCTCCTGATGCCGGGAAAAGTCCCACCTACTCCCAAGTCCCTTGCTTGTCACGGCACAGTTCTTTAGGAACAGAATTCCTCATTCTTGTATTTCACCATTGGGACGGGATAATTGCAAACAACCATAGAACATATGTCAGCTGCTACTCCAAGTGTTTTACACGTATTAAAGCATTTAATCCTCACAGGAACGCTAGAAAATGATTCCCATTTTAAAGATGCCAACAGAGAGCTTATATAACTTGCCTGAAGTCACAGGCTTAATAAATGGTGGAGCTAAGAGTAGATCTCAGGCAGCCTGGCCCCCAGTCTTTGCTCTTAACCACTACACTCTAGCAGCCTCTCAACTTAGCCCTGCAATTAAAGGTAAGTTACCCCAGGGCAGCAACGGGTCAACCCATGGAGCAGCTCAAAGGGAAAATAGCTATGGCTCTGTCTTCCCATGGGAAGATCCCAGGGGCTGGGGAGGGTGAGACCAAGGGGAACATTGGGTGCCAAGGGCCAGGCAGGACCAAGGACACTGGGGCAAACCAGTGCTGTTCCACCGGCAGCTTACTACCAGCCCAGCCTGACTGCAGAGTATGATGAAGACAGCCCAGGAGGGGATTTTGACTTTTTCTCCAACCTGGTAACCAAATGGGAAGCTGCAGCCAGGCTTCCTGGAGCGTCTACACGCCAGGTGGTGGTGCGCGCGGGTGAGAACCAGGGGCTTGGGTATCAGACAGGGTTGGAATGTCTTCCCTGGGCTGGGGGCCTGGGGGAGTCAGGGGAGCTGAGCATCCAGAGTGTGAGAGGAGGCTGCCATTTCTGGCCAGCCTGCAGGTGGGAGGACTCGAAGCCCCAGAGAGAACTAAGTTGGCATGGGGACGGGAGACCGGAAGGAACAGTGGAACAACCTGGAGATTGAGGAGCCTCCCGTGCTGTCCTTCCCTGCTCTAGGGGTTGTGCTGGGCCGTGGGGGTGGTGCCATCGGACACATGCTGCTGCCCTTCCGCCTGGGTCTGGGGGGCCCCATCGGCCCAGGCCACCAGTTCTTCCCCTGGATTCATATCAGGGACCTGGCAGGAATCCTGACCCATGCCGCTGAAGCAAGCCACGTGCAGGGGGTCCTGAATGGAGTGGCTCCAGCCCCCACCACTACAAATGCTGAGTTTGCCAAGGCCTTCGGCGCCGCCCTGGGCCGCCCAGCCTTCATGCCTCTCCCCAGCGTGGTAGTGCAAGCGGTCTTTGGACGAGAGCGTGCAGTCATGCTGCTGGAGGGCCAGAAGGTGGTCCCACGGCGGACACTGGCCACGGGCTACCAGTATTCCTTCCCAGAGTTAGGGGCTGCGTTGAAGGAAGTCGTAGCCTAAGTAGAGAGGCTCCTGGCAGGGCCTGAGGCCTGCCCCTCTACGGAGGCTTCCTGGTTAGAGACTGTGAATAGGCTCGGGTACTCCTCTGAGACCTGAACCCATCTGGTTCTTAGTGATTCCTCTCCCTGCCCTCCTTCTCTTTGTTCTGTTGCTCCACCTTATTTAACTGAGAGACTGTCCACAGTGTCAAGGTTGGAGTCTCATCAAGTTGGGTCCTTAACCTCTTCAACTCCTTGTAAAAGAATTTCCAAGTTTGGTTTCCCTACATGTTCCGTTACTGTCCCTGGTATCCTTTATGTTGTGTAGAATGCTCTGCTATTGAGGCAATAAAGATAAATTATCTCACAGGCTTTGGTTTGCTCCTTTGGCCTAGACTCTCCTGGAGTTTATGTCCGAGAAAATGCCAGATGACTCTTTCCCCTATGTGGGACTTTGAACGTTATAATGGGCAACATCTCCCTTCTTGGTCCCTCCATTGCCAAACTGGTAACAAATCTGGGGCATGAGGTTATAATAAAGGTGGAGACTAGAAAATGAGAGAAATGATGATCCATTAACAGTGGGTTCTGTGGTCATCCTGCATACTTGTCCACACAGTGCCTAATATTAGGGTGCCATCAGAAGAAGAGACCAGGCCCCAGTCTAGAACAGCCTTCAGTCTGTCACTGAACAGCAGTGAATAAAGCAATCACACGTTGATCCTAGGTCATCAAGCTGCAGTAGGACAAAGCCAACATCCGTGTCTGTAAGAAGCTGAGGACTTGCCTCTCATCTGACTGGGGCCACTTCAGGCAACCAGGGTCCCTAGCACAAAAGGGCAGATGATACCCCTGGCCGCCTGCCCTGGTTATCGGCCACAACTTAACCAACAGTTCCCCTAGCCCCCAGTTTGGGCCATCTTAACCAATCTCCTTATTCCCAGAGGACTCTGGGCTGTCTTTGAGCCACCGTCACCCCCTAACTAGCTTCTTTCCAACACACCTGCCCCCAGCTCAGGTCAATACAGGCTAGTGGTATAAAGCAGCAACGGGGAGGAGGGGTGAAGACACCGGGACCCAGAGACTCTCCAGCATCATCCAGCTCCCCACACTGGTTGCTGGAACGAAGAACTGAGGTGGCAGTAGTCAACTCGCTGTGCCTCAGGGAGAAGTGACAGCCTGAAAAGGACCATGTCCCGGGACCTACCACAGAGCCCAGACAGCACAGAATCCAGGGGCACCTGTCCTACTTCTTTATCTGGTCTTGGGCTCTTTAGGAAGTTGATGGGTTCTGTAGGGAATGACCCATCTCAAGGAAGTTGATGGGCTCCTGAGGGACTGACCCATCTCAAGGGTAGAAGTAACAGAAAAGCGTATTTGGGGGCTGCGCTAAAGGAAGGTCTACTGACCAGTGCTGTCCACGGATGAATGTGCGACCTGGAGGTTGTCCGTTTCCCTGCACAGGACTTTAAGCAGATAAAGGACAGGAGGGGCGCCTGGGTGGCTTAGTCAGTTAAGCAGCTGTCTTTGGCTCCAGTCATGATCCCAGGGATTGAGCCCCACATCAGGCTCCCTGCTCAGCAGGAAGCCTGCTTCTCCCTCTCCCACTCCCCCTGCTTATGTTCCCTCTCTCGGTGTGTCTCTCTCTGTCAAATGAATGAATAAAATCTTAAAAAAAAAAAAAAAAAAGATAAAGGGCAGGATGTAGGAATCAGGATGGAGAGGCAATGTTCTTATGTAAGTGGTTGATCTGGTGGCCAGTGAGGTACTTTCCTTTCGACTTGGGATTCTTCGGTTTTCATTTTCCAGATCATTGGTTCATCTCGATAACAACCTCTGAAAACCCTCCCATCCCCATACACACACACACACACACACATACAGACACACAGCAGAAGTGGGGCTCACTTTATGCCACATATGTGTTCTGTAGAGAAAATGCTGGGGTCAGATCACATTAACATTGTCATTGCAGAGCATGGCTTCATCAGTCTGGTGAACGCTCAACATTTCAGCAAGTGCATCTAACCGGGGACTTTCTGACACATTCGTTCATCTGTAAACACTTGAACGCAACAGGAGAGCTGCCATTTACAGGAACCCTGAGAGTATTTTGGTAATGCAAACAGTCACCCCTAATTAACTGTTTTGTAAATGTGGATTTGGGGGGTTGCCCAAAAGGGACGCAGCCATTACAGGGCATATGATACTGAGGACGCAGTGTTAATTAAAATCAAGGGCCTGAGCCCTGGGGACAGAGGATCCTCAGCTCTGGCAAAGTGAGGTTTTGGTTAGGCAGCCTGTGCAGCCACAGACAGACACACCTGAGACTTGATGCAAGTACCTTTCCTCCGAGGAGCTTTCCGCTGTGTTCTCATTTCTCTTCCCAGCCGGCATTTTTAGCCCTGATTTACAAGCAGAAGTAAAGGCCAAGCAGCTCCATCAAGGTCACAGACAGACATAGCTGAGACCGGAAGCCAAGTCTCCCTCCCTCTGCCTTCTCCACCAGCTCCCTGCTGCCCCACTGTGACCCAGACCCCGTAATACCTCCCCAGGGCCTCCCCAGGGCCCAGCATTCCCTTCGATGAACCCAGCAGCCCAGCCAGGCCTGGGAAGCAACTGTCCCTCTGGCATCCAGAGCCACAGCCAAGGGGGAGGAAAGACTTCGCTTCCTTGCCACCTGCTCTTCATTCCCCACCCACCCCCCCAAGCCTCCATCCCCAACTCAGTTTGAAGGAGCCGGCAGTCCCCACTTCCAGGACCTGCTCTTCCCAGCGGGTCCCCACTCCCTACAGAAACCCTGTGCTATGGCAAGGTTGAGAACTTAAGGCTGAGCAGAACCTCTTGAGAGCTATCTGAGGTCCTGACTCAAGATGAGATCAAGTCCCACCAACTCAGAGTGAGTCTAGGTCAGGGTCTGAGCAGCACAAGGACCCTCACAGAAAGAGCTGAGCTGGGCCAGGCTGAAGCTGACCGGGCGGCAGGCAGGCAGTCAGGCAGGGGAGGCTCAGAAGTTGAGACTCAGCAGGGCCTCAGAGAGCTGGTTGATGTCCCGGCAGTAGGGCTCCCGCTGCAGGATGAAGTCCACCTTGTGATCCTGGCCCCAGAACACCTCCAGCAGCTGGCGCCGCAGCCGCTCAGTCTCCCGGGTCTTCCGGATGCCACTGCTGCCTTTTTCCTCCTCTTCTCTCCCCTGCTGCTGCTGACCGGGTTCTGCGAAGGCCCTGGAAGGATGCTGAGCCTTAGAAGCCCCCTGTGCCCTGGGAAGAAGCAGAGGGTACACGAAGAGCTGATGAGCATCCTGGGGGGAAGCGAGAGCTCAGTGGGCCTCCCAGGTAATGGCCCGGCCTATTCCTGGCTTAGGAGTGGGGCTGGGGCCACGGTGGAAGACGCAGTCCTGATGTTCCCCAAGCTGACCACTGAGTGGCAGCATCAAGCCACTTCTGAAGGGGAGAAGACCGGTCCCTTTAGAACCAGGAAGGTGAAGCCTGTCACTATTATGATCTAGTTCTAGTCTAATACAGTGATCGCTTACGGAATAGTCCAGCAGAGGGTGTGTGGAATACAACTGGCTGTAAGTAAAAGCAACCATGTTCCAAATAATCCACCAAAAATATGGATTAGGGGAAGTGCCCCTCCCAGCCAGGAGGGCCTAGATCAGGATGCCCTGAAAAGCAGTTAAAAGGCCAGGCCCACAGCAACCAAACAGTACAGAAGCAAGCTGGCCCAGATGAGGTCACCCTGCCCCCAAGTCTCGGGATCTACAAGGCCCCTGCAGACAGAGGGCCAAGGCTGGGGGCTGCCTGGGAGAATGTGGGGCATTACCTGACTGGCTTCTTCAGGAACTCATCCAGCGTGGGGCCATTTCGCCCTAACGGGTCATCAGGAACCATGAAGAGGTTTCCCACAAAAGTGAAAGGCAGCAGGCTGGGTGCGGAAAGAAAACATATGGTCACAGGGGTGCTCTGACGAACCTGCCAGACAGCTGAGACCAGCACCACCAGAAAACTACTGGCCACCATCCTTCGAGACCATATCAAGCCCCTTCCCAGAGTCTTCACCCGGTGGCAGAGCAGAACTGGTTTAGAGAAAGGTCTGAGTACACGCCCTGTTCTCTCACCGCTCCCTGATGATCGCCATCCACTTCTCAGACTCCTCCGCCAGGTCCCGGAACTGGTCATTGGAGACAATGACCCCATCGGTCTCTTCGGCCAGCTTCACCATGAACCTGTCTCAAAAATCACAGCAGCCGTTCTGGCATTCTCCAAGGCCCCAACCCCAAAGAGTATTATTGACTCCCATGACCCACTTCTGTGGATGGAGATCTGGCCCCCCACCTCACCTTGACCCAGCCACCAGGTGCCTGCCAGATTTGGGTGCCATGGGTTGGAGAGGAAACAAAGATGAAGCCAGCATGGTGTCCCAATAGCATCCCCTCCACCTACCACAATCTTCCACCCAACACTTTGTGCCTCATTAGTGAGAGACAGTGAGATCTGGCTCCAGCGCAGTCTTCTTCCACCCTACCCCACCAGTCAGTCACAGATCTATCATGTTCTTCTCCTGAAAAGCCTTCCACTCTGCCCCTTCCTTTCCAGTCATACCATTACCCTTGCAGCTGAGACACCGCATAGCCTCCTGATAAGGGGGTCCCCTGACCCCAACCATACACCACCCTGCAGTCTCTCCTGCCTTCCCCTCAACAAATCTCTCCCCTGCTTGCCCTTTATCTACCGAGTAAAGTCCACATGCCCAGGCCTGGCAGCTAGGGCCTTCTAAGCCCAGCTCGAGCCATCCTTACAGCCTTATCTCTCCTGGTATTCCTAATGAACTTTCAACTCTGCCAAAATCAATGATCAGATAACACCCCGTTCTCCAAACATGTCCTGTGCTGACTGCCACCATGTTTCTCAAACTATTCCCTCCATCTGGAGGTGCTTCCCTAACCGCACTGATGAACAGAATCACCAGGGAACTTTTAAAAAAAAAAAGAGATGCCTGGGCCCCACTTTAGAAATTCTGACTCCACAAGACTGGGATAGGACTCATGAGGCAGTGGATGGGGGTCTTTTCTAACAAGTTTAGAAACTAAAAGATGCAGCCTAGCCCAAGTCCTCAATCGACAAAAAACTGGCAAATCCCTCCCTTCCCAGAAAACTCCTACTAGAAGGGGGCTCCCTTTCCTCCAAGTTGCCACTGTGTTTGGTTTAGGGTTTGTGTGGGCTCCGAAGTCAATGATCAGGCCCGCCCTAATTCCCAGCATCCCCACCTCCTCCTGCAGGCCATGCGCCTACTGCTAGGTGCTAAGTGAGCAGGCAGTATTTGAAAGACAGTGTGGCACACAGGAGACTAGTAATCAGGATTCAGTGTAACATGTCTGGTTCTGAGTTTCTGTCTGGGAAACAAATGAAGGTGTATCCATGGTATCACAGGATAGACAAAAGGCATTTGCTGGTTAAGGGTATTTTACTATCGTGTTACTTCATCTGTTGCTCAGCAGTACTCATTCCGTGGGCCTACGCCACGCACCACCGTGTCATTCACTGTAACCAGACAAAATTCCAAATTCGCATTGCGCTGTCTGCCTACTGGGACCTACATAACTGTACAGACACGTGCCTTTAAAATTCATTGCAACTGACTCGCTCTTCAATTTCAATTCTGTGTCAATGCTGGTGTGGAAAGGTTCCATATCTTGGATAATCTGTGAAATCTAGACATAAAACAGAAGAGCATTGGGAGAAAGTGAACTGCCTTTTTGTAGAATACCATTTGCTTGTTAGGGAGGAAACGTTGTTTGAAAAGACAAAATATATAAGCGCTATAGTTGGAAACTAGTTTTTCTTTAAAACTGAAAATCCTAGAGAATAAAGAACTTGTAGTAGTAAAAATTTTTTAATTGGTTAATTGGGTTTTAAAACCTGCCCATTTCTGTGGCGCCTGGGTGGGTCGGTCGGTTAAGTGTCCGACTCTTGATTTTGGCTCAGGTCATGATCTCAGGGTTGTGGGATGGAGCCCCGCACCGGGCTCTGCGCTCAGTGTGGAGTCTTCTTGTCCCTCTCCCTCTACTCCTCCCCTCCACCACCCACTCCCCACCGCTGCTCTCCCTATCTCTGAAATAAATAAATAAAATCTTTAAAATCTGCCCATTTCCCCACTGTATAAACTCTGGGGAGGGAATGTGCCCTTCGTTTTTCATTTAAACAATTTGGCAGTTTTAAGTTCTCACTTTTCCTTTGCCATGTAATAGCCTTGGTCAAGAGAGGTCACCACTCCTACCCTATGTCTGCGGTTCTGTAGGACAGAGACGAGACCCACTGCCACACTTGATTGGGTCTGTGAACAGTTAAGGAATATTACTGTACATTTGCCTAGCACCTTGAGTGAGGCAAGCACATCCCTCAGCTCCTTTTGATATTCACAAGGAGGGTGACCAAATGAAGAGGACCGAGACAGAGGTTAGCCCGCTAAGAGACTGGTCCACGGGCAGAGTCAATGAATAGTACAACTTGGGGCTCAAATTCAGATCTTCTGATTCTAAGTCCAGTGACCTTTCTATCAGAACATGTTTTGTATACTCTTAGAATGCATGGCTTGTGTCTCTTCATTTGACTTGTGATTTTGAACATTTACCCTGGCGCTTCCAGAACGTTGGGGAATTTCTCTACATGTTTGGAAATGTGGGTTGTCAGAAGGTACTTGTCAGTTACCCACGTCACCAGCTTTCCATTAAACTAGGATTTTCTAGACAGGAAAGCCTACATAAATACAAGGCAGCATTCAGCTTGAGGAACGAAAAATGAATGAATGGACACCCACGGCTGTCCACCATCTGTCTCATCACGCCTGCGGGGCAGGTTTACTGACCCGTTCGTACAGGTCCATGAAGGAATGACTGGCCATTTTCCCGCTGCCCAGGCTTAGAGACAGCACAAGGGGTCAGGAGCTTCTGTCTCTCCCTCAGTTTCCCCACTGTGTTCCTGGAATCTCAAGACGGGGGCCAGGAGAGAAGCAAGTACCTATCATCATAGGAGGAGATCCTCTTGCCATCCATGACTCGGGAGGGAGTGAGGGAGAGCAGGCTGAGGGAATACAGCTTTTGCAGGAAGTGGCCCTCTAGAGAAACACAGGCGCACAACGGGGTTATCCTCAGGCTAAAGCGGGGCCTATCCCAGGTTACAAAAGACCAGGCCCAACTCACCTCTGACCCTGGCATCCTTACTGAAGCGCCACTGAGGCACAAAGACGGTTATGTCCCGGTGGCCCCGGTCCCAGAAGTATTGTACAGCAATGGCGATGCCCCGGCTGGAGAAGTAGTGTTGGAGGCCGTGCCTGCGGCGGGAAGGGGTCAGCGCTCCGGGGCCCCAGAGGGGCCACTCGGGGTCAGGAACTCTGCTCGGATCATCCCTCCCACCCCCCAGCCCAGATCCTCAAGCCCACCGGGTACTCACACCATGGCCACATTGCTGCCGTCGATGACAATGTGACGGAGGTCTGGCTGGCCGGGGACATTGGCAAGGCACAGGGTGAAAGGGTCCTGCAGGGCCTCCTGGAAACGCTGCGTGCCGGTCACCAAGTTGCCCCCACGCGAGCCTCGTTTCCACGGAGACCCACGACCTCGTGCCGCGACCTGCTGCTTATCTCCCCTGTCTCCTCGGTCTCCACAGTGCCACGGGGGTTCGGGCGCAGGTGGAGGGCTAGGCACCCTTGGAGGTGAGGCTTTCCCGTTGTGTAGCCGCTGCAGGAGGGAGGCTCCCCGGGGCTGAGCTGCCCTCTGACAGGGGCCCTGGGCACCAGGAGGCTCGCCCTGGACACAGACCGACCTTCCTCTGTCCTGAGGCACCCCCTCCTTGCCCAGGGCCTTTCCTGTCAGGGGCCGTACCTGCCCTGCCATTCCTCCTCCTGACTGTGATCTGAAGGCCCCTTCTTTCTCCCAAGGCTCTTTCCCAGGCAGCTCCTTCCACCCCAAATCCATCTCCCTGGGACCACCCTGCTTCCCTCCCTCCAGCTCCATAACCTGTCTCTCTACCCTCAACTCTCGCCACCCCGTAGGTCCAGGGTCCAGGGACTCCCTGCCTTCACTCGAGGGAGCTCTGACACCCTGGTACTGAGCACCCAGTGGGCCGGGGCTCCCCCCACCGCAGGGGGGCAGTGCCTGAGGCCCCTGCCCCCTGGCTGCCTCCTGCACCAGGCTCAACAGTTCCTCCTGGACAGCTAGGGGCAGCTGCAGCAGGGCCTCTCTGTGGGCATCCCCACAGGGCTGCAGCAGGGCCGAGAAGTCTCGCAGCACTCCAGCACACTGGGAGGTTCCAGGGGCTCGCCCTGGCCGAAAGTCCCAGCTCAGCCGCTCCACCAGCTCCTCCACTCTGCTCTGAGCCATGACGAAGGCCTCGGTCAGGCCACTGACCATCAGCGAACCAGGGGGCCCTGGCACGAGGTGGGCTGATGTGCTCCAGACCAGACAGTCAAGGAAGAAGCCCTGGGCTCCCAGGAAGATGCAATGCAGTTTGGGTGGATAGTGGACTTCATCCTGCAGCTCTGGGCTGCAAAGACCCTTCAGGAACTCCTGGGGGAGGAATGGGCGGGGGGGGGGGGGGGGGGAGGGAAAAAGGACTGCTGGAATTCTACATGGCCCAGTAGCCTCTTCAAGCCCATTGCATCCCACCCCAAGCTCCAAGACGCCTGGGCAGAGCAATGGAGCCCCATAGATCCTGACAAAGGTAAGGATTAAAAAGGGATCAAGAATCCACTTCCTTCCCTTTTCAGCTGATAGTCTATGGCTAATATTTCCATTTAGAACTTGACTCAACTTAAGGTACTATTATAATTAACTGATTATAATTAACAAGGTTGTCTCTCTAAATATTTATGCGTGTATGTGTGTTACATATTTCCATCATAATGACTGTCATTGCTAACTTTTGCTGAACTCATGCTTTATCTCATTCACAATAAGCCCAATGAGGTGGACACTGCTATTATTCACATTCCATAAATAAGGAAATAGGAGACTCTGTCACAGAGCTGGTAGGTGGTGGAGCTGTACTGGAACCTCTGACTGAAGGAAGCAATGTGGCCTGGCTTCCCATCCCCCACTGAATTCCTTGGTGGGGCCTGCTTGCCCAACTGGATTATCTCCCAGTCACAACTGATTTGAGCGAATCACCTGTCGCTAAGTCTTGGCAGAAACTGGCTCATCACGGCTGAAATGAAACCAAAACTCCACAGAAATAGATTTGCAAAGTCCCTCAAAGTTCAGAGCCACTGAGGTTGCCAGTAAGACAACCAAGGAGTGAGTGGAGATCCTCCCCAGCAGCCCCTCCTCTCCTCTGCCTCTGTGCAGGGGAGGGAGTCACTGTTCCCTGAAGGGGCAGAGAGGGGTGTTCACCTTGGCTCTGCTGGCATTCTCCTTGGGGCCCTCCAGCTGCAGCCAGATGTGAGGATTCTCAGGACAGTCCTTCGGGAGGACACTCATCCCCACGCTGAAGATGCGCTCCACGTACGGTTGCTGCTCCCGCACCTTGTTCTCAGCCTCCGCGGACACAGCAAAGCGGTCAGGGGACGGCGAGCCAGCCCCCCACGTAGGCATGGCTGCTTGGCCACCCAGCCCTGGAAGGAGGGAAGGCAGCTCAGAGCCTCCTCGTCCCCTCAACCCAAATTTTGGTCTCCCAGCCGACACCAGCTATCAACAGGTCGCACTTAGTTACCCATCTAGTAAACACCCTGGGTCCATCTAGGAAGGGAATGTCAGATTATGCGGAACGGGGTCTTCTCTCCGAGACGAAGTCATGGGCAAACAAGGCTGCCTGTTGGGGATGGGCATCTGGCCTCTGGAAAAGGCTGACCAGGGCCCTAAGCAGGAAGAGTGGGGGGCTCCAGCTCGGTCTGGAGGCCAGAAGTGAACAGATGACAAAACAGTCTCTCTCCTCGGGGTCTCTGCAGTCTCCGGGTCCAAAGCGGCCTCTTAAAGACGAATCCTCACCGGGGCTTGAGCTGGGATGTCCTCGGGAGTCCCTGGTCTGCCATTTCCAAGGTTCTAGCCCCTCCCACCTCTCCCCCTCCCTCCGCTGTCCGCCGCTCCTCTCCGGCGCGGTACGGCCCCACTCGGGGCCCAGGGGCCAGGCCGGGTACCGCCCACAGCCGCCTGCGGCCGCCGCCCCTCCCCCCGGCCGCGCTCTGCACGGGGGCCTCCGGCTCGGCTCCCGCGGCCCGGGCGCGGGGGAGAGCGAGCCTACCCGCCTCGGCCGCCCGCTTCGGCCTCAGTCCCGCCGGCGCCTCTCGGAGCCTGCCGCCCCCAGCTTCGCCCGCGCCCCAGGCCCAGAGGAGAAGGGCGGGGGGCGGGGGGAGGGCCGAATCTGGGCGGGCCTTCCCGAAGTCCTCACCCAACTGGGACCTGTCTTCACATCTCGGACAGTTTTTTGAGTCACTTCCTGGCCCGGGGTGGAGTCAGCCAGACCCCACCCCGCGCTGGGCCGGCTCCGGGCCCTAGCGCGCGCCTGCCGCCGGGCTCCTCCCCGGCCCGCCCCCGGCCCCGCCTCCCCGGCCCGCCCCCTCGCCCGCAGTTCCCCCGGGCTCCGCGTCCGAGCCTGGCCGATGGGCTCTTCCCTCCGCGTAAGTCTGGGTTCTCGCTCGTTCTGAGCAGCTGTTTCTCGGGAGAGAAAAGCCACTCGTTGAGAGCTGGAGGTGAAGAAGGCCTTAAAGGGACTAATCCATTACCTTCGGATGAAGATATGGAAGACCAAGGAGAGAAAGAGACTGGCCCACGGTCACAAGATACTGACACCGTTGGCCCAAGCACTTTCCACCAGAACAATTGTAGGGAAAAGACAAGGGCGCCCGCTTTCTTCCAAGAGCGGAAAGGGGCCACTGAGGGCTGTTGACTAGCGAGGGATTTTGAAGAGGGGAGGAACAAGGAGAAGTAAGGGACTGTAGCGCTGTCTTGCGCACGCATGCACTCACACACACACACGACGGGCACTCACACGTCCTCACAGGCACATGTACACTCTTACGAACACACCAAGTTCTCTGTCGTCCCATATGCAGCCTTCAGTGCTCTCCAGGAGGGCTGCCCTGGGTTCTGGCTGTAGCCCTCCTGTCTGGCTGCTTCATCCCTCCTCTCCCTCCTCGAGCCCAACTGCTGCTGTCACTTCATGCCCTGCCAAGGAGGAGGGAACTGCAGTGACGGTGGGAGAGAGAGGCAGGACAGAGAGGTATGGAGAGAGACATGCTGAGACCAGGGAACAGTGAGACCCAGAGAGAGGGCTGAGGAGCAGGGTGAGAGGTAGTGAGAGTCCGCCAGAAGCGGAAACTGAAAGGAACACGGAGAGGGGGCAGAAGACAGGAGGACTTGTGGGTCACAGAGCCACTCAGCCATGCTGGGAGCTAAGCGACACTGGCTACCGGGTCTCCTACCCAGCCCCAGGCTGCGCTTGGCCCTGATGCTTCTGGCTCTAGGGTGCGGGTGGGCCCAAGAGGGGGCAGAGCCTGTCCTCCTGGAGGGTGAGTGCCTGGTGGTCTGTGAGCCTGGCCGAGCTGCTGCAGGGGGGCCTGGGGGAGCAGCCCTGGGAGAGGCGCCCCCTGGAAGAGTGGCATTTGCCGCAGTCCGAAGCCACCACCATGAGCCAGCAGGAGAGATCAGCAATGGCACCAGTGGGGCCATCTACTTCGACCAGGTAATCCCCCTACCCTTGTCCAGACGACCTGTAAGGACCTGGAATCAACTGCCCAAACCCACTTTGCTCTTAAGGAAAAGCCCCCCACTGTGACCAGGGGCTCCTCAGCGCCACTGCCCATCTCCCTTCCCTACACTCCTACCCACATCCCTCCTTGCCCTTTCTCACCATTTCTTTTGAATCTGGGCCTTCCTCCTGTTCTTGTCTTCTTGCCACCCCTACTTTTGCTCCCCACAGCCCAGTAGTTTCCCCGAGCCCCACTCAGCAGAGTCTGCTTCCCACAGGTCCTGGTAAATGAGGGTGGTGGCTTTGACCGGGCCTCAGGCTCCTTCGTGGCCCCTGTCCGTGGTGTCTATAGCTTCCGGTTCCATGTGGTGAAGGTGTACAACCGCCAAACTGTTCAGGTGACCTGTGGGCTGGGGCCCTGTCCTGGCTCAGGAGGGGAGGGGAGGGAGGGTGAACAAGTGGAGTCCAGCTGTGACTCCTCGGTAGACCCTCCATTGACCTGTGGGGTGGGGGGCTGGCAGGGGCAAGGGCGGAAAGGACCGGCCTAGCAGAGAGGGTGGAGGAGGTAGAGGACAACACTGGCCACCTCTCAGCCCTCCTACAAGAGTGCACTGAGCCCCAAGTTCCCAGGATTACAGAGTCCCTTAGGAGCTGGAGAAAAAAAGCAGCCCTCAGGAAAGTGGGGGGTCTTGGGACAAGGGCTGGGCAGAAGTGCTAACTGGGCTCACCTCCCCAGGTGAGCCTGATGCTGAACACATGGCCTGTCATCTCAGCCTTTGCCAACGACCCTGATGTGACTCGAGAGGCAGCCACCAGCTCTGTGTTACTGCCCCTGGACCCAGGGGACCGGGTGTCCCTGCGCCTGCGTCGGGGGAACCTACTGGGTGGCTGGAAATATTCAAGCTTCTCTGGCTTCCTCATTTTCCCACTCTAAAGGTTCAAGCTTTTCAAGGACTGGAATCTAACCCTTGACCTCTGACCTCCGCCCTCTGCCCTCTCCTGCCCCAGAAGCAGCTTCTTTGGGGTAGGAGAGAGGCTCCCTCTGGCTGCCTGTATTCTACCTTCTTGCATGGGACCCTGTGCCTAACACCCAAGGTGAAGAGTGAAGAGTAGAGCTGTGGTGTCTGGGGACCTGGCCCCTCTTACCTCCCCTCCCACCCCCTGCCTCCCACTGCAGCTCTTTGTGCCTGTGGGGTTTGGCAGGTAGGGAGGTCTGTGCCACTTTGCAGACTCTGCTCTTCCTGTTCCTCCACCCCCAGCTCTCCACTCAGTGCTATTTGGGGACAGGTGGCCCAGGTGAGCCTGACAGGCCCCCACCGGGGCCCAGATGGACCAGCCTCAGTGTACCCTGCAGGCTCCTTCCTATGAGGTGTGCCAGCATCACGGATCTTGGCCAGCACAATCAGAAGCTGAGCCAGCACCGTGTGGGCTAGGGCAGGAGGCTTAGGCACCAGCAGAAGTGCGGGGAGGACCACAGAGTGGCCCGGAGCCTGTGGCTGGTGAGGCAGGCAGGGCAGGTGTCCAGCCTGAACATGGTATACGTATTTCATTTACATGGGGACAGCCAGCAGGCAGTGAACCTGGGTATCCATCTGTGCTAGGTCCCAGATGGACTCTGGCCTTCCCCTCCCCATCCAAGAGATGGGGTGTGTGTGTTCGCTCTAGCCAAGAGTGGGTGTACCCAGTTTCCTTAGACAGCTGGAGGTAGGGGTAGAAAGTCACATGTGAGCAAGTGTAGATCTCCAGGCATGGAATGTGTCAATGACAAGGCCACCTCCTAGAACTGCTCCACCTTTGTGATCTGAACTTCAGCCACTCCACACTCTGACGGTCACCTCGCAGCTCTCTCAGCTTCCTTCACTGTACCTGTTCCAGATGATCCCTCAGCCTCTCTTCTTTCTCCTGATTTGTGCTGTCTTGTCCTCCTTTCTTAAACTTCCTGTTATCTTGGATGCTATGACTCATCCCTTCAACCACTCTCCTGCTGGTATTATAAAATCTCTCTGTCTTACCGAGCTGTCCCATTCTCCCAGCATGGATGAGCCTATCAGTAAAGCAACTAGAGAATGATGGTCAATGAGAAACTGCAGGATCACTGAAGAGACAAGATGCCATTACAATTGGGATCAGGGGTTACAAGTTACAGGCAGGTATGTTGTTGAGAAGATAAATGTAAGCTTGTATATTCAAGTCAAATAAAAAAGGAAATTAGTAATGCTTGAATTAAATAGGAAATACCAATGTGAATTTGTGGTTTTCAAAAGAAATAACTTTTTCAAATGTTGTCATTAAAGTAGCCTAGAAACAACATCAGGAAAAATCTGATATGCATTCTTAGCACCAGGATCTTTGCCTCAAATATTATTCACCTTTAAAATAACTCATGGGGGAGGGGCACCTGGGTGGCTCAGCCAGTTAAGCAGCTGCCTTCGGCTCAGGTCATGATCCCAGGGTCCAGACATCAAGCCCCACCTTGGGCTCCCTGCTCAGCGGAGAGTCTGCTTCTCCCTCTCCCTCTGCCCCTCCACCCACTTGTGCTCGCGCTCTCTCTCTCTCTCTCAAATAAATAAATAAAATCTTTAAAAATTAATTAATTAATTAATTTAATTAGATTAAATAACTCAGGTGGAAGGGTGCCTAGCTGGCTCAGTCAGTGGAACGTGTGACCCTTAATCTCGGGGTTGTAGGTTCGAGCCCCCTGCTGGGTATAGAGATTACTTAAAAATAAAAATCTTTGGGGTGCCTGGGTGGCTCAGTTGGTTAAACGACTGCCTTCGGCTCAGGTCATGATCCTGGAGTCCCGGGATCGAGTCCCGCATCGGGCTCCCTGCTCAGCAGGGAGTCTGCTTCTCCCTCTGACCCTCCTCCCTCTCATGCTCTCTGTCTCTCATTCTCTCTCTCTCAAATAAATAAATAAAATCTTTAAAAAAATAAAAATAAAAATCTTTAATAAATAAATAAATAAATAGAACTCAGTGTTCCTTGGAGAATAAATAGCTCCATGTCTTAAATAACTCTAGGCCTGGAACATGTTGTTAATGACAAAAAGCAAGGATATTTTTTTAAAACTGTATAAGGTAGCGCTGAAAAGGCAAAGGAATCCGTCTTAAAATGCTCCCACCTGACATACTGTGACAATTTGATCATCAAAAGGAAAATAATAGGGGCACCTGGGTAGCTCAGTCGGTTAAGCACCTGCCTTCGGCTCAGGTCGTGATCTCGGGGTCCTGGGATCGGGCTCTCCGCTCAGTGGGGAGTCTGCTTCTCCCTCTTCCTGACCCTCTGCCCCTAGCCCCACTCGTGCTCTCTCTCACTCTCTCTCTCAAATAAATAAAATCTTTTTAAATTTTTAAAAATTTTTTTTAAGATTTTATTTATTTGTCAGAGAGAGAGAGACAGAGAGAGATCACAAGCAGGGGGAGAGGCAGAGGCAGAGGGAGGAGCAGGCTCCCCGCTGAGCAAGGAGCCCGATGCGGGACTCAATCTCAGGACCCTGGGATCATGACCTGAGCCGAAGGCAGACGCTTAACTGACTGAGCCATCAGGCGTCCCAAAATTTTTTTTTTAATTTTTTAAAAAAGGAAAATAATGGGGCGCCTGGGTGGCTCAGTCGGTTAAGCAACTGCCTTCGGCTCAGGTCATGATCCTGGAGTCCCAGGATCGAGTCCCGCATCAGGCTACCTGCTCAGCGGGGAGTCTGCTTCTCCCTCTCCCGCTCCCCCCTCTTGTGCTCTCTCTCTCTCACTCTCTCTCTCAAATAAATAAATAGAATCTTTAAAAAAAAAAAAGGAAAATAATATAATTAATCAGAACAAGGTGAATTTTTAAAATCCATGACTCTGGAGTGATATTCAAAAAGGAAACAGTCACTATAAAAATGTCCA
Source organism: Mirounga leonina (assembly GCF_011800145.1). Taxonomy (NCBI): domain Eukaryota; kingdom Metazoa; phylum Chordata; class Mammalia; order Carnivora; family Phocidae; genus Mirounga; species Mirounga leonina. The sequence goes on from NW_023270839.1 coordinate 6,614,823, forward strand.
AAAAGATAGTTAATATACCAAGTGGAGAAGAACAAATATAATGGTATATTTTTAGTTAATTCTGATAAGTAGAAGAGTATAAAAATAGTAGGTATTTTATCTCTTCATAAGGTACACTCATTTCTCTTTATCTGTATAAGTAGGGAGGGGTGGACACATAGAGCTGTGAGTGATTCCAGAGAAAGTTGGAACTGTGTCAAGAATGAAGAAGACTGATTGGCACCATCTGGTCACATATTACGACTAGGAAGAAAGGGAGCCCAACAGTGGGTTGCAAGACGATGAATTAGTCAAACGTCTAAAAGATAACTGCTCACAGCTCGAACTTGACCCTTCCTCTCTTGGGAAAGGGAGCCTCTATGTTACGATACTAATTACAATGAGATTTCAGTAAGAGTAAACCCGATAATAATGGCTTAACCGAGGAAGATTATTTCTGTCTCACATAGAAGAATTCGCACATAAAGAGTCTAGGGCCGGATTGCAGTTTCATGATGATCACAGCTGAGTTTCCCTTCTTGCAGTTCTACCACCTTAGCATGCCATCTCATGGCCCAACATGGCTCCTTGCACTACAGCCATTGCATCAGCCTTACAGCCCCCCAGGAAGGAGGAGGGAAGAAAGGGCACACCACTTTCCTTTATAGAAGCCTTCTGAAAGGTGCATCCCAAATTCCGGTTGCATCTCATTGACTAGAATTTAGTCACACCTGGCCACACCAGGCCAGGGAGAGAGGCTAGGAGGTAGAGTCTTTATTCCAGGCTGCTCTGCCCAGCTAAACATTAGAAGTTTTATAATGAGGAAAAAGAGGAAACTGCATATTGGGGGAAAACAACTAGATGTTTCTAAAAGTGCAAATGGACTACATAAATTTGTCAATAATGACAGTGAAGTTGTAGTATTGGTTTTCCATTGCTGTGTAACCAATTACCATACAATTAGCAGCTTGACACAACACCTATCCATTATCTCAAAGTTTTCTGTAGGTCAGAAGTCCAGCAGAGCATGACTGGATTCTCTATCTGGGGTTTCATAAGGTCAAAAGCAAGGGCTGCCTTCCTTGCTGAAGGAGAAGAATCCACTTTCAAGCTCATTCAGAGTTCAGTTCCTTATGGCTGTAGGACTGAGATCCACCATCTTTGAGCCAACAATGTTGGGCCAAGCCCCTCATACACTTTGAATCTCCCTGACCCATCCATGTCTCTGACTTCAGTGGAGAAAGTTCTCTGATTTTAAGTGACCACATGATTAGTTTGGGCCCACTCAGAAAATCCGGGATAATCTCCCTATTTTAACCTAAATTACATATGAAAATGTCCATTTTACCATGAAACATAATTCAAGTTTCCAGGGATCAGGGCATGGACATTTTTGGAACATCTGCATGGAACATGGACATTTTTGGAATATCCTCGTCATTAAATTTAAGGTTGGCATCATCTAAAGGAAAGCCATCCAGCTACAACACACTAATCATGTGGGGAAAGTGTGGGCTTGAGGAATTCCCATGCTATTCAAGGTAAACACTGGCTCTGATTTTAGTCATTTTAGAAGGGGATCCAGTTCCCAGGTCCCAACCAAGAATTCGTTGATGAGTAATACAAAACTTCATCTGCACTGAGATAAGTTTCTTTTTTTGGATAGCTAAACTGAGATAGTATCCATCTCTTGGGTCTACAAACCCATTTTTATAATAAGTGTAAGTGTAGGTGTAATAAACGTCATGGTCCTTGTAAGATGTGTGTGCTTTACCAAAATCATGCTTTTAGAGAACTTAATACATTATACTGGTGATCCTATTGAAATATGTATGAGGATTTAAGTTTACAATCAATGTGTAAATCACTTGATTTGTAAAATACATTTATTGGGTATATAAATCGTGTTTAAATGTTTAGACAATTTTGCTTAAGTAGGTTTACAAGGTAAATAGATTAAACAACAAATAAAGCACAGATGGCGGTTAGTGTTCCTCTCCAGGTACAAAAAGCTCCTCAGACTTTAAGGATCCTAAGAATAGAATCCAGCTGTTTTACCTTCCTATGCCCACATCCTGGCAGCAGGTTGTGGCAGAGAAAGTCCCACCACTGAAAGATGCGCTGTAGATCTAAACTCCTGGTGTCCAGCCACCCCTGGTCCTCAAGCCCTCTGTCCAAGTCTCTGTGGTTTCCTCGGCCAGGTGTTCTCGTCATCCTCCCCAGCATGCAACTGAAGCCTTCTGTTCTCTCCTGAAACCTTGTACACCACCAACTCTGCCCCGTTGTCAGCAGCAGACAGCCCCCTTCACAGAAGCAGCAGAAACACCAGGCAGGAACCCTTCCCACCACCACATCTAGAAACTCACCATTCTCAGCTCTGCTTCGTCCTATCTGGCTCAGTAGAAGCTGGGTCCCTCTTCTTGTCAGGGCTGCCATCTCCATCCACCAGTCACGAAGCTCACTTCCCCCAGACATCCCCTTTTCTTTTCCTCACTTCTCTCTTGTAGGTGCAACTTCTCCCTCTCTACTCCTTCTCTTCAGCAGTTAACTAGACTCAAGTATCTTAAACCTGAAAGAGAAGAAGATGGGTATGGAAATAGTTGTAGGTATAGAGTTGTCCTCGGCTTTATATGCCCCCAAGGCTACTTGGTGCCATCTCTCCTCCTCTTTAGAGTCAAATATTTATGCTCACCAGTTACCCACCTCTTAAGTCAACTGTGGCCTCCACTGCCCCACCTAAACTGCTCTCAGCTGGTCACTCACAACTTCTGTGTCACTAAAGTCAGTGGACACTTCCTGGTCCTTCTGTTATTTGGGCTCTCCCTAACATTTGGCCCTGTTGACCTCACCCTCTTACTAGAATTCTCTGCGCCAGTTTCCCTGACTATACGCCTTCTGGGCTTGCCCTCCACTCTCGGCCCAGGCTCCAGTTTCTTTTCCAGGGTCCTCCACCTCTGCCCATGGCTTAAATGTTGGTTTTCCTCAAGGTTCTGCCCTAGGATTCCTTCTGTCCTGACACACTCTCATCCATGTGCTGACAGCTTCCACATTTGTTATCTTTCTCCCTGATCTCCCTCCTGCATCTCAGACTCATACCTTGGACAGCCCACCTTAAAGTCAACCTCCTAAAATGATAGACTTTCCTCCCTAGATCTGTTCTCTCTGTGTGTCTGTTCTCTGTAAATGGAACCTCCCAGTTGCCCTAACCCAGCACTAGCCATTGTCCTCAGTTCTCCCCTCTCCCTTATCCCCCCACAGCTAATCACTTACACCCATGGGTTCCATCCATTGTTTTCCATCCATCCTGGCTCAAACTACCAATCTCCCAGATGGAGTTTCCCAAAACCTTTCTTTTTTGGGTTTTTTTTTTTTTGTGGGGGGTGGGTTGTGTTCTTTTGAGGTAAGGGAGGGACAGAGGGAGAGGGAGAGAGAAAATCTTAAGCAGGCTCCACACCCAGCATGGAGCCCGACTCAGGGCTCAATCCCACGACCCTGAGATCATAACCTGAGCCGAAATCAAGAGTTGGATGCTTAACCGACTGTGCCATCCAGGTGACCCTAGTTCCCCAAAAGCTTCCTAACTTATCCCTTGGCCTCCAGTTTCACCTCCCTCCACCCGTTCTCCACACTGGGGCTGCCATAATGATGTTTGCAAATGAGCTTCACTGCCTAAAGCCCTTTAGGGGATGAGGTGTGAGTCTCAGAATGAGACATATCTTTGTGTGGTTTTTGAGATCCTTGGCAGTCCAGGCTCAGTAAACTCTCCTGCTTCATTTTCACCATCTGCAAGAATGTGGAGGCTTACAAAGTAGCACCAGGTACTAGCAGAGGGAAAGCGGCACCATCCTCTGTTGGGGGACCTGGAGCTGGTATATTAAATTAAAACTCTGCAGCTTATGACCTGCTGAATGAGGAGGCACAAGCCACCCACACGGATGTTGTAGGCAGGTCGCTCCCTCCCCATCTGAGCTCTCACCTCAGGGGGATGAAAACCCCAGGACCATTTTCACTGGAGGTGCAGTTTCAGTACATGCACACAAAGGAAGGAAAGACACAAGATTTATTACTTACAAATCCCAGACTTGGAGGCGGGGGTTCACGCAATGAACCAAGGGAAGGGCAGTCGTCTATCCCTGGTCACGAGTGAGCGAGCAGGAAGTAGAGAGCAGGGTAACAAGACCTATTAATCATAAGGTGGTCGGCCCAGAGGTCACTAAAATGTTTGTGGACTCAACTCTAAGTGGTTATTTTAAAAGGTGCCCCAGGAAAAGCAAAGTGGGAACTTGGGGCGGGGTGGGGGCGGGAGGAGCACGGCATCCTGAGCTCTGATCCTTGAAAATGGCCCAGCCTCTGGCATGAGCCAGGTTGCCGTACTGCAAAATGGCCAAGCAGCAATTCAAAAATCACTGTTTTCTCATCACACCACAGAAAAAGAAGGCATGGCTTTCAAGTCAAAATTTATCAAGGCCAAGAGAATCGTTCTTGGGCCCACCTGAGGTAAATCGGGACCTGTTTTAGTTTGTAAAGCATCTTAATCTGGACCAACCTGAAATGGAGAAATCTTAACTGACCCTGTGTTAACACATTCGTGAAAGATGGAGAGCCACAGATTGAAGGCGGGGGGGGGGGGGGGGGTAACTCTAGCAACCAGGTGAATATGCTCACGTGAGAAGCAGTGAGCATAGCGGTTAAGATGGTGGCGCGGGAGCCTCTCACTTAGAAGCTGCATGTGACCTTCTGTGACTTAACCTCTCTGTACTAATTCTTCCTCTATACAATGGAAAAAAGAATTGGATCTACTGCACAGGGTTGGGAAACACCTAGAACGGTGCCTGGCACAAAGCAAGTGCTCTATATAAGTGACTGTTACCATTTGTATTAGTAAATAAATTAAAACTGGCGCATGACCCCAAGATTCTTGGGCAATCTTTAAAAAGCAGGTAGGATTTTTGTTTTGTTTTATAGTGGCCACTTACCTGGTACAAAACTTCTTTCGTTCTGATGTGTTCACTTTTACCCCGAACACAAGGACTTAGTAACTGGTTGCTCAGAAAACGTGGTATAACGTAAAGCTGAGAGGTCCTAATCTCACTAGCTAGTTTATGTAAGTTTTAACATGGGAACGGGATACAGTGTGGAACGTTCTTTGTCTTTACAGCTTGTGTTACATCATGGGACTATCTGCATAATGGCTGTTTTGTAATTTCTCTGCTAGAGACTTGGGGAAGCCCACCTGCCAGTGCCGCATATAAGAAGGGAAAATCGTGATGGGTGTAAATGAGAGAAGCAGTGACTGGTAGTCTACCATGCCCATGATGCTCAACTGTAGATAGACGTTTTTTATTCACTCCCCCAAAGAGAGAGGAGGAGTCGCAAATCCTGCTCAGACCTTGTAAGTTGTTCCATAGCGAAGAAGAAGAATCTCACCATCAGAGGGCTGAGAAGCCAATGTGGGTAAAATCTGATTATGGCTTAAAGTCATCCTGAGTAGCAAATAGGTTTTGCTGAGCCACCTTTCTGATCAGCCTTCCACTTAGGAGTTCGAGCCTTTCACTTGCTGACCTGTACTAAGAGCATGTGCACGGCAAGCCCAGGACCTCTCTGAATGGCCTGTGAGCTGAGATCCCAGGCGCCTGAGCCACAAGCTCCTCTGGAACACTCTTACCACCCTGCTCTGTATTTGCTTGTTGAGTCACCTTGAATCATCTCCCTCACCCGAGTGTGGGTACCAAAGGGGCAGAGACCATATCACTCACATTACCCGCTACCCACCCCACACCTAGACAGGGCCTGGCACATAGCTCCACAAATAATGAATGACAGGGTACACACAAACTGGGGAGTTCTCAGGAAGGACATTTCCTTCCCACCACTCCATACCCCTGCCAGTGCTGGACAGACGCTTGGGCAGGTGAGGTGCGCCTGGGTGGCTCAGTCAGTGAAGCATCTGACTCTTGCTCTGGGCTCAGGTCTTGATCTCAGAGTCCTGGGATCGAGCCCTGCATCGGGCTCCCTGCTTCTCCCTCTCCCACTCCCCCTGCTTGTGTTCCCTCTCTCACTGTGTGTGTCTCTCTCTCTCAAATAAATAAATAAAATCTTAAAAAAAAAAGAAGTTTGGGCAGGTGAAAAAGGCAGCAAGAAGCAGAGGCCCAACTTTGGGAAGCTTGGCCACCATTAGGACAGTGTCTGAGCCTGAAGGGCAGTAAGAGCAAGAGTCCAGGGGCAGGAAGAAGAGAAATGTTAGCTGGCATGCAATTGGCGTAGTCCACTCAGGCTGCTATAACAAAATGCCGTAGACTGGGGGGCTTACACAACAGGCATTTATTTCTCACAGTTCTGGAGGCTGGACATTCAAGATCAAGGTGATGACAGATCCAGTGTGTGGTGAGAGCCCGCTTCCTGGCTCGGAGATGGCCACCTTCTCACTATACCACACATGGTGGAGATAAAGTGACTTCTAGCATCTTTCTCTTCTATTAAGGACACTAATCCCACCATGGAGGCTCCACCTTAATGACCTCATCTCTGATCACCTCCGGAGGGCCCTTCTAATACCTTCTAATACCTCTAATATCTAATACCTCCTAAGAGCATCCTACTGGGGGTTAGGGTTTCAACAGATGAACTGGGCAGGGGGGGGGACTCAAACATGCAGTCCCTCCTAGCCCTGCCGCAAACCAGCAGTGGGGCCTGACGCCTGTCGATGCTCGGGGCTGGTCTCCCCATCTGTGAAATAAGAGCATGGATCAGGTGAGCTCGGAAGGGTGGTGCCCAGGCCTTCAACTCTGCAGGTCAGCCTGGGAAACGTGCGGCAGCGGTACCCCCACAACCACCTCCCACCCTCCCCACTCCCAGAATTGAGTCCGTAGCTAAAAAGAACTGGCCATTGACTCCATGTGGATCCATTTATTGACAAATCAAATGAAGAAAAAATCATATAAAAGGGTATAAGATCATAAATGTGGTTAACAGCTGGGCGGGGGGGGGGGAGGGAGGCAGGACGTGGGTCCAGCACGGAGGGGAGGTTGGCATACTATTGGAGGGAGGAGGCAGAGAAGCCGGGGAGCAGGGAGTGGAGGGAAAAGAGGAAAGAAGGTATCTGCTAATAATCCCACAGCTCACCTTTCAATTTCTCAGCTGTCACCCAGTCATTCTCTCCTGGACAGAATGAACAGCTGGAAATGGTTTAAGGGCAACATCGAAGCCGTTTGTCTACGAGAGCTGGGAGATGGGGAACCAGAGAGGATTCTGAGGGATCCTCTCCCTCGAACCTGTCGCCACAACCCTGTTTAAAGTGAACTGAGAGTCGGGAAGCCGAATCCCGGTCCCAACTCAGCCACCAACTAGCTGTGTGACTTTGGGCACATCGATGCCCCCTCTGGGCCTCTTTCCTTGGCTGCAAAACAAGCAGATTGGATGCGACGGTAGGCAATGCCTAGCTCTAGCAATGCCAAGTGCTTTGGCAACCTGGGCCGGGCCAGGAGACTGGCTCAGCTTCGGAGAAATAAAACTACTCAGAGGCCCCGCCGGAGTGACACGGTGCTGGCCTTCACCTGGAACTGCTCTGTGGGTGGAAACAGCAACTCGTTGGGGTCTGTGCAAGCACACACATCTAGGAGAAATTCACTCTCCCTACAAGATGATCTCTGCAGAGAGTGGCTCGGAGGGAGCTGGGTTTTGCTCTACACAGAAGGCAGGTGCAGGGGATGGGGTGATCCAACCAAAGCAGTCACACACTGTGCAGGGTCTAGGGATGCAGGGCACAGCAGACATGGGAGGAGGAGAGGGCTGTGGGCTTTGGGGTGGGGTTGGGAGGGCGAGCCATGCCAGCACGTCACCGTGTGCCAGACTGCTCATTTCAGATGCCCTGCCCCCCTTGAAACAGAGGCCTGGGCCCCTTGGTCTCGTTGAAGTAGCTTGTCAGGCGGAGATGCCACACTCGGCATCGAGATCCTTGATTTCTGGATGGTTGACGCCATTGAAGCAAGGGACGGGGACTTGTCTCCATTGGCTGGAGCCAACTGAGGTAGGCCGACTGTCTCCCCTCGCCCTTCCCCTGCTGACAAGCGGAACGCTCGGCGTGGCTGGCCGTACTCCCACCCCAGCTCCGAGCCTCGGGCCCAGAACTGCCAACCCCTCCTTAGCTGGGCAGGCCTAGCCTGGCCCGAGGAAGGTGGCCAGGAGACTGGGAATGAGCTGTGACAACCTCATGGACTTGAGTCACCTCTGACAACTTGAAGGGCAAGAGCCCCCAGTTGAACGTTCAGGGGAAGAGTCCACATTAGAGGAGGGAATGGAGTTCCGGTCTTGAGGCCCAGAGGCACACCAGAAGTAAAAGTCGGGGGGGCATGTGTATCTACCTGCCCACGTGCGACAGGACAAAGGAAATACTTGGCGAAAGACATTGAGCCTGGCCTACCCTTACCCCAGGGTGAAATCGCCAGAGGTCCATATCTCACAGCCTTTGATAGATTCTCCCAATACCCCAAACTGGGGATGTTTCCGTAGGGACACTTGTCCCCAGTTCAAGGCAATTCAGCAAAGCTTTGTGAATTAACGTCTCCGCAAAAGGCACAACCGAGGCCCCCGGGGGGCTGCGAGACCACTTCCCGGGGCTGGGGGCGGCCTAGCAGCAAAAGCCCAGGACCTCGGCGTGGGGGCTCTCCTACCACCCCGGTCATTGCTCCAAGACCTTGAAGGACAGGGGTGTGCCGCTCTTGGCAAAGGCCTTCATCAGACTGCTGGGGTAGATGCACCCCAGTTTCTCCGGGGTTGGGAAGCCCCAGACCCTGTAGAGAGACAGGCTCAGGCGGTCCCCGACATAGAAGGGGCCCACCCATTTGGCATTGCTGCCGTTCCTGGGCAGGGAGAGCAAAAGGACCTGGTCGCCCACGTTCCACTCCTTCTCCTGACTCTCCCGCTTGAACCGCCTGTTCTCCACCTTTTCACTAGCCTTGTCAGCCACCCGCCAGTGTAGCTCCAACAGCTCCCCAATGAGCTGCAGCAGGAAGACATCCATCTTGAGGCCTTCGACGTTGGCACTGCTCATCTCCCACCACAGGGGCTCGCTCAGCCTCACTTCGTCCCCCGTCAGGATCTGGACAGGCGTGGCCTGGGCAGAGGAGGCCCTGAAGGCCAGGTGCAGCAAGGGCAGGGAAGCCGCCCACTTCTTGCCGTGCAGGAAGATGAACTCCTTGAGGGCCCTCTTGAATTCCCAGTAGGCGTCGGAGCTGGTCAAGCAGGGGAACTGGAGGTCCCGGCTCAGGGAGGCGGCCTGGGCTCCCAGGGCCAGCCCACAGCTCACCAGGACGTGCCGAGCGAACTGGGGGCCCTGGGCGGCCTCCAGCCTCACAGGGACGCCCCACCTGGCAAACACATGCTGCAGCAGCACCTGGGCCACGGCCGTGTGCGTGTAGGGCTTCAGCGGGAACGCCTCCACCCACCTGGTGTTAGGGTCGGCCACGATCAGCACATGCTTGTGGCCCTCCTCGCTGATGGTGATGGGGCCCACCACCTCGATCTGCAGGGTGGACCAGGGGGCAGTGGACCTGAGGGGCCAGGGGGACTCAAGGACCTTCAAGTCACTGCCAGTGAGGTTGCGGGGGATGCAGAACAGGCAGCTCCGGCAGTAGTCCCGCACGTGCTCCTGCATCCCGGGCCACCACCCCAGCAAACGCAACTTCTTGTAGGTCTCCTCGGGCCTCTGGTGGGCGCCCAGGGGCAGGTCGTGCACAGAGAAAATCAGGTCCCTCCGGAGTTGCCTCGGGACCACCCAGACCCTGGGCCTCTTGTCCCCCTTGAACATGAGCAGGCCGCTCTCCTGGTCGAGGCTGAGGGAGTTGAAGACAGAACTGAAGGGGGAGGAGCCAGGCAGTTTCTGCCCCACCCGCAGCTTGGCAATGATCTCCGCCAGGGTGCCGTCACTCCGCTGCAACGCCAGCAGGTCGGGCCTCTTGCCCATAGTGTGGGGGGACACGGCAGGGACCGGCACGTCCTTTGGCAGGTCCCACCACTGCCCACCCCCCTGCGCGCCCTGCTTGGCCAGGGTGTCCACCGTCACAGCAAACAGGGAGCCCCGGTAGGAGGTTCGGTAGATAAACGGGAGGGACGAGAGGCCAGAGGTGAGCGAGATGATGTAGGAGAGCAGGCTTGGGTGAGGTAGCGGGGCGCCATCCGAGGAGAGGAAGCCTCGAGCCCTCCACAGGGGCAGGAGCTCCCAGAGGAGGCTGAAGATCCAGTTGCAGTGCGTGAGGAAAACCACGGGCAGGCGGGACTGGCCAAAGCGCTCCAGGCCACAGGCCACGGCCGCCAGGTGGGCATAGGTTGGAGTGTAAGGGGAGCAAGAGAAGGAAAGGGAGACGGGGGCGCTGGTGGGAGACAGGACATAGAGACCAAAGCCGGCACACCACTCGTCCTCACGGTAAAAGCAATAGCCCGACATGTGGATGCAGACGAAAGTGGACAGGTCGGAAAAAGGAGGCAGGACCTGGAAAAAGCGAGGCATTGAGGACGCGGGCGTCAGCAGTCGGTTTTCTCCCAGCAGGCCCTGGAGAAGGGTCAATTCCAGGGCCCTCTTGCCTTTGTCCTGTACCAAGAGGGACCATCGGATCAACCATGCTTTGGAAACCCTGCGGCCCTCCCGCGTCTCGGGGCCCACGGTGGTCCGGGAGGCGTAGGAAAGATCCAGGACCACCGGGGTATCTCCGATGCAGCGGGAAAAATGTTTGAGGGCCCAGGCCACAGCGTAGGGGCTGTCTCCCCCTGACTGGGGGCCCTCGCTCTCCTCGTCGGGGAGGAGGGGTTTTGAGGTATAGGCTATGGGGTGCTTCCTCCCTGAGTGCTCCTGATAGACAACGGCCGTTAGGGCCACCTGGCTCACTGTCACCTCCAGGCGGAAGGGCAGCTGGGCGTTGGGGGCCGTCAGACAGAGGGCAGACACCAGGGCTCGCTTCAGAGCCAGGAAGGCCTTCTCATGCTCCCAGTCCCACTGCCAGTCCGGCTTCTGCTTGAGGAGGCTGTGCAGGGGGCCCACGAGAGCTTCGTAGTCGGGGATGACATCCTGGTGGGAGTCCATGAACCCCACGAAGAAGGAGAGTGCAGTGAAGTTGCTGGGGATGGTCAGCTGGGCCAGCTGGGCCAGGACCTGTTGGCAAGGAGCCTTCCCGTCCCAGGGGATGCCCAGGTAGGGAGAAGCCGGCGCGGGCAGGAGATCGATGTCTAGGGCCCCGTCAGGGGGGTCTTGGAGGCTGAGGCACCGGAGGATTTCCTCTGAAAGGGAAGGGCACTCAGCCCTGAACACTGATGCCAGGGAGGAGTCCAGGGTGTCTTCTTCAGGCGGCTCCTGCACCCCCTGCCCCTCGCTCTGCTCCTCGTCCTGCCCCTCCTCCTTCTCCTCCTTGACTTCCTCCATATTCCGCAGACTCTCGGGAGGCGCAGGGGCAGCACCGTCACTCGGCTCGGAGGCGCTAGCCGAACTGGGAGGAAGGGTCTTCCACACCTTCAGGAAGTTGCCAACGTCGGTGTCCAGCCTACACCAGAAGAGCAGAGCGGAGGCGTTAAGGGGCCTTGTGGAGGACGGAGGGGCACCCCAAGGGGAAAACTGCATCTGCGGAGGCTCACCCCATGGCCCAGTGTCCCTGAGTCCAGGCCAAGTGCCAGCCGGCGACACGGCAGAGCCTCTGTCAGGACCCTGCCCACGCCGGTGTCTTCTCTACCTCCAGCGTGTGCCAGGCCTCCATATCAGAGATTCAGCTGTGCCCTGAGGGCTCATCCAACCCAAACCTCATTAACCAAGCGACATTTCCAATGAGATCTAAGCCGATGATATGGTAGGAGTAAAGTGACTGGCACTTCCAACCGGCCCCGACGATGAGCAAGCCAGGGGAAGGTCAAGAGAGGGATTGGGGCCTGACAAGGGATTGGGAGGGCACAGCAGACAAACCCAGGGAAATGAGACTGAGGGACGTGGCCCCAGAAGCAATGCCCTGTCCATAACAGGGGCCAGGACCTGGCCCGTGTCCCAACACCCTGCTGGGCCCAGGGAACTAGGAGGTGGGGAGTAAGGTAGCTCAGAGGGGGCAGATACCAGGGCATCTGAGTTACTGCAAATCTGGCCCAGGATAATGGTCATGTATGTCTAACTCCAGCTGTGAGAATCAAAGATAACAGAGAGGGGAAAAATCCACCAGAATGTACTCCAGCGCAGCAACCCTTGTTCACCAGGAAACAAGAACGAGCCTGTCTACGGCAGCACCAGGGCCGATAGCATGATACGGAAAATGTCAAATGAGCCCCAACAAAAGATTGGATACATCCGTTGGGTACTTAGGGAATGGAATAGCACACAGCCATTAAAATGAGCCACGTGAATTCACACGGCATAGATCTGGAAAAACAATGAAACACTGAGTACGAACGCCAATGGCGACAGGGTGCGTGGCGTGCAAAATTGGAAAACTGGAAAACCGTACTATGGGTGATTTACGATGCATCAGTATGTGGTAGAAGCATCAAGACCTGGAAAATGGAACCACTCGGCTCATTGTTAAGCACTAGACAAATGCTGGCTAGCACCGAGACGTTTCTGGTCAATCCCAGGAGGGGCTGGGACGCAGCGGAGGCCTGGCCCATTACCTGTTTGGCTTCTTCAGAAACTCGTCCAGAGTGGGGCCATCACGGCCCAGGGGGTCATCCGGCACCATGAAGAGGTTCCCCGCAAAGGTGAAGGGCAGCAGGCTGGACCCAGGAGAGAGGGGACATGGTCATAGAGGAGGCCTTGACTCACCCACGGCCCATCGCTCCCTGGGTGTCCGGACGGGGCTTGAGACCCACTCTCCTCCCAGGCAGGTGCTGGTGGGCACAGTTCCAAGGCCCCTCTCCTGGGCCCAGCACCCCCTGCCAGGGGCTGCCCGATATCCACAGGGAAGGAACGGCTCCAGCCCCTGGGATCACCTCACCGATCTTTGACCATCAGTTTCTTGGAATTATTCATCAGGATGTGGAGCTGCTCATTGGTCACGATGATCCCATCTGTCTCCTCTGCCAACTTTACCATGAACCTGCAAGGAGAGGGGGTGCCGCTAACCACCCAGAAACCCTCCCTCGCCAGGCCTTCGGGGAAAATGAACTCTCAGTGTCACATGGAGGTGTGCCGACCAAAAATGCTGCCTTTGGTAGTCGGGGAGCCAGGGCTCGAGAGCCCATCCCCTCGTCTATGCGGCCATCCGAAATCACCACTAGCCCCCGGGAGGGTGAGGTTGGATGCACACCCCCAACTGTACATACAAACACAGACCTCTATTTAAGAGACAGACCTTCACAGACACATGCACAGACACGCACACGGGAGCCTGCACACTAGTCCGCATTCACACATGCATTTTTACCGCTGCAGTTCCCACGTCTGCAAAACGGACACATAAAATACCTACCCTGTATTGCTGTGAGGATTAAACTGAATGAGCTAGGACATTGAAGCATCTGCCTCGGTGCCTGGCACACAGCGTGCACACAAATACTCCATTGTTCCTCTTCACCAATGCACAACATTCTCGTACGTGCCAAGACATACATACATCTGTATGTACGTATACACGCTACATATAGACACCTGTATGCACGTAAGTACGTATATACATATAAACATATATAAAAACACATACCTGAATAAACAAATCCACTTTTCCAAGGATCACCTCTCCTTGAAAGAGGGCTGTGACCAGGAGAGAAAGCAAAGGCCACCTACTTCTCGGCATTCCCTGGAGGCTGCCATCCCGGTGGCCCCAGGCGCACTATTCCACAGGTGCCCAGCAGAGGGGCCTTTGCGGAAAAGCCACCTTCCCTCAAGCCCAGACCCGAAATTAGAGGCACTTCAAGACCTTACCAAAGGGCCTAGCCCTTGAAGGAGCAATGCCTGGGCTACCAGGCCCAGCCCTTCCCAGGCTGGGTAGATGCCAGGTCTTGGGGAAAGTGGGGAGGAACAGAACTTCTCATTGCCCAGCGTAGGAGGGGCCTAAGGGCAGCCGAGACCTGTGTGTGCCCAGCATCGGCTCCAGCCTAGGACCAGTGGCAGGGCCTTCCCTGCCCCAACAGAGGCAGCATCCCACACACACACACACACACACACACACACACACACACACACCCGCCCTGTGCGTACTGGTCCTGCAGCCACGCTGGGGACTGGGTGCTTAGGACTGACAAGTAGGGAGGCACTGGGGTTTTAGCGAGGAGACAGGGCCAGTCTAACTCCACTGTCAGAGCCCAGCCAGGGCTCCAACCACATACAGTCACACACATACCTCCGCCCACTGCCAGGGCTTGGTGGGGCCGGGGGGGGGGGGGGGGGGGGGACGGAGGCGGTTCCTTAAGACTTGAACTTTAGCCCAAACTGGAGCCCCAAATCAGTCACTTGGGCAAGCAGCTCACTGGAAGCACCAGAGGTCCCCTGGGCTAGTCCTGCCCAAAGTAGTGGGTCTCAGCCCATAGGTCATGGGGGCAGAAAGCCTGTTGACTAAGGGAATGGAGCTGCGGAGTCCCGAAGTCAGGACTCCGCCTTGGCCTGGGGTAGAGCCGACCTTGGAACCCTCGGCCCACGGTGTCCCTCCCTCCGCCTCCAGAGGGCGCGCGCACCAGGCCATCCTCTCCGACAGGACTCTCGACAGGACCCTCGGACCTGTGGGCCTCCATCCCCCCAGAGCAGGGAGGCAGGACTCCACCTGACACGGCAGCCCAGCCCCCGGAGCCCTACAGAAGGAAGGCCTGGGACTGGCACACCTATAATCGTAGGTGGTGATCTTCTTGCCGTTCTCGAGCTGGGAGGGGGTGATTGAAAGCATCTTGAGGGAGTGCAGCTTCGTCAGGAAGTGGCTCTCTGGAGGTGAAAGGCAGAAGACGGGGCTGCTCAGAGGAAGGGCCACGTGGCAGGGGCCACGGTCGGGACAGAGAGGCAGCGGGCAGCTCACCTCTCACCCTCCGGTTCTTCTTCAGCTGCCAGGTGGGCACGAACACAGTGACCTCTCGGTGGCCCCGGTTCCAGAAATACTGCACCGCCATGGCAATGCCACGGCAGGAGAAGAAGTGCTGGAGGCCATGCCTGGGCGGGGGGGGGGGGGGGGGGGGCAGGGGCAGGAGGTGAGGGAACAGGTCCCTCCTGAGGAACATGGCCCTGCCTCCTCTCAGTCCTCCCTCAGGGCCAGGCAATGCCACGCACCCACATCTGCCCCAGCAACACCCTTCTCCCTTTCCTCCACCATCAAACATTCTGGGAACACCTACCGGGCTCACTCACCTACACTGTGTGTGTGTGTGTGTGCGTGTGCGTGTGCGCGTGTGTAGGGACCTCCAGGGCAAGAGGAAAAAGAAGGCAACCTCTACACCCAAAGAACTCAGTTCAGGGCTGGAAGCAAACGAGCATCCATTGCCCCTTACTGTGTGCTGGGAGTGCACGCAGCACAGTAACTCCTACCCTGTGGGGGGAAAGACCACAGGTCTTCCACGCACTTGGGCGGACACGTGTACGGCAGTAAGCGCCGGGCAGGCAGGACGGTCTCTAAGGGGGGATTGGCACAGGCACGAAACGCCGCACACAGGACACCCGGGCTGGGCCTCAAGGCTCGGGCTCAACACTGATAGCTGGCCTGGGGTTGACAGACACCACGCCACGTGGAGCAGGCTGCAGTGGGAGGAGGACAGGCCTTGGCAGGGGACAGATGGGAAGCCAAGGCCAGCCAGGCCCCTTACTAGGCCCTGGAATCTGGGGCAAGTTCCGTCACCTCTTTGAGCCTGGCTCTGCTTCTGTCAAAGAGGGAGAACAGAAACCTCCCTTCGCAGGGCTGTCGTAACAATTCCGTGCACTCCGCCAGCATGCCGTAGCCACCCACCGTCTCCCCATTTGAACCCCATGTCACCCACATGCAGAGGTCGAGGGGATGCCACACTCTGCCCCCCGCCCCCCTGGGATGCCCTGCCCCAGCTGCCCAGAACCCCCAGCCCACCCCACGGCCCTGGGTACTCACACCATGGCCACGCTGCTGCCATCAATGACCACTCGCCGCAGCCCCTGGTTCCCGGGTTCCCCCGACAGGTTCAGCTCGAAAGGTGTATTCAGGGCCTCGTGGTACCTCTGGAAGCTGGTCACTGTGCTGTTTGCCTGTGGGTGGCGAGGCGGCTGCCTCGGGGCGCCCTCCCGGGCCCCCGGGAGCCCCTGCGTCTGAGGTCGGTGCTTACTACTGGGAGCCGAGGTGCTGCCGGACTGGGGACCCTGCCTTTCGGCCTCCCCCTGGCCCTTCGCGAAGGAGGCGTTGCCCCTTGACGAAGGCTGGCCCTCGCCCAGGAGTTTGGCCCCATCCGAGACTGGCCCCAGATCTGTGGGCGTCTTCTGAGCCGCAGGTGTTTTGGGAGCTCTGGAGGCTTTGGGGGCGGCAGACCCTGTTTTGGCTGCAGGCCCAGTTTGAGCTTTGGGTGCTTTGGGCCCCGCAGGTGATGATTTCGCCGCAGGCGTTTTCTGAGCCACGGGAGCTTTGGGAGTTGCAGGTACCTCTGGAGCGGCTGATGCCAGCGGAGCCCCGGCGGCCTTCTGAGCCGGGGGCACCCCTGGAGCTGCTGGCTTTGTCGGGGCCGAAGGCACTTCGAGAGCTGCAGGTTCTGCGTGGACCGCCAGCGGCGTCTGGGCTGTAGGCACTTTGGGGACTGCGGGCAGCGCTTGATCCGCGGGTGGGGTTTGAGCTCTGGCCACTGCTGCAGCCATGGGCACTTCGAGAGTTTCAGGCACTGTTTGAGCGTCGGGTACTGGCAGAGCGGTTGGCCCCCCTTGAGCCACGGGTCCCCCCTGAGCTGTAGACACTCCTCGCCCCGGCGGCAGTGCTGGAAAGGGCCCCTCTTCTGGCCCCTTCCTATCCCACTGCCCACTTCCTTGATCCCCTGGCTCGCTTCCAGCTTGCAGCTGCGGTACAGAGGTCAAGGGTGGCCCTATCTGTGGAAGTCCGGGGCTAGTCTTGTCCTTTACGCCTGAGCCCCCCGAGACCACCAATAAACTCATGACTTTTTGGGGGGTGTCCGGCCCCGGGCATTTCTGGAGGGCCGCCTCTCCTCCTGGTCCCGCATCCAGTCTGCAGTCTGGGCTTTCCATGCTGGGCAAAGGAACCAGCTCCTTCTGCTTCCACTCGAGATTCAAGGGCAAAGGATTCTGCCCTGGTAGCTTGAACTGAATGGGGCCCAGCGGCCTCTGCCAGAAGGGGAAACTGAAGCACGCCTGGGACAGGAGCCAGGCCAGGTGGAGGGAGTGCAGCTCATTGATCCTCCAGAAGGTGGCCGCGATAGCCCCTGGCCACAAGGGCCCAAAGGCTGGCCCTGGGGTCCAGGCCTTCCAGGGCGGGCACACACCCAGGGCTGACACGGGGGGCTGGAAGGGGACTTTGTCTTCCACTCTCTGGCCCTGCCTCTGCTGTGACAGGGCCTGTGTGTGGGCTGTGGAGTCCTGGCTGCCGGTGGCTCGCGCCGGCCCTTCCTCTCGGGGAGCGCTGTCTGTGCCACTGTGGCTGCTGGAATCGACCCTGGAGGAAGCCCCAGTTTGTTGGAAGGGTGGTTAGACCACTTAAGTCCCCCACTATGTCCTTGGGGTGGGGGAGCAGGGATAGGATCCGAGAAGCAAAGAGATTCTTCAGAACTTACCGTACCAGCTGGTTGGCGGGTTCCTGCTGGGTGTTCTGGCCGGGGGTGCCCGAGACCAGGGCCCTGGTGGCTCCTAGGCTGGTTAATCTCTTGGAATGTTCTAGACTCCTGTTCTGGAGGGTCCCCACCTCCAGGAAGGGCCCAGGACCGTCTCCCACAGACACCATGGCCGGGCCTTCCTTCTGCTGGTGGGGAGGGCAGATCAGGACCTCGGGGTCAGAGCGCGACTCGGAGGTGCCGATGCGGCCGAGCCACTCGATGATGTCTTCCTTGCCCGCAGCATCCCGCACCAGGCTCAGCAGCAGCTCTTGGACCGCTGGGGGCAGCTGCAGCAGATCCCCTGCGTACTGGTCACCACGGATCCAGACCAGGGCCCCGAAGGCCCTGGTCACCTCGGCCTCCCAGATCCCCCGGGGCGTGAGCAGAGCAGCAGGGCCCCAGCGCAGCCGCCCCACCAGCTCCTCCAGCCAGTTCTGGGTCATGATGAAAGACTCGGTCAGCCCCCCCACCATCAGGGAGCCGGGGGGGCCAGGCACCAGGTAGGCCAGGGTGCTCCAGCAGAGACAGTCGAGAAAGAGGCCCTGGGCCCCAAGGAAGGCGCAGTGCAGGGCCTGTGGGTAGCGAACCTCCTTCCACAGCTCCGGGCTGCACAGGCCCTTCAGATACTCCTGAGGCCACAGTAGGGAGAGCAAGCACAAAGGAAGTCATCCTTTTAGGGCCCTGCACTCACTGGCTTGCACTCCCCAACCCCAAGGACATGCCCTCCCCTTGCCTACCATAATCCAAATGCCACCCCCCTGGCCAGCCCCTGTCTCCTGGCCCTGGCCCCTCACACACTCATTTCTTCCCAGGGAACTCTCGGACAGGATGAGGGAGGCACCCAGCGGAAGGGGAAAGCACCTAGGCTTGGAGTCAGGGGCCCTGGTTCTAGTTCCAACTCGACTGCAACCTAACCTAACCTCAGGTAGGTTAACTGTGGGAAATTTACCTTCTTCTTGGGACCTCTGTCCCTTCGCCTGTAGGATGGCAGGTTAAGTGAGCTACCCCTAAGGTCCAGTCCTACCCTGGGGTTCTAGAAATGTGAGCTAGCTAGGAGAAGGGGAATTGCACACTACTGAGTATCCTCCATGTGCCAGGAACCCATGTGACCTGGGGCAAGTTATTTACCCTCCCTGTGCCTGCGATTCCTCATCTGTAAAATGGGGATAACATTCCCCCCTCATTAGGCTATTATGAAGCTTCAATGAGTTAATAAAAAGGAAGTGCTTAGCCTAGCGTCTTAACCTAGCTATTCGAATTCTGTATGCTCAGAAGGGACATGACGCTTGCCCAATGACACACAGCTAGAAGCTGATGGGCCAGGAGCACAATCCACATCTGTCTGACTCTGAAACCAGAGCCCTTTCCACCTCCTCAGACTGCACAGTGACTACAGGGTAATCCTGAGGGATTCTGGCTTACTCCCCCTCCAGAAGGTGTCTAGCACAACCTGTACCTGTAACCATGGTAACTCTGTTGCCCAGAGGCAAGAGAGGAGGAGGTAAGTCACTGGGCCAGCAACCAGGGGAACCCCGCCGATATGCACAATGGTTGAACCTGAACGAAGGCCTCTGGCTCTCTGGGCAGACCAAGTCCTCATGTTTACAGGGCTCACACACTCAGTCTTCAGCAGCCGCTGGGAGGGGAGAGGTTGGGGTTCCCCCCTACACGGCTGAGTTGTACCAGCATGGCCCCATGATCTCCAAGGGAGCATGGGCACTCCCTCGTAATCAGCCAACCCATGTTGATTGCACTTGCCCTCGTGTCCCTCCTGCCCCTCCACATCCCATGTCCATGACAGCCATCCCTCTTCCTGTTTTCCCCTAACAGTTCCATTAAGGAACAAAGGCTCCATTTTAGATCTCCAGCAGCCATCCTGAAGACCACTCCAGCCCCCTGCTCAGACCATTCTGCTCAGGCCTATGCTTACCTCTTCTATCTGGATCAGGCCACAGACCTCCAACCCCTTCCCCAAAGGGCCTAAATATACCTAGGCACTTCTGCCCAGGTCTAACCCCTTTGCGATCAATCCAAAACCAGCTCAAAACCTGATAGACATCCCAAGCCAACCCCTCCCACCCAGAACCTCAGCTGGTCCCACTGTCTGGCAAGGGTGAATCTGACCAGATGCAGGATAACTGTCGTAGACCTTAACCAATCCTCACCCCAGTACCCTACATTCCAATTACTTGAAAAACAATATGTAAAAATGAAGAGATGTGCTGGAGAAGAAGATTGTGGGTGGTTTCTTTCTCTTTGTGCAAAGAGCTTAAAATAGTTATTGTTCCATTAACTGTTCAATATTTTTTAACTAAAAGATACATTAAAAACTAAGATCCTTTTCCAAATAATAAATGTGAACTAATATTCATCGAATACTCACTGTGCATCAGGCCCCATATACACATGATCTCATTTATTCCTCTCTCTGCCCTAGAAGGAAATTACTACATCCCCATTTTAGATAAGCAAGGAAGGGCACAAGTTCAAGGTTACACAGATAGTGGGCTGGGATACTCAGGCACTCTGACTCCAAAGTCTGGGGTCTTAACCACGGTGCTGTCTATACCATTCAACAAAAAAAGGTAAAGAAACAACAGACTTATAAGTTGGAGCCCCACGTTGGGTATAGAGATTACTTAAAAATAAAATAAAATTTAAAAGTAACAAGGCAGACTGAGGTAAAGTTGTTCGAGGAGCAGTTAGAGACCAACCAGCCCCCTACATGAAGGCTGGGTAAGTACCTCACACGCGTGGAGGTTTGCTCTCTAGACAAACTAACAGGCAGGAAACGAGGTCCTGGGATTAGAGGTTGATCACCACACTTGAGGGTGTGGAGACCGTACAAAGAAAATGAAGGAAGGGAAGAAGGCCAGATGATGAAGTCTACAATGAAAGCTGAGTGCAGAGAAACCCATTCTTCCCATTCGGCAATTCAGCAGCCAGACCGTGACCCTCCAGGGCACAGAATAGAGAAATAACATTCTGGAAATCCGGCCAGCCGGAGAGCAAAGACCTAAAGATCACCAAACAGGTTCCCTGACAGACAATGCCCTCAGATCTCCGTACACCAAGCTCAAAACCAGCAAGTGTCAGCCTCATGCATGGATTACCATGACATATGAGGAAAGCTCCTAATGTGAAATAAACATACAGGAGCGCCTGGGTGGCTCAGTCGGTTAAGCATCCAACTCTTCACCTCAGCTCAGGTCTTGATCTCAAGGTCATGAGTTCAAGCCCCACGCTGGGCTCCACAAAAAGAAAGAAAACACACAGAAAGGGGCGGGGAACAATTTGAAGGAAGAGAAACTAGGCAAGGAGAAGAAAACTTCAAAACGCTTACTGTCATTGCTCTCTCAGAGAGATAATAAAGAACACTGAGCACATTAAACAAGAATAGAATACTACTTTTTTTAAGATTTATTTATTGGAGAGAGAGAGTGTGTGCAAGCAGGGAGGGGGGCAGAGGGAGAGGGAGAGAAAGAATCCTCAAGCAGACCCTGCTGAGCGTGGAGCCCGATGCAGGGCTTGATCCCAGGACCCCAAGACCACGACCTGAGCCATAACCAAGAGCCAGCCGCTTAACTGATGGAGCCACCCAGGCGCCCCTTTGAAAAGAGAATTCAGAGAACATAAATGACATTTTTTTTAAGATTTCATTTTTAAGTAATCTCTACACCCAATGTGGGGCTCAAACCTACAACTCTGAGATCAAGAGTTGCACGCTCCACTAACTGAGCCAGCCAGATGCCCCCATAAATGACTTTTAGATATTAAAAATATGATGGCAGTATAGCGCCTGGGTGGCTCAGGCGGGTGAACCTCTGACTCTTGATTTCAGCTCAGGTTATGATCTCGGGGTCGTGGGACTGAGCTCCAGGTCAGTCTCCATACTCAGTGGGGAGTCTGCTTGAGACTCTCTCCCTCTCACTCTGCCCTTTCCCCCTCCCAAATAAATAAATAAAATCTTTTTAAAAACTTAAAAAATAAAACGGTTGGAAGATAAACTTCAGGAAATCTCCGGAAAACAGAGCAAAAAGTTAGAATTGGAGAACAGGAGAAAAAATAAGAAAAAGTACACCAGACCAGAATGTGCAATGTCTGAAGAGGAGTTCTAGAAAGAGAGGACAGAGAAAACACAGGGGGGAAATCATCAACAAAATAGTTCCAGAAAAATTTCTAGATCTGAAGAACATGAGTGTCCAGATAGGCCCACAGAGTACCACCGCAGTAGTAACCGAAGATGGCTGAAGATAGACCCACACAAAGGGGTCTCACTGAGAAACCTCAAAGCAGTGGGGAAAACTACAAACTTCCAGAGGGAAAACATTTCACACACAAAGGACCTGGGACCTGAAGAGCTTCAGATGTCTCAAAAGCAAGAAGTCAATGGCATAATGCCTCTGCATTTCTGAAGGAAAATAATTTTCCATTTATAATTCAATACCAAGCAAACTATCAATATCAAGCGACCTTCAGATGTGCAATGTAGATATGCCAATGTGCGTATCATTTTACCTCCTCCAACATTTTGCCTCCTATAAAATCTTTCGGCGGGGGGACCTTTCTCGGGAAGCTGCTGGGGAGCATCTTCCAGCGAATCAAGAAAGGACGTAGGCAAAAAGCAAAGACAATCTCCAGGATGATGGTGAAGACAGAGTTCAGAATGGATTCATCTAGTCAACAAATCGTCACTGAGCACCCAGGCACTATTCTAAGACCACAAGCATCAGCAGGCATGGGGGACAGCTAGCTCGGACTGGAGACAAGCTTGTTGAGAGCAGTCACCAGCATACCCTTTAGCACTGCACCATCTTTCTCACTTGATGATGCCATCGATGACGTGACCCACCAACCCAAGAAAGAGAAAGACATTCGGTCCAGTAAACAAAGCATTTGACAAAGAAAAAGGCAAAGGGATGACAAGAATGACAGCAAACTGAAATCTTGGATGACAGCTGTGCAGTCCTGGCTAGACAGAAAGATGTCTCCAAGGAAGCTGCAACTGCAATAACACCCTGAACCCATAGATCGACCTTCTAGAAAACTGTAGCGAGAGGCTACTGAAGTTGTAAGAATGGGCTACAGGTACAAAGAAAAACAAGCAAATTGAAAAACAAGGGGTCCTTACCTTAGTGAAATAAAAAAGTGAGAAAGAAAACATAAGCAGAGTACATGGCAATGCCCAGATGTGAATGACGCATGCCCAGGCATGATGATGTAAACAGTAAATGCAGGTTCGACAGAAAATTGAAACGTAACTATATTGGGAAAAAAGAATGGACAGTGATGTAAGGGGCTAAACCCTCACCTACAACAGAGAAAGTAAAAAGATATCTAAAACTGGGGCACCTGGCTGGCTCAGTGGGTGGAGTGTGCGACTCTCGATCTCGGGCTTCTGAGTTCAAGCCCCACGCTGGGTGTAGAGATTACTTAAAAATAAAATCTTAAGGGGGCGCCTGGGTGGCTCAGTTGGTTAAGCGACTGCCTTCGGCTCAGGTCATGATCCTGGAGTCCCTGGATCGAGTCCCACATTGGGCTCCCTGCTCGGCAGGGAGTCTGCTTCTCCCTCTGACCCTCCTCCCTCTCATGCTCTCTGTCTCTCATTCTCTCTCTCTCAAATAAAAAAATTAATTAATTAATAAAAATAATAAAATCTTAAGAAAGAGAGATCTAAAATCATTTAATCACCTCTGAAACTAATAGCACACTATCTGTTAAGTAACTGAATTTAAATTTGAAAAATACACAAAAAATAAAATCAATTAATCAAAAGATAAAGATAGAGAGATAGAGAGAGAGAGATAATTTTTTTAAGGAATGCGTAGATGAGGAAATGCCAAAGGGACTACTGTCTAGGAGGAAGAGCACTGAAGACGGAATTGGGAGGCAAAAGGCAGGGAATCATGGTGTCCTATTGTGTGCTTTTTAAAAACTATTGGACTTTTTAATTATGCATTACTTTGATAGAAGAAAAACTAAGTTTAAAAAAAAAAAAAAGAGAAAGGTTAGTTGCCCAAAACCCAATTAAGTGTGTTGGTAAGAGTTTAGCATCAGCCCGTGGGGGGTGCAGGGGGATAGCCCTGATTTGCAGCATTTGACAATTTCTATGGCATAAATACTCCCACCATGGCTGATTTCAAACTACCAATGGGACTCCACTGGTTTGCAAACTTCCTGAAATGTTAACAGTGAGCTAGTAGCAGCCAGCTCCAGCATATCCCTGGCCACCAACGTCCATGGGACTGCTCACAGTGGGGAGCAAGGGACAGCTCAGCTTCCATCTGACAAGTCAAGCCCAAAGTCAGCAAACCTTGCCCTGTCCCACAGCTCCCTGAACCCAGTCTCTGGCTCCCCCTCACCTCCCTCCATCATCTCCAGAAAGGAGAAAAGTGAAATGTCACCTCTCCTCTCTGCACTCAACACTTCCTCACATCATTGCCAGGGACAGAGGGCTGAGCAGGGCTTGTCCGTGGGCAACTCTGATCATTATTAAAACCCTCCTTTCCACCTGCTGATTACGCCTCAGAGAGGCCAGGCCACCCCACTGTTTTCTGCCGCCTGGGAAGGTGATTTCCGGCAAATGTCTTCATTATTTTTTAAATCCCACCACAAGATAACAATTGAAAGGCACTCTTGAGTTCTACAGACATTTTCCTGGAAAGCCAGGGCATATAATTTAGAAACATACCCAGGCCCTTCTCCAGATGAGCCTGTCTCCTTCACCCCTCCTCCCCTCCCCATCCAGCCAACCCCATGCTCACCCTTCTCCCATCCCTCAGCCTCTGGTCTCACTAGGTCCTCTCTGCCTGTTGGCCTGGGTATCACAGCACATTATCAAAGTGCAGGCTTCCGTGTCCCCACAGTTTAGGATTAGGTTCAGCCCCAGCACCTCCACACGGAAGCCACGAGACATCCTCATACTTGAGAAATTGTCACGTATGAGATTGCTGGACCTTGGGGAGCATTTCATCTTACTTTAATTTCAGCTTTTCACTTTACAAACAAGGAGACCGAAAATCAGAGACAAAAGCACTCGTTCAAAGTTGTACAGTAATAACTGACCTATATGGGGCGCCTGGGTGGCTGGGCCTGTTGAGCACCCAGCTCTTGGTTTCAGCTCAGGTCACAATCTCAGGGCCCTGGGATGGAGGCACCCCCCCTACCCCCATGAAGCCCTTGGTGGGGAGTCTGCTTGAGGATTCTCTCCTTCTTCCTCCGCCCCCCAAAATAAATAAATAAATCTTTAAAAAACAACGACAATAACTGCCATCTATATCCCGTAGCTCTCCACATTTGCAAACGTACTTAAGCATGCATTATTTCAGCTGACTCACAACCCCTCCATGATGTGGGTGGTGTTATATTATTATTTTATAGATGAAGAAATAGGCTCAAGGGAGAGTAAATTATTTGACCCAGGTCACCCAGTTAGAGGGTAGCAAACCCTGATCTCAAACTCTCTCTGCCACACCCCTCTGTCCCAGACATAGCTTGGTGACAACAGGTTGAGCCCAGATCTCCTGACTCCTAGGACAAAGCTTTATCCTCCCACCCTCCCTGCTCTCCTTCTCCAAACCTCCAACCATCTCTTCTTTCTGCTCATTCTGTGCAGTAAGAGAGGGACTTATCCAGAAGACCCTCACGTTATGTTTCCATCTTAAACAGGGCCTGGGGAATGAGGTGACAGGTAGGGGAGTCGAGAGAGCCACTGGTTACAGTAGCAGGGCCTGGGGTGTGAGGGAGGGTTCAGTGGCCCAAGGAACCCTGAGACGGCAGTGGAAACAGGAGCAGACAAGCCTGGAGAAGCTGATCCTGGATTTAAAGCAGGGGGCAGGGGCGAGGGGCACCTCTGAAAGTACAAATCCCATAAAAGGGTGAGTTGTTCTATTTCAAATTAACAAAAAGATTAAGAACCCAAAACAACCCCAAAGGCTCCTCTTGTTAATCCACCCTATTCCAGCTACTGAAAAGTCTGAATCTCAGGGGCTCCTGCCCATCCATTCTCTGGGCAGGCACCCCTCCCCTCCCCCAGCACCTCTGTCAGAACTGGAAAAACTGCTGACCAAGCAGCTCAGTGGAGGGGCTGAGGGAGGAACTTTCCAGCCTGCCTGCCTGCCACTGGCCAGTGTATTCTGGGCTCCCCCACCCATGGCCTTGACCAATTAGGATATTGGTATAGACCCAGCTGGGGAAGGGGTGTGTTTTGGGGGGGGGTGAGAGATGCACAGGGAGTGGTGACCTGGGACCCAGGGAAGCTGTAGCATTCCTACCAGGAAAAGATAAGGGAATCTAGGGGAAGAGGGAGACCTTGGCCATGATTGGGGGTCAGAGGGAACCTGAGAGGCCCAAGTAGGGAAGAAGCTTGTGAGAGAAGCCAGGGAGAATGCAAGAGAGGTGCACTGTGACCTGGCCTGTCCAGCGCCCTGCCCCACACAGCAGGCCCTTTCATCTGAAAGCCCACAGCCCTCCTCCAAGATTCCCACCCATCCCCAAGGGCTGCTGCCTTCCAGAGCAGCTGCGCGCACACACACACACACACACACACACCAGCCCCTGCAAGAGGCCGCCTAGGGCATCAAGAGTGTGGAGCAGGGAGCCCAGAGCCCTGGGTTCTAGTCCCAGCACTTGCCACCCTCCCCCCACCCCCACCTGACACTGTGTGCTCAGGCAAGCCCGTTACCCTCTCTGATCCCCAATACCGCATCTGTAAAATCCAGCATTGCTCTAGAAGGCTTTCTAAGGGCCCCTCTAGCCCAGCACTCTGAGAGGCTCCAAGGGGCAGCCCAGGATTTAAGAAGACTCAAAAGGAGACAGAAGGACCTGGGCCTTCCAGCGTCTTGATGGAGAACAAAGAGGTGTTGCAGAGGCCATAGAAATGCTGGACCTTAAGTTGTTCCCCAGATGGGGGAGCAGGCTACGGATGCTGGGGTCCTGGCCATGGAAGGCTCCTGGGGGAACACACACCACGGAGGCTCTCTCAGAGCACTTGAGGGACAGAAGTGACATGCAGGAGAGGGGTGAGGCAGAAAAGAAAAAGGGAACCAGAGGGAAGGAACCAAGGCTGCAGATCTGGAAAGGCAGGAGACCGGCCCACTACCTGCCCGCCATAGTGCCGAATCCAGTTCGAGGGACCTCTGGGGACCCCTGTCTCCCCGGGACAGGGGAGCGTGAGAGGGGTCTGACTGGAAGGGGCGGGTGGGGGTGGGGACAAGCTGTTTACCTTGGCTTTGCTCATGTTCTCCTTGGGCCCCTCGAGCTGCAGCCAGAAGTAGGGGGTGTCTGGGCGGCTCTGGAAGGCGTTCAGCTTGACCCTGAAGATGCGCTGCACTTGCAGCCGCTGCCGCTGCACCCGGGGCTTTGATTTGGTCTGCACCATGAACCATTCCTGCGCCGGAGGGTCGCCCCCGGACAGGAGCATGGCTGCCCCGCCCGCCCCTGGAAGGAGGGCGTCGACAGTGTCACCGGGCTCCCAGCGCGGGAGGCGCCCCAGCCGGGTGCCCGAGGAGCCCAGGCCACGCCCCCTCCTCCGAGCGGCGCGCCCCCTAACCCCCCCCCCCCCCCCCCCCGCGCCCGGGCCCGGGTCCTCCCGGCTCGCGGACCCACCCGCCACCGCCCGGGCGCCCGTCCGCCCGAGCTCCGTCCCTTTTGGCGGCGGCTCCCGCGACAATCTCTTCCTGCCAGGGGCCGCAGCTGGGGGTGGGACCGCTGGGGCTCCCGCCGCCCTTCCCTCCGCCCCCAGCCTTCCCCCTTCACCACTGCGCCAGCCCCCGCAGGATGAACCCTTTCCCCGTCTGCCGGGTGGCTAGAAGGGGCGCGGAAGGCCGGGGGAGGGGGCGACGAGGCGGGGGGGAGGGGGCGGGAGGGTCCTCGAAACCTCCGCCTTCCACCCAAGTTTTAGGCCTCGAGCCAGAATCAGGGGTCAAAGTTAATTTCCTTCCACGTTCCCCTTTCCTGGGTGGAAGGAAGAGGAAGGGAAGGAGGGGCGTTCGGGTGCGGGAGAGGGGGCTTGGATTCTGGGACTTTCTCCCAGCTCCTCCCACCGCGCCCCTCCCAGCCCTCCCTGGAGAAGCGGACCTGTGCCACTCCCCCCCCCCGCCCCCCGGCCCCGGAGGAAAGGGTTAAGGGAGAGCAGGGTGGGGAGCCGGGGAGGCCGGGGCCTGAGGAAACTCCGGGCTGGAAATCTAGCAGGAAGCTGAGGGTAGCGGCACCTCCTCCCCACCCCACCCCCAAGTCTGGGGACAGTCGGGGTTGGCAGGCAGCCCAGACCCTCCTGAAGCCCCCAGGGCCGGAGGGGCGGGAGAGCCGCCCGAGTGTTCAGACTCGCGCTGTTTATGAAAGCCCCATTTAGGGAGTTTGAGTAATGCCGGGAGGGGAGGCTTCAGGATGGGAGTGAGGGTCTGGCCTGTAATGCCGCCTTTGAGGGTTCCCTCAACCCTTGACCCACAGCCAACCGCTTGGCATCAGCGGTCAGGCACCAGCTCTGGGCTGCCCCCCGCCCCCCCGCCGCCGCAACACCCTGCCCCGGAGGCGTCATCCGCACAAAGAACACCTTATGCAGCCCTGCGGCCTGAACAGAAGAACCTGGCTCTGTGGAAGGGCGCAGTCTGGGTCCTGGGCTTCAGTGACCTTTATTTTACGAACCCCAAATGAGACGGGCATTCTAACAGACACAAGTGTACCTATGGGGACAAAGGGCAGTGGACTTTAATTTTAGGCCAACCCTGGAACATCTCCCCTGGGGGGCCATGGCATGGGGGGCCCAACTGGGGAGAGGTGGGTGCTCACACTGCTCCTAGTCCGGACTGGACTCAGCGCATCCTGTCCCAGCCCACCCCCACTCCTGTTGCTTCTCCCTAGACTGGAATCCAGAAAAGGAAGAGGCTCCACAGCCTTCTGCTGGGCCCCATCTGAAGTCCCTGTCCTGCCACTTTAGAGCACGTGGAAGCAGACCCCCAGAGTGAACGTCAGGTCCTCTCTGCTCTTCCTACCTCTATCTGCTCTCCCTTTATTCAGAAGAGGCTCCTGCCTCCTCATGCTTCAGTTTCTCCTCGGAAGCAAGGTGAGAGCCTCCTACCCCTGCTTCTCACTCTTCCCTGAATAACGTAACTCTTGTTGACCTCTTCCCACTGACTGTGGACCCCACGCACAGGGGCATCTTCAAGGAAAACTCTCAGGTTAAATCCTAAGTTTAAAGGGGCGGTGCAGAGGATGGAAAGAGGTCAAGTTTAGGATAAATGATAAAATGGATAAAAGAGGGTAATTTATGTAAACTCCTGTGACTCCGTTTCTTCAGCTCGTAAGAATGGGGATAATAATACCTTCAGCACAGGTTGCAAATCAGACCGCACAGGTGCGTACCACACCTGGCACGTTTTCTGGCACAGAATAGATACCCAATATATTTTAATTTTCCCTTCCTAGATCTTGTCTCTTGTCCCCACCTCACCTCTGGCCCATATGTCACCAGAGCTTCCCAGAGATCCCCTCTTTCCCACTGTCATCTGCCTGGCTCTAGATCAGGCTCTCCTCACCCTTCCTGCTAACCCATCCCCTCCTCCTGCCTCTCCTCCTGAATGTAGTTGATTTAATTAAATAGCCTGGCTCCAGTCCCAACTTCGCCAGTGATGAGTTGTGCACGATTAAGCAGGTAGCTGAGTCCTTGACCTCTCTGGGCTTCCTCATCTAAATTCATTCACTGGGCCAAATTCATTCACTCATTCAACAAATTCGACACATATTTATTGTTTACTATAAGCTGGGCTCTGAGAGTATAGCGTTGACTAAGTTAACTCCTGGCCCTCATGGACTGGGAGAAGAGAGAAGAAAACAGTTGTGATTTCAGGGGATGATAAATATTCTACTGGAAATAAAGCAAGTTGGGCTGATGAAGAGTGCCCAATGGGACCTCTCCAGGGAGGGGATAGTTCAGCTAGAGGCAGAGCAGGAACCCGCCCTGAGATGATGATGTGCAAAGCTCTTAATTTTTGATCAAACCTCTCCCGGCGTGAATCTGTTTTAGTGATTCCTTGCCTACAACATAAGTTAAAACTTGTTCGATTGTGATAGAGGCTTTCCTTGCTGCGGCCCAAATCTACCTTCCCAACCGCTCAAGTCTAAGGAGAATCCGATCTGTCTCGGCATGTCTGGCAACAGGGGAGCACACCCTGCCAGGAGTCTGTTTGCATAAGGAATGAGAAGCCTCCGGAGAAAGTTCTTCGTGATTAAAGGAGGGGCCTGCCCTGTAAGCCTGACATATAGGCTTATTCCAGTTGCTGGAGGTGGGGGTGGGGAGCCCTGGGATCCAGACAGCCTGCTTGGGACCTTTGTGTGGGAGTAACCCAGAGGGGAGACAGGCTTCCCCCTGACTTTACCAGAATCCTGAGCAGCTTGCCCTGGCGGGCTCCCGTTGGAACAGAAGTAGCCTCCCAGAGGCACAAAGAATGGTCAGGACTTAAGGCGCTTTCAAATAAGCAAGCGGAGGCAAGAGCCAAGGAAACTGGAGTTACTCCCCGTATTGGTCAGGATCTCCGTAGGAAGCACATGGTCCCCTCCAAAGGAATGGCTGAAGGAAGGTTACAGAACGGATCTCTATAGGGATGTGGGCAGGGTGAAGGAAAACCAGTAAGCGGTTCTAGGGTGAGTGTGGGGGAAGCTGTTACCATTGTAGGCCTGAAAGGGAAAGGGGAAGAAGTGGTTGCCGGAACCAACCAATGGACCAGAGCTGGAGCTATAGAGGGCCACAAGACAGGAACTGTGGCCTTAGGTAAAGATGCGCAGCCACCGACAAGCTGCGACCCAGAGTGGAGGGAGCACTTCCAACTTGCTGCCAGTGACTGGCATTGGCCAAACCCGGATGGAAGCCAAAGGGCAAGGAAGTAGGGTGGCGGCAGGCCATTGAGGTCAGCCTCCTGGACACTGGGCAGGGTGTTGGAGAGCAAAGAGGAGAATGGGGAGGGACACAGAATGACCAGCATACCCCTTTGTCTGTAACACCCATAGGCTGACGAGGCCCAAGGAAATTGGAGACACACTAATTTCCCCGGCTCCTCCCCATCACACACTCTCTCAGCAACAGGGATGAATATCCCTGCACTCCCACTCAGAACACAGGGCTCAGGCTCGCACTCAGACTCGCCTTCAAATCCCAGCTCTGTCACTGTATCAGCATTACAGGTTACCACAAACCAGGGGGGTGGCTTACAACAACGGAAATGTATTCTCTCACAGTTCAGGAAGCTAGAAGTCTGAAATCAAAACATACAAGCCACTATTAGCAACTTGGTGCATGAATAGACAAAGTGTTGAGTGGAACAGACCAACAATGTAGAAAGAAGAGCAAGTACACACTGAAATTTAGTATATGACAAAGATAGCCTTTCAGTCTGTGAAGATAAGATGAATTTTCCCTAAAGACCTTGGGATGATGGGGTAGCTTTCTGAGCTAAAATAAAATATCCACACCTCACCTTGTACACCAAAACAAATTCCTGAAAAATCTATTATTTAAATATTAAAAATGAAATCATAAAAATACTATAACAATGGGAGAATTTTTTTATTATTATATTTGGAGGAAGCAGGTCTTTCTAAGAAAGACAGCAGGTCAGAAGTCATCAAAAACTTGTTTAATACATTCAGTTACATAGGGGCGCCTGGCTGGCTCAGTCGGTGGGGCATGTGACTGTTGAACCCCAGGTTGTAAGTCTGAAGAAGCAGGTTCCCGGCCTAGCAGGGAGCCCGATGCGGGACTCGATCCCAAGACCCTGGGATCATGACCTGAGCTGAAGGCAGACGCTTAACGACTGAGCCACCCAGGCGCCCCCTGAAAATAAATCTTAAAAAAAAAATACAGGGGTGCCTGGGTGGCTCAGTCGGTGAAGCGTCTGCCTTCGGCACAGGTCATGATCTCAGGGTCCTGGGACCGAGACCTGCATCAGCCGGGAGCCTGCTTCTCCCTCTCCCTCTAGTGCTCCCCCTGTTTGTACTCTCTCTCCGTCTCTGTGTCAAATAAATAAATAAATAATCTTTAAAAATATATATATTCAGTTACATAAATACAACATTTTTTTCCCATGGGAAAATAAACCCCATAAGCAGAGTCAAAAGATAAATGAAAAGCCGAGGAAACTGATTTGCCAATTATATCACAGACCAAGAGCTGATTGCCTTGATATTTAAACAGCTTTTACAAATCAGTAAGAAACAGACTAACTCGGGGTGCCTGGGTGGCTCAGTCGGTTAAGCGGTGACTTCGGCTCAGGTCATGATCCCTGGGTCCTGGGATCGAGCCCCACATCGGGCTCCCTGCTCTGCGGGGAGCCTGCTTCTCCCTCTCCCTCTGCCTGCCACTCTGCCTACTTGTGTGCTCTCTCTATCTCTCTGTCAAATATATAAGTAAAATCTTAAAAAAAAAAGAAACAGACTAACTCAATAGAAAAATGGACAAAGGATATAAAAACTCCCCAAAGAAGGAGATATAAATCGTTCTTAAACATATGGGAAAAAATGTTCCCTTTCATTCGCAATAAGAGAAATGCAAATCAAAACTATGGCAAGATTTTTCATCTACAGAGTGGCAAAAATGAGCAATGCTTGCTAACACACTGTTGACCATGCTCTGACCCTGCTAGCATGTCCTCACAACCTCCAAGGACAGCAATTAGCAGTGTCAATTAAATTTTAATTGGATATACTCTGGATCCCAGCGATCACACTCTAAGAATGTATTTTACAAATATATTCTCACACGCGCTTAAAAAAATTCTTCGCGGGCGCCTGGGTGGCTCAGACGGTTAAGCGACTGCCTTCGGCTCAGGTCATGATCCCAGGGTCCTGGGATCGAGTCCCTCATCGGGCTCCCTGCTCCTTGTGAGCCTGCTTCTCCCTCTGCTTCTCTCTCTCTCTCTCTCTCTCTCTGTCTCTCATGAATAAATAAATAAAATCTTAAAAAAAAAAATTCTTCGCAGCATTGTTTGCGGTGGCAAAATATGGTTGTCCATTCATGCAGTGGGATGCAATCATTCAAAAAAAGTAGGAGGTAGAACTGTCCTAATATGGAACTAGGTCCAAGACCTATAAAAGTGAACTTTGGGGATGCCTGGGTGGCTCAGATGATTAAACATCTGCCTTCAGCTCAGGTCATGATCCCAGGGTCCTGGGATCGAGCCCCACATCGGGCTCCGTGCTCAGCAAGGAGCCTGCTTCTCCCTCTGCCTGCCTGTCTTCCTACTTGTGATCTCTCTCTCTCTCTCTGTCAAATAAATAAATAAAATCTTTAAAAAAAAAAAAAGTGAACTTTGTAAAGCCTAGTGCAAGGGCAGGAGGGCTGTGGGGAACCACCCAGTTGCTGATTGATTGCCCCAGCGCACCAGCCAGCACCCACCAGAGGCGCGTGTGCTGTGTGCTAAGGAAGCTGAGGCTGAAGGGGACCCCCCGGAGCAGAGGCCCCTGTCATGTGTGCATGCAATCTTATGTTTTTGTGAAATGTGGAAAAGATATTTTAACCCCAGTGTGTAAGACTGCTGTGTCTTTCCCTTCAGGCTTCCCTGTCACACTTCCCCTTGGGTCAGGTGACGTTGGAAGAGCCAAGAGCAGTTTTGGGATCCAGCAAAAGGAAGGTGGGTTGGAGATACATTAATTATAAGTTTAGTGGGATAGATTTATGTGCCTTGTGGTAACTTCCACACAGAGTTAAGTTATTGCTTGCCATCCCTGTGCTGAAATGGCTTTCAGAAATATGCCTTTTGCCTGACTTGGGATGGCCACACAAAGATATAACTCATACAGACTCACAACAGGCAGTTAATAAGTTTTTTTTAATTTAAAAAATTTTTTTGGTCAGGGGGCGCCTGGATGGCTCAGTCAGTTGGGCATCTGCCTTCGGCTCAGGTCATGATCTCAGGGTCCTGAGATCAAGTCCCACATCGGGCTCCCTGCTCAGCTGGAAGCCTACTTCTCCCTCTCCCACTCCCCCTGCTTGTGTTCCCTCTCTCACTGTGTGTGTGTCTCTCTCTGTGTCAAAAAAAAACAAAACAAAAAACTTAAAAGTCTGAAGTTCAGGGGCGCCTGGGTGGCTCAGTCAGTTAGGCATCTGCCTTCAGCTCAGGTCCTCAGGTCATGATCTCAGGGTCCTGGGATCGAGCCCTGCTTCGGTCTCCCTGCTCAGTGGAGTCTGCTTCTCCCTTTCCCTCTGCCACTCCCCTGCTTGTGCTCTCCCACGCACTCTCTCTGTCAAATAAATAAATAAAGCCTTTAAAAAAAAAAAGTCTGGGGGTGCCTGGGTGGCTCAGTCGTTAAGCATTAAGCGTCTGCCTCTGCCTTCGGCTCAGGTCATGGTCCCAGGGTCCTGGGATCGAGCCCCGTGTGGGGCTCCCTGCTTGGCAGGAAGCCTGCTTCTCCCTCTCCCACTCCCCCTGCTTGTGTTCCCTCTCTCACTGTGTCTCTCTCTGTCAAATAAATAAATAAAATCTTGGGGAAAAAAAAGTCTGAAGTTCAATCTCTGGGCTGTCTGGCTACCTCATTCAAAGGGAGTCCTTGATGTTTCCTTTTTTTTTTTTTTTTTTTTTTTAAGATTTTACTTATTTGAAAGAGGGAGAGAGAGAGAGTACAAACAGGGGGAGGAACAGAGAGACAAGCAGGCTCCCTGCAGAGTGGGGAGCCCAACACAGGGCTCGATCCCAGGACCCTGAGATCACGACCTGAGCCCAAGTCAGACACTCAACCGACTGAGCCACCCAGGCGTCCCTTCGGATGTTTACTTTTAATCTGATTTCACCCATGTGATAAGGAATCTGGGGCAGGATGGTGGGAAAGATCACTGGACCTGGAGTTGGGAGCTAGCCTTCCAATCTCTAGACATTACTTAAGCCCTCTGTGCCTCCGTTTCCTCAGCCACGAAACAAGGATAATAGGATTGTTGGGAGAGGATTAAATGAGATGAGCTATGTAAAGGGCTTGATGAGGTGCTGGGAGCAGAGTGAGCACCCCTGTTACCTATTTCTGTCACGGCTATTCTCAGTGAACATCTCCGAGCCTTAGTTTGGGATTGCAGCAAACTTGGAGTTAAAACACAGAAAGCACTCCCCTAATATGCATCACAAAATGGCAGCTTTTATTATTCACTACACAAGGAGGCACAAGGAGTTTATAAATATAAACACTGGCTCTGCTCTTTAGGACCTTACAATCTGGCAGGGGAAACAGGGAAATCTCCCTAAAAATACAGTTAATGAGGCAAATCTGTGATTACCGAGCGCCAAACGACTGACGATTCTGAGAAGTGGGAGCCAATCTGTGAAAACGCACAAGAGGATCGGATGTGAAGTTCACATAGGCACAGGGCACTGTTTTTCCGACCTTTCTCCTCCCGCCTGCCCACCCTACCTTCCACTTGGTACTGCTGCCCCCTGGTGTCAGGCACCCTCCCAGCGCTCCTGGGTGACAATCCGGACACCGTTCAGCCCCGGGGCAGTCTGGAGGGAGAGGAGGCCACCTGCCCACGGCACAGCCGGGCAGGACTTGAAGCTGAGCTGGGTCCCACTGGGAAGAAAGGAGGTCTCTCTTCTTCAGATTCTCCAGCCTGGACAAGGACACAAACAGCAACTGCCTAGGTGGAGGAAAGGGAAAAACTGAGAATTATTGTCCCGTGGCAAGTGAAAGGCCTGTGACACATCGGGATGGAGGCAGGGTCTGAGTGTTCCACATACATGGGCTGCATCTCCAAAGGTTACGGAATCACAAAGCTTTAGATTACACGGCCCCTCCCTCTCCTAGAGCTTCAGCTTTTCCCTCCCTTCCTGGCATCAATATATAAATATGTATGTGTGTTTCCTCAAAAAGAAAATTGAAATCTCAACCCCTTTCAAGATTTGTGGTTAGATCTTTTGTAGAATGTTGCCCAGTTTAGGTCACACTGAGGTTATGGGGTTTGGGAAAGAATATCACAGAAGTGATGTGTGCTTCTCAATGCATTGTATCAGGGACATCTGATATCAACATGAATTATTGCTGATGATGTTAACATTGACTGCTTGGTTTAAGGTGGTGTTTGCTTGGTTTCTCTACTGTAAAGTTGCTCTTTTTCCCTTTCCGTACTCTATGTGTTAGAACAAGTTGCTAAGTCCATACCACGTTCAAAGTAAGAGGAATTAAGTAAGCTCTACCTCGTAGAGCAAGGGGTATCAAAGAATTTGGGATTGTATTTTAAAACCCTCACAGTAATTAGTATATTTAGGAACAGATATTTTGAGGTCTGCAAATATCCTGTTCTACCTTAAAGTTTTACCTACTGATTTTAGCATTCATCAATGGATCTTGCCTGTAGCAATTATTAATGTGATGGTCTAATGGTGATTTTCTATTTCACTTATTCCTTCTATAGTTATTAATTGGAATTCTTCTTTAAAGGAAACTTGTCCCTTCTCCCTCAGTGAGTTATTTATTCAACCATTTATTTGTGTCAGTATGGATTTACAAAGATTTATTTTATTCTTTGTGTTATAATCTAATATCACTGTTATTTATTACATTGCTCAAATTGTTTCAGCCTTGGCTATTAGGACATCTTTTGAGTTGGCTCCTGCATCCTTTTGATATCCGCCCCCACTCCCCTGCCTATTTTTTTAGCCCTAACTTTCTAGAAATTCAAGTTGCTCCCGGTTTGTCTTGCATTAGAATTAGTCATTTTTCCAAGGAACACTGGTTCTTTTTATTGAAGAATGGTGTTTAGAAACCAACATCTGGATGTTAGGTGCGCTCATTGTTAACGTGGTGCCCCTTCTTTTAGGACTTTTTAGCTGACAAAACTAGCAAATATATGTATGTATATTAGCTCGCATATACATACTATTTATATTATTTGTATGTCTGTATATATAATATATATTATATATATCACACAGGTATATAATATAATATATATTTTATATAAAATATTATACAGATATATACTAAATATTATATATATAATACAGATATCTGTAGCTTATGAATCTATATAGAGTGATATCTACCTACATAGATCTATCACATATATTCTATAATTCTTTGTGAATATGTATATAAAACAAGCATGAGTTCATGCTGGTATCTCCAACTCAAATCCAGCCCCACAGGTTTATTCTAGGCTTTCTCCCCAACCAACCCCTCTTTCTCTGACAGTAAAAACCTTATGTCCCATTAGCTACAATTTATCTACTTATTTGTTCAAAACTAATATACATGTTAAATCATTTCAGAATTGTCAATCTGTGACAAATTTACCGACTATAATGTTTATAAATGATTCCTTCTTTTTTTCTTTTTAATGTATGGTTCCTTTTGTCTGTAGCCTTACAGTATCCAGTCAAAACATTGCTTTCCAAATTTACTTATTTTAGCTTTTCCCCCACCCCCACTACCTTTTTCATATATATTTGTAATATAGTTAAATTCTTATGTTACATCCTGGGACTGAATAATTTTGTTTGTTTGTTTGTATACAATTAACTTTGGTCTTTGTAGAGTTCTATGGATTTTGATAATGGTATAGTCATGTATTTGCCACCATACTATACAGAACAGTTCCATCACATTAAAAATTCCTGTGTGCTGTCACTTTAGAGTCAACCATTCCTTGTTCTCTAATCATTTCCCCTGGCTTCCACTGATCTGTTTTCTTTCCCTATCCGTTTGCCTCTTCCAGAATGTCAAGCCTAGGTCAGGAGCCCCAGTTTCCATGGTATTATGAGTTTCCCCTGTCTTGGCATTAAACATTCTGTAGTCACACTTCTCACTTACTCTTCTGTGTCCCTGTGAAGCAGTATTTCCCAAATTGTCTCAAGCAGCTGTTGAGTGAGTGAGGTGTCACTGGAACGTGAGCCCCACAAGGATAGAGATGTGTCTGTTGTGTTTGAAGTTGTGTCCTTGGTGTCTAGAACAGTGCCTGGCATATAACAGGCACCAGGAAATATTTGCTGAATGAATGAAAACATGAAGATTCATATCTGTGGTACCAGCCTCCCAGATGGTCCATATGACCCTCACTTCCTGCTGTTCCCACAGTAAATCAGGGCTAGTCTGTGTAACTAACAGAGTATAATGGAGAGGACCAAAGCTAGCTTATAAAGTTCCCGCCTTGGCTTCTTGGATTGCTAATGCTGGGGAAAGCCAGCTGCCATGTCATGAGAACACTCAAGCAGCCCTGTAGAGAGGCCCATGAAATGAAGAACTGAGACCTTCCACCAATAGCCAGCATCAACTTTCCAGCCTAACTGAACCACCTCAGAAATGCATCCTCCCATTCCAACAAAGCCTTCAGATGACTGCAGCCTCAGGAAAGACTCCAAGCCAAAATTGCTCAGCCAAACCACTCCCAAATCTCTGACCTTGGAAACTGTGAAAGATAATTTTTTATTGTTGTTCTAAGCCACTAAGTTTTGGGATAATATGTAATATAGGAACAGATAACTAATAGTGTATTGTCCTAAATAAAAGAGCTTCATGACCAAGTACATTTAGGTAACATTGGATTATACAGCTAAAGGGATTTATTTACTGGAGGAATCTTCAGAGCTTTTAATATGCTAAATGCTCATTGAGAATGCCCATTCTCATTTAACTGTTTACTTCTTGTTCATCATGTTACCTTTCCAGTTTAGAAATGTAGTTGTAAGTAAATCTACAATCTCCCAGCATCCCAAGTAAAAGGGAGATTGTCCAAGAACAGCAGGAAAAGGAGAATCTCCTGAGGAATGAGGGAGTTGGCCTTAAAATTCCTACTCTTCACTCGTTCAAGTAGCTACTTCAAAATCACCTTTCATTTGGGAATCCCATGCCTCATGGCTACATCCGCCAAGCTGGCATCAAAAGATAATGCTCTTCCTTACGCTGCATGGGTCCAAACATGGACACCCTTGCTTAACTTGCCATAACACAACTGAGATCAGAAAGACTGACAAAACTTTACATGAAATTCAGTGTGCTAGATTGAATTGGTCGTCAAAAGAGATATGTTCCAGTCCTAACCTCTGGTACTTTTGAATGTTACCTTATTTGGAAATAGGGTCTTTGCAGATGTATTCAAGTTAAGATACAGTCATACTGGATTAGGTAACTGAGTGTCTTTATAAGAGAAATTTAAACACAGAGTAGACACAGGGAAGAATTACATGTAATGACAGAGGCAGAGATTGGAATGATGTTTCTACAAGCCAAGGAATACCAAAGACTGCCAACAACCATGAGAAGCTAGGAGAAAGGACTAGAACAGATTCGCCCTCAGAGACTCCAGAAGAACGAACTCTGCCAACAACTTGATTTCAGACTTCTGGCCTCTTGAATTATGAGAGAATAAATTTCTATTGTTTTAAGCCCCCTAGTTCGTGGTGCTGTGTTACAGCATTACAAACATTAAAGAAAGCTAAAAGGAGGGACACCTGGCTGGCTCAGTAGGAAGAGGATGTGACTTTTGATCTCGGGGCTGTGAGTTCGAGCCCCATGTTGGGTGTAGAGTTTACTTAAATAAATAAATAAATATTTAAAAGAAAGAAAGAAAGAAAAGAAAGAGGGGTGTCTGGGTGGCTCAGTCGGTTAGGCATCTGGCTCAGGTCATGATCTCAGAGTCGTGAGATAGAGCCCTGCAACCCACGCTGGGCATGGAGCCTGCTGGGATTCTCACTCTCCCTCTCCCTCTGCCCCTCCCCCTCCTGCCCCATCTGCCCCCCACCCCACCCCCACTCACACCCATGCATCCTCTACACCAGCCCTCACTCTCTCTCTAAAAAAAAAAAAGAGAGAGAGAGAGAGAAAGAAAGGAAGAAAAATAATCTTCAAAAAAAAAGAGCTAAAAAGAATTACTCAGAGGAACATAAAATGTCGTGCTACCTACTTACGGAACAGCCACCTTGCCCAACCTTGGCTCCCTGACTTACTGCCCGGCCAGGATCCTGCCCCACTGTGGTAGAGGCCACTTGAATGCACTCAGGTCTAACTAGATCCCTCAGGGTTCAGGCCTAAGAGAGAAAAACATAGAGCGATGCTCCTTCTAACGTTACGCAAGGTCTGAGTGATAAATCCACATTTCCTGACCCTGGATACTCTTCATCCAGGACAACTGACATCGTGAATATCCATTCCTTTCAGGGAATGTCTTGTCCACACCCCCTCCCCCACCCCAAAAGGGACGGATTCAATAGATTCTCTCAAAACATAGTCATCTACCATTACTATAAGAGATACACAAACAATGGGAAAGGATAGGTTCAGTGAGCTTTCTGAAAGATCCCGAAGTACTTCCCCACCATTACACATTGTTCTGTAACTGCCTATTATAAACTTTGAGTTCCGTGAGAGAAGGAACCATGTTCGTCTCACTTACAGTTCTATCCCCAGTAGCTATCCCAGAGGATGCTGCATAGTAGGACCGCGATAAACATTTATAGATGAGGCAGCTAGAGCCCAGTTAGGTCTGGGACGTGCTAGAGATTACACAGAGAGTTGATGGTTGAGTTAGTGCTCGAGCCCAGCAACCTTTCTGTTCCCTGACCCCCCACCTTAGCTGAACCTATTTAGCTAAGCTAATCAGTAAGTAAAGACCAAACTTCTCTTGCCTAAACTACTGCAAAACCCTTTCTGATCTCCCTACCACTATTTCTCCATACAGTTTCTATTTTTTGTCTGTTTGTTTGTTTAGATTTTATTTATTAATTTGACAGAGAGAGACAGCGCGAGCAGGAACACAAGCAAGGGGAGTGGGAGAGGGAGAAGCAGGCTTCCCGTGGAGCAGGGAGCCCGAAGTGGGACTTGATCCCAGGACCCCGGGATCATGACCCGAGCCGAAGGCAGACGCTTAACAACTGAGCCACCCAGGCGCCCCACTCCATACAGTTTCTAAACCTTAAATCATGCATGCATGTGCACACACACATATCCACACCTGTAGACCCTCTGACCAAATCAGTCCTTTGCATGACTGATTAAAGCATCCCAAGTCTGATTCTTTCCCACCAGTGTGGTCTTGACCTCATGTTTTCACCCTCAGGCATGACCCCTCTCATGCCTATCTTGTTTATCCAGAAAACTCCCCCACTTCCTTGAAGATGGAGCTCAAAATCACCTGTTTTGTAAAATGTTCTTTGACCCTCCCTCTCAAGCTCAGCTCCCAGTGTTTCCATAGCAACAGACCGTTTCTGCCTCTTGGACAGCTCACATAAAATCACCTCACCCCTGCCACCAGGGATGAAGGTCTCTGGTGACTGCTTTATCTGTTCCTCCACAGCAAGGCCCCAATGTGATGCCCATGGCCCTCGTGCCTAGCTCAGGGCTTGGCACACAGTAGGGGCCCTGGGGGACTTTGTGGGGAGTTGGCTAAGTGAGGAATGAGACACGGAGGCCACTAAAACCAGCTCCCAAAAGGCAGCCAAATCCCTCTGCCCTTCCCACATCTGGAATTTCCAGGAAGTGCCATTTTTTTCTGCAACCTTCTTCAAGCAACTGAGATTATCTAAGCAGCAAGACAGAGCCAGGTGAGGGGAGAGATGGGTCGCAATGTCAAGAATGTGAGTGCCCTTCCCCTCTCCTAAGAACACTGTTCCAGGTGAGCCTCACCCAGGACAGCCCAGGCAAGATCTGTGAGAAGGGGGCAGGGAGCTATTTTAGAGTCTGGAGTGGGAAGTAGCACACAAATGACTCTAGTTCTCAAGCATTCTTGTGTTGAATAATTACCTAGGGCACTCTTTCAAATGCAGATACCAGGGTACCTGGGTGATGCAGTCCCTTAAGCATCCGACTCTTGATTTCAGCTCAGGTCATGGAATCAGCCCAGAGTCAGGCTCTGCGCTCAGCGTGGAGTCTGCTTGTCCCTGTCCCTCTGCTCCTCTCTCTCTCAAATAAATATATAAATAAAATGTTTTTTTAAAATGCAGATACCTGGGTCCTGCCCCCATAGTCTATAATTGAGTAGGTCAAGGGTTGCCTAGGAATCTACATTAAAAACTAAAACAGGGGCACCTGGCTGGCTCAGTCAGAGCTTGCAACTCTTGATCTCAGGGATGTGGGTTTGAGCCCCACGTTGGGTGTAGAGATTACTTAAAAATAAAATCTTCAGGGGCTCCTGGGTGGCATCAGTTAAGTGGCTGCCTTGGGCTTGGGTCATAATCTCAGGGTCCTAGGATCGAGCCCTGTGTTGGACTCCCTGCTCAGTGGGGAGTCTGCTTCTTCTTCTCTCTCTGCTGCTCCCCTTGTTGTGCTCTCTCACTCATGCTCTCTCTCTCAAATAAATAAAAATAAAATCTTAAAAAAAATAATAAATAAAATAAAATCTTTAAAAAACAACAACAAGAAACAAAACCAAAAAACTGTCCCCAGTGATTCAAATGCAAGAAATCCGCAGACCACACTTTGAGAAACCCGGGCCAAGAAAGTCTTTTCTGGCACCAGCTGAAGATCTGGCCTTCTCCTCTCTCCCTCTCTCTCTCAACTCCAGCCTCAGGGACCTAGATGTCTGTAGGGATCCTGGGAAGAGGCAATGACCCTGGGAGGCTGACCCAAGGCAGGATTCCAATAGGAAGAGAGGTTAAGCCTATAAAGTGTGGGCCCAGAGGGCAGAACAGGCCTTGGCAGAGCAAGTCACAGGGAGGCAGATGTCAGCTCCACCCCAGGAAGACTTTCATGGCAGATCTATTGGATCACTCCCAGCTTAAGGCCTGCCATCTAGAAGGGAAGCTCCCACTATCCTTGGGCAACTCTAAATTCCCTGGCGTGGCTACAAGGCCCCTCAGAATCCAGCCCCTGCTTACTTCTCCAATCCTTCACAGTCCCCCATTTCCAGAACTTAGCCTGCACCCCACTTCCACCAAACAGAACTTCTCGGGCTCCTCCAAGAATGCCAAGCCCTCGACCTGTTAGCCTTCTTTGTTTGCCTCTCTCCTCCAGGATTTGGCCTGTTCTGGTAGCTCTGCCTAACCTGCCCGGGCCCTAATTCTGTCATCTTTAAGTTAGTTCCCTCTAACCCCACAGCTGGATGACAGGTTCCTGATCTCTGCTCCTTTTATACCCCATATTAAAATTATTCACTGCCCCACCCCCCAAGACCTGACATACTAGCTGTACAAAAATGATTTACTGGGCACCTGAGTGGCTCAGCGCCCAACTCTTGATTTTGGCTCAGGTTATGATCTCAGGGTTGTGAGATGGAGCCCCATGTCAGGCTCTGCATTTAGTGGGAGTCTGCTTGAGATTCTCTCTCTCCCTCTCCCTCTGCCCCTCCCCCTGCTCACACTCTAAATAAATAAAATCTTTTTATTTTTAAAGTTATATTTACTGAGTAGAACTGTTCGATTTTTTTTTTTTTTTTTTTTTTTAAGAGACTGACTGAGCCAGCCAGGCGCCCTGAGGGTTATCTTTAAAAAAGAAGCCAAAGCCCAGTGAGCTGATCATTTGATGTCAGTTTGGTTCATAAAAATGTGTATTCAGGAAGACAAAGGAAATTCATTTCAGAGCAGCAACCCAGATGGAAGGGGGCGGGGAGAAGGTATCACCCTGGGTTTCCAACCCTCCAATCCAGCTTCCGTCACACCTGCCCCTGAAAAAATAGGTACTTGCCAGGCCTGTCTGGACCCACTGGGCAGAGAGAGGCCCCACCAACCTTAGGTGAGGCTAGTTTCTCAAGTACTAATTCCCTGACTATCTTTTGAGTATGCCCCCCTGCAGCCGGGCCTCACCAACTCAGCCTGGTGGTACTCACTGCCTACCGTGTACCAGGCTCCAAGTGACCAGGGCAGACAAGGTCTGAGTCTCCCCAGCCCACTGGTTGGTCCCATAGCCTGTCAACTGAGGTAAACCAGGTTTCCAACCCTGGCCTGTCAGTGGTGACATGTGGGTGTCCCTGCAAGATAGGCCAGGAGGTCATACAATGCCCTGAGCCAGGGCAAGTGGTGGTAGAGCTGCTGGGGAGCTGTTTGGTTTCCTAGCCTACCTCTGAAGCACAGATCTTTCCAGAATGTCTTCACAGTCCCCGGAGGTGGGAGAATCCAGTGTAGATGGATCCATGCCAGCCCTCCCTCACCCCCAACCGTATTCCAGGGAGATAAGCCTCGCTGGGGCCTGAGCCCCAGGGGTCAGGATATCTGAAGGGGGCTGGGGGCAGGAGCCCAGAAGTGTGGTTGTTCAACCTGCTAGTTGATTAGCTGTGTAACCTTGGACAAGCTCCTTTTCCCTCTCTGAGCCTGGGATTCCTCCTTTATAAATGGGGGAAAGGGACTAGACTGGTGTTTCGGGACCTTGACTATGAATCAGAATGATCTGAGCAGAGGCAAGAGAAAGGAACTTGAAAACGCATAAATCCCTGGGCCCCATCCCAAAGCTCCTAAACAATCTGAATTCCCGTGGAGGACAGGCCTCCTCCAGCCCTGGCCCCCAACCTCACCCCAGCTGGGGAGGATCTGGAGCCCCTCCAAACCTTCCCCGGCACCCGTCCACTGAGAAACTCTTTGGGATACAACCCCTAGGCCTCCTTGGACCAGGGCTCGAGTAAGCTGCCCCATCTCTCTCTCCAAAGACTTCTGGAGCCTGAAGCACTAGTCAGTGAGCAGTTTATTATCCATCAAGCTGTCCCCAGCCTCCCAGCACCATGGCCTGTACACAACTAGACACAGCCTTCACTCCCGTCTGTCCTCACTCCCGGCCTCGGACCCCACTCCCATCCTAGCCCTCCAAGGCAGCACCAGGCCCAAGGGCCACACCTCAGCTAGGGGCAGGGGAGAGGAGGCAAAAGCTGGAGAAAGAGGAGCTAGATCGGCCCCAAGCTTCTGGAACCAGCACCCCAGGAGGAAGGGAAAGTGGGCAAGGCTGGGGGGAGCTGGGGTTGCCAGGCGATGCTTCAGGCAGGAGGCTCTTCTCCAGGAGGTGCAGGGAAGCCACTCAGGTCTCGGCCAATGATCTCACTCACTGTAAAGGAGGGGCAGTTGAAAGATTGGGCTAGGGACTGGT
This sequence comes from Mirounga leonina, assembly GCF_011800145.1. NCBI lineage: Eukaryota > Metazoa > Chordata > Mammalia > Carnivora > Phocidae > Mirounga > Mirounga leonina. The sequence goes on from NW_023270839.1 coordinate 6,659,478, forward strand.
CCCCTCCTCCAGAGACCCCCAATCCATTCCAGGCAGGCCTCAGTCTAGGATGCCTCTAGGCTCCTCCTCTACTGGCTTCTCTTCCACTGGGCCTCAGTTTCCCCAATATGTCTTGATACCTGGTCCCAATCCAATCTCGCTCAATTCCATCCATGTGGGCTCCCAGGCCCCCATCCCAGCCCTTTCCTGCCGGCTCGGCCTGCAACGTTAGGGCAGTGACTGTCAGCAGCGCTGCGGGCGGGGGGAGCCAGTGGGAGGAAGGAGACACAAAATACCAAGGCTCCTCACCACCAACCCTGACCACAGTCACCACGTGGAGGGGAAAGCTGAGGCAAGGGGAAATATGCTCAACTGGGACCTCTGCAAGCCCCTGCCCCTCTCTGAAATACGGCGTCTGAATCCGCAAATTGAGGGAGCTAGGCTGAATGATCTTGAAAGTTCTTCCAGCCCTGAGATTTTGTGATCTGGGGCAGCGAGCAGAGGCAGAAGGGCGAGGGCAGGTACTCCATGCACGCTTCGGAGCTAAGTTTAACTGGATTCAGGCGGCCACATGCACCAAGCGCTTGCCTCCTGAGACCCTCCGACTGGCCCTGAGGGACCGAGGACGCCCCATCTCTGGGAAGCCCAACTCCAGCCCTCAGCAAACATGCAGAGCAAACTCTTGTACACACACACTCACACTCACAGCCCCCAGTCGCACACCCACCTTCCTCCAGCGTGATACCCTGGATAGGGACACTGTCTCGGAAGCCGCTGCCGAAGCCACCCCTGGATTTCTCCTGCTCCGGAGCCCCCTCCCCAGGGCCATAGCTTGGCCCTACCTCATCGTATCCCTCAGCAGGTGGGGGGTGAACACCACTCTGGGGAGGGAAGGGGACTTCCAGCGGTGGGGATGAAGGCAGTGGAGGCCGAAAGGGGGTTGGAGGAGGGAATGGCAGCCCCAAGGGAAATGGGGAGCCCCGTCCTCCGTAGGGGTCACTAGGGAAGGGCCGGGGAAGGAAGGAGACTGGAGATGGGCGGGCACAACCGCTGGCACCCCCAGTCTCAGGAAACATCCGCAGGCCAGGTCTGTAGGATGGCGGGGGCCCCGTCTGGGGGTACAGAGGGGGTGTGCCATAGCTGAAGCCTTCTGACAGGTAAGGAGTTTCATAAGCAGGGTCTTCATGGGGATAGGAGGGGTAAGGGGGCCTGGGTGGTGAGAAGTCCATGTCAGTGCCAAAGGGAGGGCCAGGTGCTGAAGGGAAGCCGCGGAGAGACAAGTCGGGTAAAGGCTCCTCCTTGAAGATCACTAGGTAGGAGGGAAAGCAGGAGGACACACTGGTGAGAGGGCTTGCTGTCTCCCTACTGCACAGCTTCCAACCTCCTCTCCATCCCCAGGCTTCAGCCATAGCTTGGCCCCTCACCATGAGGGCCCTGCATCCCTCTGCCCCTGCCTCAGCTCTCCATATCCCCACCCCGCCACTGTGGGCTGTCCTAGAGCGTACCAGGCAGGAACTTGAAACTCTGGGTAGGACTGCGCTTCCTCCGCCCATTGGAGACATAAAAGTAGACCTGGACTGGCCGGGACACCCGCTTGTTGCTGTACTCGGGGACAGTCAGGGTCAGCGTCACCTGGGGAAGGGCACAGGATGAGGCAGGGAGCCTTCAGGGACCCAGGCTCAGCCCAGCCCTCCCAAGGACCCAAGCTCCGCCTCCTGGCTTTTTTCATTTGCTTAACAGCAAAGTTCATTCCCTCGAGATGAACCTGCTTCTACGGTAGCCAGGCCGCCTCCTCCAGAAAAGAAAAGGTAGCTTCTGGACTCCATTCCCATGGGCAAGAGAGAGAGCTGTGAATTTCCTGCCTTCTCCTGCCACCCCCCAGGGGTGGGTGCCCTAGTGACCCTGGTACCTCGTTGCTCTGCAACCGGTTCACTGTGGCCTCCTCCTCCCATTGCAGCTTCCCATCTGTGCAGGAGGAACAGAGAGCTCCAGCCCAGCTCCAGGGCCCCTGCCCCGTGCTCCCTGCCATTTCCCCTCCTGCTAGAGCCAAGGCCAGACTCAGAAGTCCCCTACGGGGCCTGGCTCACGAGGAGCCCACTGAGTGTTTATTCAATTGGATAGAAGAGGCAGCAAACTGAAACCAAGAGAAATGGCAGGGCCAGCCCAGGAACCAGAGAGAATTCATAATGGAGGCAACTCTTGAACCCCCTCCCCCAACCAGCTCCAAACATTCCCTCCCATGACAGTGCTGGGACGAAGTTCAAGGGTAGGAAAGGGTCCTAGCTTGAAGGAAGACCACGAGATCCCAATCTCAAGATCTAGAACCTCTGAACCTGCTTTGACATGGTCTCAGGGTGCTAAATTTGAGTGTAGGGGCTGGGGCTCTTGATGGGCAGGGTTAGGGGAGGTGGTGGTTTTACCCAGACCCCTCAGTCTCCCCTTCTCCAGCCCTGCAGCTGCCCTGAGGCCCCTCACAGGCTTTGTAATCACAGGCCCATAACTGCTACCAGGCCCATAACTCAGGAGGGTTTCAGGAACTCACCACCCCGAGACCAGGAGTCGCATGCTCCACTGACTGAGCCAGCCAGGGACCTCCCCCCGTCTCTAGAGCCTTTGAGATTGCTGTCACAACCACCTCCCCATGGGAAGCAGACAGGACAATGGGAAGGGCAGTCTCTCCATTCCCTTTTACAGATGAGGAAACAGAGGCTCCACTTGCTAGCTTAGGGACAGCGCCAGAGATCTTTCAGCTGCGCGGTCCAAACTCTTCCTGCCTGCCCCCCGCCCCCGTGGGTGCTCACCAGGGCCCCTCTCGATGAACACCACCTTGGAGTCTGGCAGGAAGTTGGAGCCAGTGAGTACTAGTTCCTCTCCTCCTCTCACGGAACAGGCACTGGGGCTGTACGCCTCTACCTGGGGCAGCTCCTGGGCTGAGCGCTGGGCTGCAGAGCAGGGCAGGAAAGAAGCTGGCTGGGCTGAGTACAAGAGGACAGGACCCTCTGCCCCCACCCTCCTTGGAATAACTGCCGCAGGACCCTGGAGGAGTCCTCCTCAGCAGTAGACACACAAGTAAATCAACAGTATCCCTGGGGTCACACAGACCAGGTAAGGAGCCTGGGCAGAGAGAGAGAGATGAACAAGGTCACCAAAGGCCAGAGTTACCCAGACAGGGACACAGAGCCACCCAGGGACAGATGGAGGCCAGGGCCACTCTAGTCCAGCCCAGAGACAGAGTCTGCAGCAGGGATAAATTAGAACATTGCCCCCACCCCCTCCATAAGAGAAATAAGTGCTGAGTCCCTTTCAGGGCTACCTAGGACAGACAGGACACAGGACACGACGCAGAGGAGATGGGAAGTCACACAGACACACAGAGAGGGAGCGGCAGGAGACACAGAGCCGGCGCAGCGCCTCTTTGCTCACAGCACTCAATGGGCACTGATGCTGTCTGCACCGAGGCGACCTTCCCACTGCCCTGGGGCACGTGCACCCGGAACACGAGCCGCACTCGTGTGTTCTTGCGCCCAATGTCTGTCTCCCCCTTCCGCAGCTCGATGTCTGAGTTCCGGAGCTTCAGGATTCCAGCACAGTCAATGCTGAAGGCAGAGAATGGAAGGCAAGCCCTCCCAGCTGAAGCCAGAATAGTGATGCTCCCATAAGAGGGAAGCCCCCACCCTTCATCCAAAGCCTTGAATGACTTCGTCTGGGAGCCTTGAGGGTGGGGGGTGATTTTCTAATCAAAGGTGGTCTCTCCAAGGTGCTCCCTAACCCCCAAAGTCCTCTTCTAGATCGTGAGAAGCCTGAAACCTGCTCCTAGGGGTGATGTCTAGCTCTTCTGGGAAGAGGAAGAATGGGCCTAGCTTAGACCTCATGGAAAAGTTGGTCCTAAAGCCTGAAGCCTGAGGGGAAGTGAAATGGGGACCTACTTGGCTGCCATGTTGTTCTCAGGAAGCAGGGTCATCTCCAACACTTTGGTACCACTGACGACAGCCTCATAGCTAGCCGTGGCCACCATCTTGCCCGTGATACGGTGCACCTGATAGAAGGCATGAGGCCGCAGGTTCCTTTCATCTGCAGTGCCAATGAACATCTGTAGAGTCAGGGGCTTCTCACTGTAGCCTAGGAGCTGGCAGAGGGAGAGAGAGGCCACCCAGTTGAAATCCCCACTGTCTCATCCTTCATCCATCCCTGGGTTTTCAGTCCACCAGGGGATGAGGATGGTGAAAGATAAAGGATATCCTGGAAGGGATTCCCAGGGGGAATTGGGCACCAGCTGTGGAGAAAACGTGGCCTGGAGTTCACAGTGCTATTCTTGGAATAAGGCCCAAACTGGGCTGGGCAAAGGGGAAAATCTTCCAAGAGAGACTGGCCCAACTCAACAGACAACCTAACTCCCAGTGAACTTTGGCCTCAGCCTAACCCCTCCCCCACATCTGGCACACCACCATTTTCCAGAGTAGACATGAGGCTGGTGTCCCATGGGAAGAATGGAGGGGGGCAGGGTGGAGGGACAGAGAAATAGAAAGTATATCCGGGTCCTTGAAGTGCACCCTTCCTCCCCTAACTCCAGCCCCTCCCCCAGGCTGCCTGCAGGGTCAATGCTGAGAGGGAGTGTGGGAAAGGGCAGTGCCATGGGTCGGCACAGCTGGAGCCCATCTGCAGGGATCTGGGACTAGAGAAGAGAAAGGCTATCAGGCCTGCCCTCTGCCCCTTACCTTGACTACAGGGTGACCACCAGGGGCGGCTTTGACAGCCCCTCGGCTGCCCTCAGTCTCATAGTGGGCCCGGTGGTGGGCTCTAGGCTGCACCTCGATCCTCAGCTCCAGCTGCTCATACTGGCTGGGCAGAGGCCAGTCCAGCGGGGGTAGGGCAGAGGTCCTGGAGAGGAGAGAAGAGCACTGATCATCTGCAGCCTCAGAAGCCAGTCAGAGAAGCACTAGGCCCAGCTCCCTGGGATGTGAGGGAGGAGGGGGTGTGGGTATGGGAGAAAGGAAATCACAGCAGAAATAAAACAGTCCAAAAGCCCAGAAGCAAGGGGAAATAGGAGACACCCCTCTCAGAACCCCTTGAGATGGGGGTGTGGAAAATGGCCCCAGGCCTGAGACTCCCTTCTTTCCAGCTCTGAGCACAGGGTTTGGGGTGGCAAGGGTTCATTCACCTGGATACAGAGGTGAACCTAGACCTAATCCTAATCCCCAGACCTGGATGGGAAGAGTCAAGTAAAGGAATACCACTTCAGACCAGAAAAGTCCTCAGAGGTTCACCCCTTTGTTTTTCAAATAAGGAAACTGAGGCCCCAGGGGAGTAGAATATAGCAGGCCAAGCAAGCCAGTGCCTGACAGAAGCCAGGACTGTTTCCAGCACCTTTTCCTCTAGTTGGGGCCGGACAGGTCAGGTCCAGAAAGCTGGGGGTTACAGATGGGCAATTTTCCTGTATTGAGCTCGAAGACATCCTCCAGGTGGTGGCTGGCAATGTCTGGAGACAATTTGGGGAGTCCCAACTAGGGGAGAGGATGCCACTAGCATCTAGTGGATAGAGGCCAGGGATGCTGCTAAGTCATCCTATGGTGCCCACCACAGCCCCATACAACCCTGCCCTACAGGAACCCAGGGGAACAGGCATTAAGGTTTCTTTCCCCAGTGGAGCCAGCTCAATCTGTCATCCCCAGATTTAGGATTATTGAAATGGGCAGGGTTCCTTGAGAGTGAAAGGGGTGGAAGAACTATAAGCCCTGCTTGTTTTAATATGAATTCTTGGACTTGCAAGCTATTTTATTCAAATTAGCAGCTACACTTTTAATCAATGAGTCAGGGCCCTAGAAATTAAGTGAGGGAAGAGAGACTTCCTGCTACCCAGTGCAGGGCTGAAATCCAGCCAGGCTCATGCCCAGCCAGCGCCAGCACAGAGCTGGGGGTGGGGAACACCCTAGAGGCACTCCTTTTTCACCTAAGTGGTTCTCCTGGGGGGTAGGGAGGTTTTTCCTTATTCGTCCACAGGGAGTGACTGTCCTTTTGCAAATTATGTCTGGAGGGGGTGGGGTTTGGGTTTGGTTTGGTTTGATAATTCTCCCCAAAACTGGGTAGATGGCAGCCATCAAGCTGGTCGCAGATTCTCTCTTGAAATGCCAAGGGCAGAGAACCAGGACCTTTCTTCAAACCCATCCCTTGACCTTCCTGCTCCCTCAGTGGGATGGCTGGAGACACAGGTGCGGCTAGGCACACTCCTCACCTGAAGATGGGGCTGTGTCCCCCAATCCGGGCCTTGGACCAAGCCAGTGGGGAAGGCACTGCCAGGTAGTCCATGCCGGCCACCTCCTTCCGAGGCCCCCCGGGGGGCGCCGCAGTCTCCTCAGCTCCTGCCTGCAGCTTCCCATTGCACGGGGCAGGCTCCTCAGACCGAGGCAGGGCCACGGCCTGCTCGCTGGAAGTCCGCCGGGTCTTCTGCGGGATGCTCTCTGCCGGTGGGGCTCCCACGTAGTCGAAAGGGCCGGGGGAGCCAGGGTCCCGGGCCAGAGGCAATGGGGGTGGTGGCGGTGGCTCGGGCCCCTCCTCCCCTAGGCTGCCACGGCGGGACAGAGCTGGGGAGGCCGAAGACGGGGTTCCCGAGCTGGAATAACGCCGCTTGCCACATGGAGAGGCGGGCCGTGGGGAGGCTGGGGTGGGCCCAGGAGCGCTGAGGAGTAGCCAGCTATCCTCCGGCCCCCGGCCTCCTCCGGGGCTCGGACCATACAGGTTCCAGGGATCGTCGGGGGTCCACGGCCTAGGGGAGGCCCGGGGCGAGGGCAAGGGGGATCCCAGGCCAAAGCGCGAGGCTGCCTCATTCAGCTCGGACTCCACCTCGTCACAGGCTGCGTACAGGGCTGCCTCGTCTGAAGCATCCGAGAAGAAGCTCCACGAGGACAGGCTGCTGCTGCCGGGGCTGGGGCTGAAGAAGGGGCCCCCGCCCTGGCCGCCTGTCTCTCGGTAGCCCCCAAAGCCTTCTGGCGGCGGGTAATCCCTGGGGGAGCCGTCCCCCCAGGTATCGGGGTTGTCCTCCAGCGCAGCCGGCGGGTCAGGCGGGGGAGAGATGGAGGTGATGCGGATGCTGGGGCATTCAAGAACACGGCCTCCCCCAGCCCCCCCGGAACCCCCTCCCGGGCCCCCCAGCCTCACTGACCGGGCGGGCTGGCTCTCCCAAGTGCCAGGTGAGGGGGCCGGGCGGGGTGGTGGCGAATGCATGCCAGGCCGAGGGGGTGGAGGCCGGGGAATGCCAATAGGGGCAGCGCCATAGGGAGGGGGCTCCCCCAGGGCCAGACGGCAGCATGGCGGGGCGTCCTCTGAGTCCAGTTCTGTCAAAATGGGAAGGGAGGGGGACAGAGAGAGGGATGCCACAGGAGATGGGGACAAAGAGAAGCAGGTAAGATGTCTGGGTCCCTTGAGTGGCCAGCCCTCCGAGTGCTGTATGCCACCCCCTCCTCAGCATAAGGTAGGGGGGGTCCCTGAGGTGCCCTTCAGAGCCCCAAAGACAAAAGCAAAGTTGGACCTCAGAAGGTGGAGTACACAGATCCAGACGTCCCAGGCCTTTTCCCACTCGGAGAACCTGACACTCCTGAGCCCCTGGCCCTGGGTCCTGGGGTACCAGACGGGGCGGGTCTTAAGGTGAGGGAGGCGACTGGAGAGGGGCTGGAGCTGGGCCTGGAGGCGTGTTTAGGGAGGCGCTGGGCTGGGCTGGGGGCGACTCACACATGAACCCAATTAGCAGCGGTTCCCAAACCCCCAAACGGTGCTGGCAGGAGCCCCAGTTGCCATCGCAACGGTGGCCAAGGGGGGGGGCGCCGGGGCTGTGGGGACAAGGGGAGGTGGCTCCTCCCTCGCTCCCCCCATCTGGGGACGGGGGTGCAGCGGAGGGGATGCTGCGTGCCGGGCCCGAGCCCGGCCCCGGGGAGGGGGGCGCGGGCAGCGCGGATTCCGTGAGAGCGGCCGCCGCCGCCCCCGGCTCAGTCCCCGCCATCTGCCTCTCATTGCGGCCGGCGGAGGAGGGGGAGGGGCGCCCTGGCGGGGCCCGAGAGCTCCCCCAGCCCCCGGCGTCGGGTCCGCGGGCCCAGGGTCCGGTCCGCCAGCCGCACGGTCCAGAGACCCCCCCTCCCCTGGCGGCGCCGGGGGCTCTCGGGGCCGCTCTTCCCGCCCGCCCCCCATCCCAGTGACAGACGGCCCAGCCGAGAGGCGGCGCGCAGCCAACGGCACCCCCACCCCCACCCCAGTCACAACCTAAAAAGGAGAAAGTGGTGCCCGGCCCCCAGCCTCACCTCCGCAGACCCCGGTGCCCTGCGACTCCCCTCCACCTCTGAGCCCCTCATCCTCCACCCCAGGCTCGCTGCCCTAAAATCCCCAGACTCGGGATCCCCGGGCCCTTTCCTTCACTGACTCCAAGACCCCTTCCCAGCCCCGCACTAACCTTCCCCCGACCCCCCCGCGCCCAGCGGGGGGGTCTCCTTTTCCTCCCCGAACACCAGCTTAAATTCCAGCTCCTCATCCTCGCAGCTTGCGGCCCCCATGGAGCCGGCCAGAGCCCCCAGGTCCCGGTCTGGGTGGGAGGGGGGGAGCTCAGGAGGCTGCCGTATCTTCACCCGTGGCTCCCTCCCTCCCCTCCTCTGAGACGCCCCCTCCTCCGCCGCTGCCTCCTCCCTCCGGACGCCCCCTCGTTATTATAGAAACTTTTCCAAACTTTTTTCCCCAAACTTCTTCAAAGCGCCCCCCCCCCCGCCCGTCCCCGATTGGCTGCCCCGGATGCTCCAGCCCCCCCCCCGGGGATGAGATGGGGAAACCCCCCCCCCCCCCGTCCTCCCCCCCCCCCCAAAAAAAAAAAAAAAAAAGGAACAAAACTGAATTGGAAAAACGGTCCCTCAAGCGTGGTGCGACCTTACTGAAGCTTATTGGCCCGCACTCGTGACAATCATATCCCGCAGGGAGCACTACCACCACACACACCCCCAATTTAGTCTAAGTTCGGGGGCTCCGGGTCCGAGCGCCTTAAAGCGGATACATCCTGGGCCTATAGTGTGGAGAGCCCAGGGAGATCTTAAGTTCTGAAGAGTTGTGCGGCCAACAACTCTCAAGGAAGGACACCTCTCCTCCCCTTTCCCTCCAAGCCTTGAGGCCCAGCGGCCTCTGGGGTTCAGAGTGGCTACAGGCTGCTCTGAAAAGGAAAAGGTCATCGCTCCCCTGAAGCCGCCTTGCCTGGACTTTCTGGAAGCCCAACCGAGTCAGCCCTCTCAGCCACCGTCTCTCCCCAACCCTCAAAGGTGAAGAACATTTAGGCGTCTTGGGGAACTGTTCAAAGGTCCATAGCCCCTGATTGGGCGGTGATCCAGGCCGGGCTTTACCACTGCCCTATTCCCAGCCACCCAGAGGGGCCATTAATTAGCCCCCACGGGAAGTCGGCTCCCTCCTCCCTAGAACCGTAGTCTGGAATGAATCTCTGATCCGATAGCATCCCGCTCCGACTAGCTTGAAAAATCCTAGCCAGGTTTTCTAGGAGCCCGGAGCCCGGCGACCTTGTGGGCCCCAGGGTTGGACACCTGTCACCTGGGCGGGGGGAGGAAGGAAGACTCGGACTGGCGTTTCCAGGAAGGGCAGGCATGGTGGGTCCCTGTTGGCGTGAGAGGGAATTAGATAGGAGATTCTTGACTCGGGAGGCGGACCGGGGTGTGGGAGGTACCATTCCCCGCCCCACCACGAGCACCGAAGGTGTACTTCAGACCTCTCCAACAGGCCGCAGCGACCTTTAATCTAAATCCCTCCAGCTCAGGGCTGCGCCCCCTGCGGCGCCCCAACCCCGCACCTAAAGGGTTAAGCTACGGCCCTCGGGTCAGACGTTTACAAACACTCGGGAGCCGGGCGGGGACCGCGCCCTTTACTCTAATGAGAAACAGGCTCCGCGGGGCAGAGGGGAAGAGGGGAGGGCTGGCCCGGCGGGCCGGAGCTCCGCCGCGGCCGAGGCGGCTCCCCTCCCTTCCCTCCCGTCCTCCCGCTGGCCCGCCCTGGGGACCCCCCCAGCCCCCGGGGACCCCAGTGACGTGCGGAGCTGCTCCGGCTCGGAGCCCAGGACCGCGACGCTGGAGGGGCGGGGATAAGAGGCCAGGCCGGCAGGGAGAGAAGAATGTCCCGGGGCCGCGCGGGGAGGCGGCCTGGTTTGATTTTTTTTTTTAACCCCCCCCCCCTTTGGATGGTCTCCTCGGGTTACATTTCCCTTCCAGCTTCATCTCGGAAATAAAGGAAGGAGAGACCCACGGGGAGGGAGAGCGAGGAACACCCTGAGACCCGCGACCAGCCTCCACCTAAGGGGGGGGTGCAGAGGGAGGAGGAAAGCGGAGGCTAGAAGGGCACGGGTAGAGACCCCAGTCCGGCCCCTGATTCCCCACAAGCCGCCCCCACGCCCCCCTCCGCTGTACAAGCAGACGCGCACATTCTTTTCAAATGTCATATTTCCTTTGATCCTGGGCAGCGTTTCTCCATGTGTCTGGCTCAGCAACTGCCCAGCCAGCCACCTCCCCCTCTCACCCCTCCTTTGTATATTTTCCTGGAGAACCCTCCCCTCCTCCAAGCATCTGGAAGGCCCTGAGGGCTGGCGTCGGCGCACATTCCCCTGGCGACTCGGGCCGCGCCTCCCAGTGACTCAATTTCCCCTCTGCGGGTTTCGGGGGCAGGGTGGGGAACAGGAGAAGAGTTGAGAGTTGTTGAGCGCAAAAGTGGTACGAACGAGCCTGAAGACCGCTCAGAGTGCCAAGCTTCTCTCCGGGGAAGTGGAGGGGGGTGGCCCCCGGAGTCTGAAAACCCTCCGATCCGTCTGGGCTGCGGCAGAGGGATGGAATTTATGACTTCTGCAATGTCCTGCCTGTGGAAGAGCGGGTATTTGTAGGTTTAGATTGCCCTACACTTCCGCTCCCTGGCGACCACAAAGACCCAGCCGCCCTCCCTTCGGGTCCCAGGTTTCTCGCCCGCCTGCCTTTGTTCTCGCTCCGCTGTCCCCTAGCGGGCAAACCTGAGCACGGCTCGGCTGTCTCACCTTGTGTTGGTGGAGCGTTTGCCCTCTGCTCTGCACTTTCCCAGGCTTGATTCAGTGACCTTGGAGGGACGATATTGTTTTGGGGTTTTGTTTTGTTTTGTTTTGTTTTGTTTTGTTTTGTTTTTAATTACACAGATACATTCTCCTTGTAAACGACTCAAGCCATACAAAACTATATAGTAAATCGTGATAGTCCACTATTTTGTATACATTTATTAGCATATATGTACACACACTTGCTCTTTTCAGAACATGAGACCATTGTTACAAGCATTTTTCTTGACTTGCTTTTTTTTTTTTTCTCTGTTAACAAATGGCTTGAAGATCTTTTCCTGTCAGTACATGTGCATCTGAAAATGGTGATAAACATGCCCATCTCTTCAAGGGAGGTTAGTGACACAGCTAGGTCTGTGGGTCCTTTACCAGTGCTAACTCCTTCATCCATGCCACATCTTACAAAGGAATCAGTCTTTGCCTGGGCTTCCCCAAAAAGCTGAGCCTGAGACAAGAATGACATGTGGGCAGCTTACTGTGGAAAGCAATCCCGAGAGACAAGCCGGTGGGGAATGGGAAGAGGGAAACAAGGAAGGCAGGCCCAAGGATGTGGTACTGAGCTGGTCGCTGTCTGAGCAGCTGGAACATTGTCCCACTGGAACCTTCTGTGAGCCATATAGAATGTGATTCAAGAGACAGAGAGAGGAGTGGCTCAGTCGGTTAAGTGTCTGCCTTCGACTCAGGTCATGATCCCGGGATTGAGCCCCACGTAGTCATCGTTGTCAGGCTCCCTGCTCCTTGGGGAGTCTGCTTCTCCCTCTCCTTCTGCCCCTCCCCCTGCTCCTTCTCTCTCGCTCACTCTCTCTCTCAAATAATTTTTTAAAAATAAAAAAAATATGCATAAAAAGAGACATAAAGAGGAATATTTATCCACTCACTCTTACCCCCAGTGGTCAAAAGTTGCCCCTTGAGTGTTAATCCCCTCACTCTTCCACGTTTCCACACGTGTCAACAATGGCAGATGCCCCACAAGGCTGCAGCAAAGGAGTCCCTGGGCAAAGGCAAAGAAAGGAGCTGTAGGGCGCCTGGGGGGCTCAGTCGTTAAGCGTCTGCCTTCAGCTCAGGTCATGATCCCAGGGTCCTGGGATCGAGTCCCACATCAGGCTCGCTGCTCGGCAGGAAGCCTGCTTCTCCCTCTCCCACTCCCCCTGCTTGTGTTCCTGCTCTCGCTGTCTCTCTCTCTGTCAAATAAATAAAATCTTAAAAAAAAAAAAAAAAGAAAGAAAGAAAGGAGCTGTAGTTGGGAGCAGATACTGTCAGGTGACGCCTGCAAGCAGCTGGTTGCCACGGTAACAGCTAGAGTAAGAAGATGGATGGAGAGTATATGAGGCAGCTAGGATGTGTCCTGTACAAGATCATTCATTCATTCAGACAAAAAATATGTATGTTCAGAGGCAGTTCTAGGCATTGGGTACCTATAGTTATAAACCAAGCCCCCAAGAATTGCCAGTTATTATCAAGCTGGAAATATATTTCTTCCATGACATCTCCCTCTTCTTTGCCCCCCGTAACTGTAGAAAAGTATCAGTTTTATTCATGCGATATCTCTCTACTTCCTTTCTATTCCCTTCATTGCCATCCCAATTTAGACCTTGATTTTTTTCTTTTTTTTTTAAAAGATTTTATTTATTCATTTGACAGAGGGAGATACAGCGAGAGAGGGAACACAAGCAGGGGGAGTGGGAGAGGGAGAAGCAGGCTTCCCGCGGAGCAGGAAGCCCGATGCGGGGCTCGATCCCAGGACCCTGGAATCATGACCTGAGCCGAAGGCAGACGCTTAACGACTGAGCCACCCAGGCGCCCCAAGACCTTGATTTTTTTCTGACTTAGACTCTCAATAACAGCATCTAACATCAACCCTACACATTTGACAACTGAAGTATATATATAATTTTTAAAGTCCATCTCTTCTGTAACAAAAAATTATTTTCAGTATTAATCATGATATGAAACACAATCATGGCCAGAAAAGAAATATAGAGAGTACAAATTTTCTTTTATTGACCTAATATGCTCATAGTAATGCCAGTACTATATGCCAGTAATGCATATATATAACACACACATATACAGGGGTGTGTGTGTGTGTGTGTGTGTTATAGTACAAGAAAGGAAAAAAGCAATGGGTTAATAATTGTAATTATATACATATACTTTTTATTTTAAATAAAAAGGAAAAACATTTACATCTCGGTCTAAGAATAAATTATAACATTATAATTTTTTTTTTTAAGATTTTATTTATTTATTTGACAGAGAGAGACACAGCGAGAGAGGGAACACAAGCAGGGGGAGTGGGAGAGGGAGAAGCAGGCTTCCCGCCGAGCAGGGAGCCCGATGCGGGGCTCGATCCCAGGACCCTGGGATCATGACCTGAGCCGAAGGCAGACGCTTAACGACTGAGCCACCCAGGCGCCCCATAACATTATAATTTCTGTTCCAGGTCTTAATTTTTGCAAATTTGTCAATGACTTTGTAAAAATTGATCTTCCCATATAGACAATAGAGCCAGATTTGCTCATCTATCTCACTCAATGGTTGATCAAAGAAAACTTTTTAATAATGTTAAATGTTGGGACGCCTGGGTGGCTCAGTCCGTTAAGCATCTGCCTTCAGCTCAGGTCATGATCTCAGGGTCCTGGGATCGAGCCAGCTTCTCCCTTTCCCTCTATCCCTTCCCCCTACTTGTGCACTTGTTCTAGCTCAAATAAAAATAAAATCTTTGGGGCGCCTGGGTGGCTCAGTTGGTTAAGTGACTGCCTTCGGCTCAGGTCATGATGCTGGAGTCCCGGGATCGAGTCCCGCATCGGGCTCCCAGCTCGGCGGGGAGCCTGCTTCTCCCTCTGACCCTATCCCCTCTCGTGCTGTTTCTCTCTCTCTCTCTCTCTCAAATAAATAAATAAATAAAATCTTAAAAAAAAATCTTTAAAAAAATTTTTTTAAATAATTTTAACTGTTTTTGAGATATAACTCATATATCGTAAAACTCATTCTTTGAAAGCATACAACTCAGTAGATTTTAGTATATTCACAAAATTGTGCAACCTCACCATATATATCTAATTCCGGGACATTTTCATCACCCCAGAAAGGGTGATTAGTAGACATTCTCCATTCTCCCATTCCCCTAACTACTGGAATCCACTAACCAACTTTCTGTCTCCATAGATTTGTCTATTCTGGACATTTCATATAAATATAATATGTCAACTTTTGTGCCTGTCTTCTTTCACTTAGCATAATGTTCTCAAGGTTCATCCATGCCATAGGAATCAGTACGTCATTCTTTTTTATGACTATCAATTTTAATTTTGAAATTTTTCTTTACACAAAGCAACCGATATATAGTTAGAAAAAAACTGTTGCATTGCTTATTATTAAACCCTTTTATTAGTATATAACTTTTCACATGTTTACATCTTATCTCCCAATTAGATAATATATACCTGAAAGGAGCTAGTAAGTTTTGGGTTGATTTGTTACACATTGTTTGCTCAAGCTTGAGGTCCAGTAGCTAGGTGATGAGATCTGGGCTCTTGCACCTGAGCTTGGTGCCATGATGGATTAGACTTGAAGATTTTTTTTTTTTTTAAGATTTATCTATTTATTTGACAGAGAGAGACACAGCGAGAGAGGGAACACAAGCAGGGGGAGTGGGAGAGGGAGAAGCAAGCTTCCTGCTGAGCAGGGAGCCCGACACGGGGCTCGATCCCAGGACCCTGAGATCATGACCTGAGCTGAAGGCAGACGCTTAACCGACTGAGTCACCCAGGCGCCCAAAGATTTTTATTTATTTTTTTGTCAGAGAGAGAGAGAGCACAAGCAGGGGGAGTGGCAAGGAGAGGGAGAAGCAGGCTCCCCGCTGAGCTGGGAGCCTGATGCAGGACTCGATCCCAGAACCCTGAGATCATGACCTGAGCTGAAGGCAGACGCTTAACCGACTAAGCCACCCAGGCGTCCTAGACTTGAAGATTTTAAGGGGAAGGGATGACTATGGGAGGGATGTGAATTGCTATGACTAACAGGCAGACTGTGACAGACTTAATTTTCCGGAGATATATGTGTTTAATCCCATTCAACATACCCTTCTTACAGTGTAACTCCTAGTCCTTCTACCCAGAGATGAGAGGTCTATGTTCTCCCCCTTGATTCTGACCGGGGGCTGTTAACTGCCTCGACCAATGGCATACAATAACTTTCAAGACTAGGTCATAAAAAGAATACAGGTCTTGTCTGGAACTTGATGGCTCACTCGCGCTCGCGCTCTCTCTCGCTATCAGTACTTGCCATGTTGCCGTTAGTATGGCAGCTCCACAACTATCTGGCTTCCAAGTTCCTTCTCTCTTGCTATTCCACCATCCCTAGCATTCCACTTCATGGAAGACCCATAAAGGATCCAGCTCAAAGTCCAGCCATCATGACCATATCTAAACCAAGAAGAAAAAAGAAGAGCAGAAGAATACACACCTCTCCGTCCCCGCACCATTTATATTTACTTCCAGTTGGCCAGAATTTAGAGTCATATGACCACATATATAGCTGGAAGCGAGGCTGGGAAATGTGTTTATTTCAAGTGGACACACGTCTAGCTAAAAATGTCATGTTCTATTACTAAGGAAAATGGGGAGAAAGACTCCTGGAGCCAATTAGCAGCCTCTGCAAACTAGAGAAATGGGAGTTGGGGATTATCCATAAATTCCAATTACATACATAGTCTCTTTCCTCTAATACAGGATATTTTCTTGACTTACTACATAATTATCCTCATTATGTATTACACAGAACAAATCAAGTTCATTTTATAGCTAAGAAGAAACAGCTTAATGAGATTTATGGTTTTCCTATTTTAGGGATGCAGTCCATGATGTTGTCTAAAGCAAGAGTCCTCTCTCTGTAACCAGGGACACTATTCTCTCAAGTCTCAGCAAGACCTATGCTTCTCCTGAATTATCATGCAAAAGGCAAAACCATAGAGACATTTAAAATGGCCGATGCTGAGCTTTTGTGGGCTAAGCATTCACAATATACATTATACATTCACAATATACATTATAGACCAATTTGCAATCAATTTGGTTCAATCTAAAATTACGTTCTGTCAGGACTCTTAACTATAGAGAACAAACTGAGGGTTGCTGGAGGGGAGGTGGCAGGGGGATGGACTAAAAGGGTGATAGGCAGTAAGGAGGGCACTTGTTTTGATGAGCACTGTGTGTTATATGTAAGTCATGAATCACTAAATTCTCCTGAAACCAATACTACACTATATGTTAACTAACTTGAATTTAAATAAAATCTTGGGACAACCCTGTCGGGACCCCTCTCACTCTTGAGAGCTTTTTCTGTATCTTCACTTAATAAACTTCTATCATTTTACTCCTAAAAATAAATAAATAAATAAATAAATAAATAAATAAATAAAATCTTGGAAGTATAAATAAATAAATGCAAAAATCTTGTTACCATAAAAAAAAATTTTTTTAATAAAATTATGGAGCCCGGGGTGGCTCAGTCAGTTGGGCGTCTGCCTTCGGGTTCTGGGATCGAGCACCGCATCGGGCTCCCTGCTTGGTGGGGAAGTCTGCTTCTCCCTCTCCATCTGCCTCTCCACCTGCTCATGCTTTCTCTCAGTCTCTCTTTCTCTCTCTCTCAAATAAAAAAATAAAATGTTTAAAAAAAATAAAATTATGTTCTGCCATTTTTAATAAATTCATGATCACACACATTAAATTTCATGATCACATAGAATTCCCCAGATTTTGCCTTAGAAATTTCCTGCAGCTCCTTCTGAATATCATTCTTATTTACTTTGACATGTTATTGTTTCTCACCCTCTGATTCATCCTGGTCACAGGAAAGGAAGTGAGGTATGGGGTGCAAAACAGTAAAGCACTCTCCCTTCTGCAAGAGGGACACAAGAAAAAACATTTCAAAGAAGACTATGGGACTGGGTTTTCCCAAGACTCCTAGTTCTTTTTTTATGTCCATATTTGTGGGGGGGGTTAGATTTTATTTTTATTTTTAAGTAATCTCTACACCCAACATGGGGCTCGAACTCACAACCCCGAAATTAAGAGTCGCATGTTCCACCAACTCAGCCAGCCAGGAGCCCCTCTTATGTCCGTATTTGGATTGTCAAGACCTTGATCTTTTTCCAGATCATTATTCTCACCTTCACTGCAGAATCCCCCACCCCCTTTTTTTAAAGTAGGCTCCACACCCAGCACGGAGCCCAACACGGTGCTCCAACTTACCACCCTGAGATCAAGATCTGTGCAGAGATCAAGCTCTGAGCAGAGATCAAGAGTTGGACCTTCAATCGACTGAACCATCCAGACACCCCAATCACTGCAGAATCCTGATAAGGTTGCAGATTTATCTACAGTTCAACAGTATGCAAGATCAGTTTATATCTGACATCTACAGAGAAAGATGCATGCAACTGTGCTATATTTTCTTCTGCACTTTCAGATTGATATTGTGTGTTCTAAGATTTTTTATTCTTCCACCTTTAGTGATCCAGTACCATTGGAAGCAAAACCAAGCCTTAAAATTCCACATCCCTCATCACCTTTAACTTGTTCTATAGGAACTGTTACCTGGTCCCTTAGAATCTCATCTAGCTTGCTTTGCTAGAATATGGAAGGAGTCTCATTTCCTTTTGCTCAGTTTTTACTCCATATCCAAGTCCATATGTCCCACATATTCTCTGCATACAATCCTACCTATTAGTGAAAAGGCTTATTGAACAATCATTTAATTCACTGTCATGGAGATATCATATTAATGTTAAGTGCTCTTTGTACTTTGACCTGGTGACTAATACATGGTATTGTTTATTCAATACTGGAATAGATGGTTCATGAGAAACAAGATGTGGTAGACAGAATAATGGTCCCCAATTATTAGGTAAGAGTCTGAGAAAAAAATTTCAGCAGTGTTACTGTACTGAGAAAACAAAAATCGGAGTTCAAGGCCTGTCAAGAAGGAGGACCCTGATTAAAACCCCTGGATTTCAGTTAGGGCCCCTGGAGAACTTATACCCTCAGACTAAAGCTGTATCAGTAAGGGTTCTATCAAGAGACACAAATCACACAAGAATTTGAACCAGGAAAGTTCAATATAAAATTTCAACTATAATAGGGTATTAGAGTACTGAGCGATTGGCTAGTAAGAAGAAAAGAGAACTCTAAAGAAGACAGGAATAACAGATACAAGAAAGAGCCACTATCTCTAGGGCTGGAATAAAATGTCAAGGAAGACCACCACCCTGCCCCAAACTCCCAGGGCTGAGATCCAGACCTCACTTAAGAGAACTGTGACTCACGAGCTGGCAGAAGAATCACTGAGATGCTGAGATGCCGCTCCTCAGAACTCACTGCAAAGCTGTCCAGTCATTTACGGGAAGGTGCCTCATCAGCTGCAATTCACCGAGAAGCCACCCAAGGAGGTGCCAGGCAAAGCTGTTGGTCCCTGGGCCCTGACGATTGCACTGCTCTGCAGGAGCCTGCCCTGAACAAGTTGTACACGCCGCTGGAGCCTGGCCAAAGGAACACCAGAACTAGGAAGAGACCTCTTCCTCCTCCAGTGTTCCTCCAGCACCCTCTACTGGCAATGTTTAACATTGTGCCAACCGGCAAAAGAGAAATAGAGAATCCAGCTGGAATATCGCAGAGCAGGAAGTAGAGGGTGGGTTTGGAGCTGAGACTTAATTGATAATTGGCACAAAGGATAATTTAGAAATGGAAGAGCCCAGACTAAGACTGAAATGCAGCTTCAAATCAGCTGGACCCCATACTGGAGGAAAGTGATTTTCTTCTATTCTAACTGCCTACCAGAAATAAAAAGAATTATCTCTGAAGAAACCTAGTATTATCCAGAGACAGGTCTATCTCTATGATTTTTCATACAAAATAGCTGTCATTCAATAAAAAATTACCAGGCATACGAGAAGATATCATTAAATGGCCGAAAACCAAGCAGAAAAAAAAAGAAATATTCAATAGAAACAGACCCACAGGGGCGCCTGGGTGGCTCAGTTGGTTAAGCGACTGCCTTCGGCTCAGGTCATGATCCTGGAGTCCCGGGATCGAGTCCCGCATCGGGCTTCCTGCTCGGCAGGGAGTCTGCTTCGTCCTCTGACCCTATCCCCTCTCAGGTGTTCTCTCTCTCTCATTCTCTCTCTCTCAAATAAATAAATAAAATCTTAAAAAAAAAAAAAAAGAAAAAAGAAACAGACCCACAGCTGAACCAGATAGTAGAATTACAAGACATGGATTTTGAAATAACTACAATCAATAAATCTGAGAAAACAAATGATAAGATGGAAAATTTCAGCAGAGAAATAAAATCTATTAAGCAAATGTAAAATCTAGAACAGAAAAAAATCCAAATGATCCTCTTTATTTCTCACTTCCCATAGGAGCTGATCCATGCCCAAGTCCCACTTAATTTTTCCCATTCAGAAAATTGCTTTACTTAATAATAATTATCTTTGAATGCCCATTATGTGTCAGGTACAGTAAATATGCATCATATACTTCTATCCACCTGTTGACCTTAAACAAATACTAGTTTCCCCATTGTATAAAATGTATAAGGAAATTGTCTCTCTCCCAAAGACAAACAACTCTGAAATGGTGAGGCTTAAATCCCGGCCCAGGTCTATCAGTCTGACTCCAGATCTGTGTTTTTCCCACTACTCTGCACTACATCTCTCCTCCCTACTTGTCTGAGCAGATGGAAACTACTTTCCTTCCTATCTCTTCAGCACAACGTACTATCTTCACGTATTTCCTATTTGGGTTTTTTTTTCTTTTTTTACTTTTTATAAAATTATATCCTTATCTCTGGTGCGAGCCTAATCCTTCTACCGGCGCCCCTGAAGCCCACCCTTTGCCACTACTCAGGGTCCTTACTCCCTCTCTTAGGTCTGCGACTCTTCCCTCTCTACTACCACTCCCTCTTCTCCAGGGTCCCAAGTCGACCCCCCTTAAAAAAAAGAAGAAAAGAATCCCTTGA
Organism: Mirounga leonina; assembly: GCF_011800145.1. Taxonomy (NCBI): domain Eukaryota; kingdom Metazoa; phylum Chordata; class Mammalia; order Carnivora; family Phocidae; genus Mirounga; species Mirounga leonina. The sequence continues at coordinate 6,679,576 of NW_023270839.1, forward strand.
TCCTTCTCCTTGCTTAATCTAATATCTGTTCCTCTTTTCCTTCCTTTACTACCAAATGTCTCAACAGGATTCTCTGCTCTCTGCTTCTATTTCCTCAGATCCTACACACTCACTAACGCACTCAAAATGAAACATAAAACTTCCCTCCCAAAGGTCACCAAAGTCCTCTTTGCTACCAAACCCCACAGGCTGTCTTCACCTTGTTCATCATTTCTAGCAGATGTGCGTGCTCATCACATCTCTGGGTTCAGGCGCAGGTGTGGTGGACAGTTCTGTGTGAGGGAGGCCAGGCTCACCTTGCACGGCCAGCATCCTACCTCAAGTCTGCACCTCGACTTACATTCTGCTTCAGGGCTGTATTAGTCAGGGTTCTCCACAGAAACAGAGCCAATAGGGTGTGTGTGTGTGTGTGTGTGTGTGTGTGTGTGTGTAAATATACATTTAGAGATGTATTACAAAGAAGTGGTTCACACAATTATAGAGGCTGCCAAGTCCAGAATCTGCAGTGTGAGCCTGCAGGCTTAAGACCCAGGAGAGCTGAGATCCCAGTTTCAGCCCACAGGCCAGCGGACTGGAGACCGAGAAGTGCTCTTGGTACAGATGGAGTCTGAAGGCAGTCCGCTAGATAATTCTTTCAACTGATTAGATGACACCTACCCATACTATGAAGGCTGCTTTACTCAAAATTCACTGATTTAAATGTTAATCTTGGGCGCCTGGGTGGCTCAGTTGTTGGGCAGCTGCCTTCGGCTCAGGTCATAGTCCCAGGGTCCTGGGATCGAGTCCCATATCGGGCTCTCTCCTCTGCGGGAAGCCTGCTTCTCCCTCTCCCACTCCCCCTGCTTGTGTTCCCTCTCTCACTGTGTCTCTCTCTGTCAAATAAATAAATAAAATCTTTAAAAAAAAAAAGTTAATCTTATCCAAAATTACCTTCAAGTTGACACATAAAATTAACCATCACAGGTCATTTTTCCACACAATGGGAGCTTGCACACCACCCCTCTCTTTGCCTATTCTGATGCAAACATGGCCAGGAAATGCCAAGGAGTTAGTGTCCCAGGTGCTATCTTTGAGCCAGGTCTACAGACCTTGGTGAATGAATATTCCAGCCTCCCTCCCATCTTTCATGTGGATAATCCTGGGAGGCAGTCTCTAAATTTGGCAGTTCTACTGGAATAGAGCTTCCTTTGGCCACAACTGCAATCTCAATAAAACACACTTCTGTTGGCTTTTCCTCCTTCCCTGTCTTACTCTGTCAGTTCCCTCACTCCTGCTTCCTGCGATCCCTCCCCGAAAGTCTACCTGCACCTAAAACTGTGCTCAGGCTCTTCTTTGGGGGAACCCCAAACTTAGGTGCCTTCTCAGTAGCGGTTGACTCTGATGATTGTCTCCTGATTCTGCTCCTGCCTTGCTGACTTGTTTCTCTCACTGGTTTCCCTTCTGTTGTCCTGACCTTGATTATGCAGGGTTCTCCTCGATATTTACCCAAGAGAAGTGAAAGTATATGCCCATACAAAGACTTGTATGTGAATATTCATAAGGGCTTTATTTGTAATAGCCAGAAATTTTGTCCAGGAACAGGTAAATGGATGAAGAAATTGTGGTACGAAGGAATACTACAAAACAATAAAAAAGAATGAATCATTGGTACACCCAACGATATGGGTGAATCTCAAAATAAGCACATTGAGTGACAGGCCAGACAAAAAAGAATACAAATTATGTGATCCATTTATATAAAACAGAAAATGCTCCAGGGTGCCTGGGTGGCGCAGTTGGTTAAGCATCCAACTCTTGGTTTCAGCTCAGGTTGTGATCTCCTGGTGGTGAGATCGTGCCCCACATCAGGCTCCAGGGTTAGCGCAGAGTCTGCTTGAGTTTCTCTCTCCCTCTGCTCCTCCCTGTCGTTCTCTCTCTCTCTCTTTCTCTCAAATAAATAAATAAAATCTTTAAAAGAGAAAATGCGGGGCACCTGGCTGGCTCAGTTGGTAGAGCATGCTGCTCTTGATCTTTGGATCGTGAGTTCAAGCCCCACATTGGGTCTAGAGCTTACTTTAAGAAATAAATACTTAAATTAAATTAAATTAAATTAATTAATTAAATGAATGAATAAATAAATAAATAGAAAATGCACACCAGTGTAAAGTGACAGAAAGGAGATGAGTGGTGGCCGGGAAATGGGGAATGGCATAGAAGGGCGGAAGGGAGAAATTGAAAAGGAAGCTTTGTGGTGTGATAAATATGTTCCCCATCCTAATCTTGGTGATGGTTTTATGGGCATAAACATATGTGAAAACTCATCAGGCCGTACACCTTAAATACGTGCAGTTTAGTGAATATCAATTCTACATCGATAAAGCTATTAAAATATTTTTAAAAACCCAATAGTCTCACTTGATTCAAAGTCCTGCTTTCAGATTCTATCAAAGGACCTCACTCATAAAGGCAGGTAGCTAAAAGAGCAAAGATCTGGGTTTATTTTTATTCTTTAAAGATTTTATTTATTGTGGCACCTGGGTGGCTCGGTCGTTGGGCGTCTGCCTTCGGCTCGGGTC
>NW_023270839.1:6687130-6756223 GCF_011800145.1 Mirounga leonina
GGGGGGGGGGGGGGGGGGGGGGGGGGGCGCGATGTGAGTCAGGGAAGGAGAAAAGGCCAATCGACAAGTGCATATTGAACTAGCTACTGATACGGAGCTTAGTCTGATGAAGTTTTAGAATACGTGAGAGGTTTGGTGGGGTGAGGTCCGGAGCTGACAACCAAGAAAGAATTCTTGAGATGTGTTTGGTGCAAAATGTTTATTAAAGCACAGGGAGGGCGCCTGGGTGGCTCAGTTGGTTGGGCAGCTGCCTTCGGCACAGATCATGATCCTGGAGTCCCAGGATCGAGTCCCGCATTGGGCTCCCTGCTCGGCAGGGAGCCTGCTTCTCCCTCTGACCCTCTCCCCCTCATGCTCTATCTCATTCTCTCTCTCAATAAATAAAATCTTAAAAAAAAAAAAAAAAAAACCCACAGGGAGAGGACCCGTGGGCAGAAAGAGCTGCTGCCCCTGGGGTTGTGAGGGGTGGCTGATAATATACTCAGGAGTTCGGGAGGTGAGGAAAAAGGGGGTGTCCAGAAGGACTGTCATATGCTAAAGACTCTCAGGATACTAGAGGCCTGGTTATTGTCAAGCCAACGCACTAACATGAAGACAGCTGGGAGTTTCCTGGAGGAATGTTACATTCCTCCTATCACACGTCCTTGTCAATGGGCTTTAGGTTTAAAAGAAATACAATTTTATTTACATTTCCTTCTGCCTCAGCATCCCTTAATTTTATGGAGGGGAGGGTGATTCTAGGGCTTTAGGAAACTGAGTTATGGGTCTCTGGAAGTTAGGCTATTGATAAGAAAGCTTCTTTTAAATCACTAGGACATTTGTAAACTGAGGGAGACTCCTGTCCTGCAGGACTGTAATCTCTATCAGTTAACCATTTGTTTTTCCTTTAGGGCAGCCCGGAGTGCCTGAGGAATGTCACATATATCCCAAGGGGGGGGGGGTGTAGGGTGTCAGCTTCCACTTTGTCCTCAGCTAGCCTTCTGTTCCCTCATCAAGTCCAGCCAGAGACCCTGTGTGGAACTGTAGAACGCACCTCAGAACTGACCCTCAAAGGACAGGAGGCTGGGGCACTGGCCTGTGTCCTTTCTTGCATAGGAACTGCCCTCAGCATTACCTCCACTCTTCTCACCACACTTCTGTTAACTGAGGCAGAGACAGGCCTGTTGCATGAGGCACTGGCAGGGTTATGGGACCCTCCGAGCAACCACAGCTCAAATCAAAAGTGGCCAAGGACATGTGGCCCGGGGCACCAAAAGTAGCTGCCTCAGGCCCAAAGCCCATCCTCCAGTCAACAACGGGGAGCACCTCTGTGTCGGGCACACAACTCAAGTACCTTTCAGCTGAGAAGCTAGAAACCCAGGACTAAAGTTCTCTCCCCCCAAGACTACACAGGCAGGGACACAACTGACTTCCTCAATCCCTCCCTCAGGACATTTGTCTGGGAGAGAGAAGAGAGAATACCTGAGGGGTGAGTCACTGAAGGGACCCTGGGAGGAAAGGGTGGGGCAGGGATTTACCAGAAGAAGGAAGAGCTGTTTCACCGAGTAGCAGTTAAATCATTTGTCTCTGCTCTACAGATACGCTGTGATCTAGAAAACACAGTAATGTTTATTGCATGAGTGCCTATCACTAGTGAAGCACGTAATTTGTACCTGGAAATGCGCTGCATTCTTTCACGACTTCTTTCTTTCTTTTTTTTTTTTAAAGATGTTATTTATTTATTTGACAGAGAGAGACACAGCGAGAGAGGGAACACAAGCAGGGGGAGTGGGAGAGGGAGAAGCAGGCCTCCCGCCAAGCAGGGAGCCCGATGTGGGCCTCGATCCCAGGATCCTGGGATCATGACCTGAGCCAAAGACAGATGCTTAACAACTGAGCCACCCAGGCACCTCTCATGACTTCTTTCGAGTCAGGCCCACACAATCCGATCCAGTAAGGACTTTAATTACCTGAAGCTCAGAGACGTTGAATAACTTGCTTAATGTCAACCAGCTGGTAACTTGCAGAGCCAGAATTCAACCCCACGTAGTCTGACCTCAGAGCCTGGACCTTTGACCATCAGGCTATATACTCAACTCCCTCTGTAAATAAATAAATAAATTAAACATCCAGCTATACTCAATGCCCTCTGTAAATAAATAAATTAAACATCCAGCTATACTCAACTCCTGTAAATAAATAAAACAAACATCCCGCTGGAGAAGCGATTTGAAGCAGTGGCCTGCCCTCCACTCCCCCTGCCCAGCCTCCAGGGATGAGAGGGGCTGGGAGAGTATCAAAATTAGATCTTCAGCATTAACTAGACGAAGTAAGCAAAGAGAGGACTCCACATTGATAGAAGGGACATTATGATGGTCGTATGTGTGCAGACACTTACCACCGATGGCTGCTAAAAATCGTTTTAGTCCCATCTCACTAAGGTAGAATAAAAAGAGAAATTACCCTTCCCAGCCTCCCCAGCCTGGACGGTGCGGACAGGCAACTTCCAATCTGCCAATGGGACATCATTTGCACATGCTCTGCGAAGAAACAGATGACAAATGAGCAGCGATTCCATTTTGCGGGGGCAGAGGGCCCTACGGGCAGTGCGGTTCTTTGTGAAATCATCGTTCTCTCACCTTTGCTAAGGAAAAACGAGTTAAAAAGGGCCTTTGACCTGCTTGGACGGCTGAAGGAAAAGAGCACATCCTGGGCACTGGAAAGGGCTCCCAAAACATCAACCCCAAGGGCAGAGAGAAGCAGGGAGCATGGCAGGTGGAATCCTAAAGTTCCGGACCCAATTCCAACATGTGTGTAGCAAGAGCGGTTTCCCACGCCACCGAGAAATGATCGGACACCAGCAGAGTGTCCTACAATTCAACCCAGTTCTGACACGATCTATCTAGAGATAGTATCAGATCCCACAGGCTAAGGGCTCCATCCCACAGGACTGACGCACATAGACCCTGCTTCAGACACCAATTGCAAATCCAGATTGTCATCCGTGCTTCTGACCAAGAAGGCTATAGACTGGAGCTTCCACTGAACCCTGCCTTGGGTTTGATTAATGTGCTAGAGCAGCTAACAGAACACGGAAAAACATCTTATTTACTAGATTCCCGGTTTATTATAAAGGATGTAACTCAGGAACAGCCAGATGGAAGGGACGCATAGGGCAGGGTGTGCCGTAAAGGGCACGGTGTTCCTGCACCATGAGAGCACCACTGTCCCAGCACCTCCTGTCACCAACCCAGGAGCCCTCCAGACGCCATCCTTTCGGGATTTTATGGGGCTTCGTCACATAGTCATGATCAAGTCATCAGTCACGGGGGTTGGATTCAACCTCCAGCTCATCTCGCCTCCCACAGAGGTCGGGGGAGGGGGGTGGGGTAGAACTGAAAGTTTCAATCGTCCAGTTACCGGACCGGCGACCAACCACGGCAACCAGCCCCCTCCCTCAGGTTATCTCCCGGCTTTCCGACGGTCACCTCATTAACATAACAGAAGACACCTCTTTCCGCTTTCCTTACAGGAAATTCCAAGGGTTTCGTAGCTCTGTTCCAGGAATGGGGTCGAATATACTTCTTATTGTAAATCACAGTATCACAGATCCCGCTCCGAGTGGAACACTTTCCCCATGGCTCCGCTCAAACCCTGGGGTTTGTTTTGTGACTTTTCCAAGTTTGAGTGCAACCCAGTCCCCCAAAGTGACAGCTCATTTGTCCGTAGTTCACCCTTACCCCTCTGGTGAGGGTTTGTTTTTCAGCAGCTGGGAGCAGAGATAAGGGTGCCCCCCGAGGAGGAGCGGTCCACACTGCTGCCCAAATAGCTTCCTGATCGCTTTCTGTTTGTTTTTCACGTCCAGACAAAAGAACGAGGACTTTGTGTTTCTTCATCTACAGAATTGACAAGAGGTCCAACCTCACAGAACTGAGGTGACTTTCAGTAAGTGCTTTGGGAACTATCAAGTGTAAAAAAGACCAGCTTTTATCATCGCTGATGACAGCGATGATGAGAACAGTGCTGGGGTGGGGGGGCAGGTCACTCAGCCATTCGGGACTCCTGCCTTTTCCAAAGTTCGCACCTTTGCTCGCAACATCCTCTCTGACTGCAATCACCTCTTCACCTCTCCCGGGTTTATGTCTGCCAAAATCCTACTCATCATAGGACTGCCAAGGGCTAACTTCAACCAAGTAGCCAAGATGCTGCCAGTAGGCCTCCTTAATAGCTGCAGGAAACCAAGAGCCCACAGAGTCCGTTTCTGGGTCAGGGCAGGTGGCCGGTGGCAGAGGGAAGTGGCTGCATCTCTGGCCAATGTCCTGGGGGAGAAGAGGAGGCTGAAATGTACTATTTGAGAATTCGTTTTAGGAAAATTAGGAAATGCAAATAAAAAAATACAAATATGACACATAAGAAGAAAATAAAAATCACCTGTAAATTCACCAGCCATAACTTTATTTATTTTTATTTTTATTTTTTTTTAATTTATTTGACAGAGAGAGACAGCGAGAGAGGGAACACAAGCAGGGGTAGTGGGAGAGGGAGAAGCAGGCTTCCAGCCGAGCAGGGAGCCCGATGCGGGGCTCGATCCCAGGACCCTGGGATCATGACCCGAGCCGAAGGCAGACGCTTAATGGACTGAGCCACCCAGGTGCCCCTCACCAGCCATAACTTTAAAGCTTTTCTATTGTCCATTTAGATATTTTTCTAAATATGTATTATATATTATAATATACAAAAATGTATACATATTATTATATTTTTCTAAATATATATATATTGATGTGGGAAACAAAGGCAAAAGAAAAATTAACTTTTCTTACGACTTACAGCCCATTGACAAGTCCTTGAAACGGGCAGAGTGACATTCCTCTAGGAACTCAGCTGCCTCAATGTTAATACTTTGCTAAGGGCAAAAGGCAATCTTAGCCAGACCCCCAGGATCCTGTAAGTCTACTTTAACATATAAAAATTCCTTTGGAAACTTCCTTTACCTCTACCCCGCCCCCCACCCCCAAGACACATCTTGGCAGTCATCCCCCAAGCATATGATCCACTGATATACATCTGAAGGGTCTCATGATTAAGGTTTTATTAGACAGTAATAAAGCAAGGTCCTGGAAACCTTGCCTCCAAAATTCCTTAGAGACCTACGCTATCCCTAACCCCCTCCCAACCTGAAAGTATATCGTGGGCCGCTCCTCCTGACCACGGTGCGGCTCTTTCTGCCCACGGGTCCTGTCGCGTGCTTTCATAAAACCACCTTTTTGCACCAAAGACATCTTAAGAATTCTTTCTCGGCCGTTGGCTTTGAACCCTAACATCTTTCCTACATCATATATTACATATAAATATATACTTTTGCTTTTTCCCCAGTAAAATTTAATGTTCAAATCAAATAACTAAATGTTTACTAACATAAATCTTCACATCTCGCCATCTGAAACACGGAGCCATCATTTTAGCAGGTCTTTGTTGTGGTAAAACATACATAAAATCGCTTTCTGTTTGTTTTTCACGTCCAGACAAAAGAACGAGGACTTTGTGTTTCTTCATCTACAGAATTGACAAGAGGTCCAACCTCACAGAACTGAGGTGCCTTTCAGTAAGTGCTTTGGGAACTATCAAGTGTAAAAAAGACCAGCTTTTGGGTGGCTGGGTGGCTCAGTCGGTTAAGCGTCTGCCTTCGGCTCAAGACATGATCTCAGGGTCCTGGGATCGAGCCCTGCATCGGGCTCCAGCCCTGCATCCGGGTCCCTGCTCGGCAGGGAGTCTGCTTCTCCCTTTCCCCTTGCTCTTCCTCCTTGTGCTGTCTCTCTCTCAAATAAATAAAATCTTTTTAAAAAAAAATACATAAAATGTACCACTTTAATAATGTTTAAGTGTACAGTTCAATGACATTAAGTATATTCACATTATCGCATAACCATCACCATCTCCAGAAACTTTCCCTCTTCATCTTTCCACTTTCCATCTTCCCAAACTAAAACTGTACTCATGAAACAGTAACTACCCGTTTCCTCCCCACCCTTACCCCTGGCAACCACCATTCTCCCTCTGTCTCTAATAATTAGAATTGAATTATTCTAGGTACCTCATGTAAGTGGAATCGTACAATATATATCTTGTCTGACTGGCTTATTTTACTTAGCATAATAGCTTCAAGGTTCATCTCCACTGTAACATATGTTAGAATCGTATTCCTTTCTAAGGCTGAATAATATCCCCGTTATATGTATATATACCATATCTGTATACCCGTTCATCCATTGATGGGCATTTGGGTTGTTCCTACCTTTTGGCCACAGTGAATAATGCTGTGATAGACATTGGTATACAAATATCTGAGTCCCTGCTTTCAGTTCCTTTGGTTATATACCCAGAAGTGGAGTTGTTGGTAGCAGGTCTTTTTATTTTTTTATCTTTATATTTATTTTTTAAAAAGATTTTATTGTTGTTTTTTTTTAAGTCATCTCTGCACCCAGTGTGGGGTTCGAACTTACAACCCTGAGAACAAGAGTCACATGCTCTCCCACACTGAACCAGCCAGGGGCCCCCACAGCAGGTCTTTTTTAAATCAATGAGCCACCCCCTCCCATTTCTGTGGGTCTGGTATGATGCTAATTGGTTTTGTGGTTGAATTTTTGAGAAAACTGCTCTTCTTTCTTGCATCTCACATGTTCTCTGATTTAAGTTTTCTTTATCTTCTTGGTTCACATCCATTAGAATTTCTTGAGGGACGAGTCTGATGGTGTTAAACTCAGTTTTCATTTATTTATTTATTTATTAAGATTTTATTTATTTATTTGAGAGGGAGAGAGTGAGAAAGAGCATGAGAGGGGAGAGGGAACTAATACGGGTACCTGGCACATTCAGGCTTTATAGAATTGTCCGCTATGATCGTAGGGGCATTTGGGGGATTGCTGGGCGTTAGCAACATAAAACATTCCTCAGCACCATCCCCTCCCCACCCCACCCCGGGCAGGTGGTGGAACCAGAAACCCTGTGGGAGAAGGCAGAGACCCCAGCTGCCGGAGTGGATCGTGGGCTCCTGGCAGATGAGGACTCCTTCTGCGGCACCCAAGTGCCCAGGGACAGTTAAGCTGGCTGTGAGCCGCGGCAGATGCTCAGGAACCCTGAGTTACAAAAGAAAAGCGCTCACTTGGGTTCTGCCTCCAGCGCCCACCGCGTCGTCAGACGCCCCTGGCTGAGCCGAGGCTTCAAGGCTTCCGTTCTGTCTCCCTCCCCGCTGGGGCGGGACCGTAGATGCACCCGCCCAAGAAGGAAGTGGTTTAGTCACCCTGGGTAGGGGAGCAAACCTAGAGGTTGATCCCTCTCACGACCCCCTGCCCTTCTCTGCCACAAACCCCGCTCCCAGAAGTCCCTCCTTCCGTGCGGACTTGCACCTTCCAGCCGGATGTCTGGCGGCAAGTTATGGTCAGTGGAGGGCGGGATACAAGCACCGTGGGCCCCCCGCCCCCCCGGGGGGGCAGGGGGCCGGGGAAGCTAGAGTTTGAACTGACCGCATGGAGTCACCAGGGTCACGGAGGTGGGGGCGGTACGGGGAGGAGCTGGAAGACCCCCTCTTTCAGGCTCCGCGGTACCCCAGCCTCCCTGGTGTCTGTCGAAGAATTGGAGAACCCAGAGTTCATCGGCGCAGGCAGGTTCGGGGTGGTGTTCCGGGCGCGACACAGGTCGTGGGATTTAGATGTGGCGGTCAAGATCTTGAAGGGGTGAGTGACCTGAGCCACGGGCCTCCCAGGGTCTGCCCAAGGAGGAGGGGCCACCGCTGGGCCTGAATGGGGAGGGGAGGGATCATCCAGGAGTCAAGGGCGCCACTCCGCTGTTTCCTGGAGCGTAGGGAGGCGATATCCAGGGAGGTGAAGGCCATGGCAAGTCTGCGCAACCAGCACCTACTGCTCCTGCTGGGGGTCACCCAGAAGCTACAGTGGGAATCCACCTGCGGGCCGGCTCTGGTGACTCAGTTCCTGGAAAATGGTTCCCTGGCAGGGCTGCTGCAGCCCGGCTGTCCTCGTCCCTGGCCTCTCCTCTGCCGCCTGCTGCAGGAGTTCGTGCTGGGGATGTGTTACCTGCATGGCCAGAACCCCGTGCTTCTGCACCGGGACATCAAGCCCTCCAACGTCCTGCTGGACTCAGACCTGCACGCCAAGGTCAGCCTATCCATAGCCCAGCCCAGCCCCTGGACGCAGAACTTGTTGCAGCCCTCTCTACTCCGTACCCTCAGCATCTCCCTCTGGACACAGGGCTGCCCGAGGGTCAAAGCCCAGCCAGGAGCTTTAGCCCCTACCCTACCAGGTGGGAGCGACCCTGACCCATATGGTCAGTTCCACAGGCCCACCCACCAGTCCGTCCAAAGACCCATGGCTGACCTAGCTCAGGAGACTCAGACCTTGACCCAGCCCCCTGAAGAGGGGACCCACACCTCCAACCCAAGGGCCCCACTGGCCCTGCCATTCCCCTAACCCTCAAAACCCCCTTTATAAGGCTGGACCTGTACCTTGTGGTGGGAGAGGGGATTCTGGAAGCTGCCTGGCCCTGTCCATCCTCTACCTTCCCCCTCTTCCTTCCCTTACAGCTGGCAGATTTTGGCCTGTCCACGTTTCAGAGAGGTTCAAGGTTAGGAGCTGGCTCTGGGGAGTCAGCCTCAGCCTACTTGGCCCCAGAACTGTTGGCTGATGTAAACAAGAACGCCTCCATGGCTAGCGATGTCTACAGGTAAGGTACCCACGCCAAATACTCATTCCACATTTCTACACCTCTCTGGGCCCTTCTAGGGGACCGTATATGGGAAAGGAATCTTTGCCAGCAGTTGGGTCAGGCCTCAGCTTTGTGTCTCCTGCAGCTTCGGGATCCTAATGTGGGCAGTGCTAGCTGGAAGAGAAGCTGAGAGTAAGACTCTGGGCAGACACTGGGATCCTTAACTCCGGGTGCCCTCCTCCTGCAAGCCTCCATCCCTTCTGTCTTCCAGCTTACCCACTCGGGCCACCCGACCTTCTCCTCACCTCCCCTTGGACTACACTCCGTTCCCCCTTCCATGATGGAACAAGTGGCCCCTCATACCCTGAATGTCTTCTCTTTGCATTCCCCCACCCCTACCCCTGTAGTGGCCCAGACATCGCTGGAGCAGGAAGCAGGGTGTGAGAGGTGGATCCGGCCCCCACTGACCAAGCTGCCCCAGCCCAGCCCTAAGACTCCTGGCTTGGAAGGACTGACGGACTTAATGCAGCACTGCTGGGGCCAGGAGCCCAAGGACAGGCCCTCCTTCCAAGGTGAACTGGCCAGTGAGCTGGCGGCCAGGGTAGGCCTGGACCTGTCAGCAGAGGGCTTCTCCCTGGGAAGATTTGGCTCACCTGTCTGCCACCCACTCTGTCTTGTCTCCAGAATGCCGACAAAACACCGAGCAAGCCCTCAGTCTGGTAACCAAGGAGATGGATGCCGCAGTCTCCACGGTGAGTGTCCAGTGCCACACCCCCAACCCAGGAGCTGGGCAAGGATGGCACAACATGGCTCCCTTGGCCACTCAATGACTCCCCACTGACCACTGTTCTTTGTGCCTTAATCTTTGTCCTCACTCTCCCCACCTCACCACTGAGTTCCCAGGTAATAGATTATGGACCAAGAGACTCCTCCCTTGGGTTTAGGCTGGCTCTCCCACCTCCATGCCCAGAAAGCTCCCCGTGTCCTTGCAGGTGAAGAAATTCCTGTGTGAAAACCGGGGCAGCAACAGGATGTCGTCTGTGCCTAAGCCAGGCCCAGGAGGGACAGAAACGGAAGGCCCTAGGGGAACCACAGGAAGCCATGACATCATAGCCACTGAGATGCTAAACAAACTAAATCTGAAGGAGTCCCCCAGCTCTGTTCCTAAAAAATGCACAAACCTTCCTGAGAGGATCAGGGCAGGGGAAGACAAAGTTCAGGCCGCCCAGATAGCAGGGATATCTTCCGATTCAACAGCCCCATCTCCCCAAACTCCAGAGACCTCACTTTTCAGAAATCAGATGCCCAGCCCCAACTTGGCTCGGACCCCAGGTCCTGGACCCAAAGGGAATCAGGTGAGACACTGGCAGGACTAGAGGATGCACTAGGACTCCCGTGAATCCTGTCCCCCTTGCCAGGGAGAACTTGGGGCTGAGGGGGATGCAGCAGGGGAACCGGTCCCAAGACGGAGAGCCCAAGAGAGCTGTGTTGTTTGCAGGGGGCTAAGAGACATGGCACCAACTGGTCTCCCAGGGCACCACGGCCCAATCCAAAACCAGGTACCTGCTCCTCACTCCTTCCTTTCTCCTACTCAGTTCTCCCAACGGCTTCTTCCTCAAGACTGTCTATAGATCCAGGTTACCTTGGGTAGCGGGAGAAAGGGCTAGGGGCCAACTACCCCAAACTTCTCATGTCATAAATGAAGAAACTGACACCCACTGGGCCTGGGGTCCTGCTGAGGGCACACAGCAAAGCCTGGATTTGCCCTGGGCCTTCTGACTTTCCCCAGAACTAACTCTGTGAACCCCTAACTTCTGCTGTTGCTCTGTTGGCTCAGAGGGGCTCCTAGAAGAAAAAACCCCAAATTTCAGGGTCTCAGACATTAGCTGCCACTCCTTCTGAGCTTCTGCAAACCCAGTTCCGAAGGGGCAGCACAACGCCCAAGGGCACATTTGACACAGTCGCAGGCTGCCCTAGAGACCCCATACTTGGCATTTGCCCAGGATGGACACAAAGTGCCGCTGCCCCTCCACCCCGCCGCTCCTCCTAATTTTGAGTCCGTTTCCCCGACTGCTTCACCGCCCCACCAATACAATTTCTCTTAAAGGGAATCCTGTTACCATACGTGACAGCCATGCGGTGCAGGTGGGAGACAACAACTACTTGGTTATACAAGAAGGAACTGCCTTGCCCACGCCAGGCCTGGCGCCTTGGGGCCAGGGTCGAGGCAGGCCGCGTGCCCCCCACAAGTAGGTTGGAAAGGAGGGCCGCAAGAACCAAGAAGCCCGGAGCCGGCTGCAGGGCTGGTATGACGCACCTTCTGAGCTACCTCTTGGATGTGAGGCAATTAGCTGAGGCTTTCTTTGACGGCCAACTGATTTGTGCACAGAGAAGTCAATAAACGTGATGGGTTTTGAAAACCAAAGCGCCACACTTGGGAGGCTAAGGCTTAGGCCAGGGGCTGGCGGTGGAGACGCGGATGGGAGCCTGCATCCTGCGTTCGGTCGGAGCTGATCCGGAGGGAGGCCCTGCCCTCTAGCCGTCGGTCGGAGCTGATCCGGAGGGAGGCCCTGCCCTCTAGCCGAGGCCGGAAGCGGGATGCTCTGGGCTGGGGGTGGGTGGCGGCGTGGCACACAAGGTCAGGGCCCAGCTGGCGGCAGGAAGGAATCCCTGAGGCCTTGGCTCCATGGGCCGCTCTAATCCTGGGCGGACCACTTCCTCTAGATCGGCTGAGACCCTACCCTATACCAAAATTCTGGGGATAGTCTCCCTTTTCCTCTGGGCCCCCCTTTTCCTCTGGGCTACGGAGACGCCGCAGTGGGGTGCTGGGGAGAGGGCTCTCCACGGGCATTGGAAGACCCCAGCACATCTCGTGCCCTGCACAATGCCCCCAGCCTCTCTGAGGCTCCAGAAATCAGCCTGATTTCTTATTCCCCTCCACCGCCTGCGCTCCCGCGCACGTTGCTGCCCAGGCGGAGCCCTTTGACCCTCAGCTGGTGTCTGCGGTGGAAAGCTTTGGCTCCACAGAGCTACACACAGACGTGCCCCCTCCCATGGAGCAGGACCCGGTGGGACAGGAACAGTTCCCAGACTCCACAGCAGCTGTATCCAGGCAGGAGGGGAGCAGAACGGGCCCACCCGCCGCCCCCTCCCCATCCGACCTAAATCCTAGCCCCGATTGGGCCTCACATCCTTCCCTACATTCTCACCAGCCTTCACTCCAGCGCTCCTTCACTCTCCTGGTGGCCAAGGGCCCACCCCATTTTGACACTTGCTGCTCAGCCTGGCCCACCCCACCCCCTCGCCTCTCCCACGGTTCGCATTCCCCTTGCTCGAGGGGGCTGGAGGAGGGAGGTAACAACAGTGTTAGAGGAGACAATGAGGGAGGGAGGAGGCCTGGGGAGTCCGCCTCGGCACGGGAAGGGGCCGGGCAGGGCAGTCCCGTCGGGGAAGTGGGAGGGGGCCCCCGCGCAGGGAGGGAAGCGCCCGCCGCCCGGGGCTCTGAGCCACTAGCTTCTCGGCGATTGATCGGGACTCGGCCACCGGCTGCCCGGGCTCCCTCCTCGGGCCTCGCCCATTCAAGCCGCGGCAGCATCCCGGCAGTGAGTTTGGGGGTAAAAGAGGAACCCGAGGCTCCTTTGCTTCAACCCCAAATCCTGCCCCACTCACAGCCAAGGCTTTTGCTAGGGCATCTCTGCAGTCTGGGTTTGAGGGAGGAGGAGCGAAGGATGGGGCAGTCTTCTCACAGCCAACTGGGAAAAGGCTGGGAGGCGCCGGGGAGTGCCTGGCAGCTCGGATTGCCGCCAGGTTGGGGAAACGGGGTGGAAGTGGCTTGGACCCAGTGAGAGAGGCACAGTTGGGGCCCCGGGCGGCTACAGGCAGTAACGCAGCCCCTGGCCCTCCCCAGCCCGGGGGTCCGCCCTCCACCCCCGAGGCCACGCAGCCCAGGACAGGGGGGACCATGGCCCGCCTCTTCAGTCCCCGGCCGCCCCCCAGCGAAGACCTCTTCTACGAGACCTACTACAGCCTGAGCCAGCAGTACCCACTGCTGCTTCTGCTGCTGGTGATCGTGCTCTGCGCGCTCCTGGCGATGCTAGCTGTCGCCTCCGCCAGCGGCAGGGTGAGCGGGGCTGCTTCTGTTGGGGTTGGGGGCTCCTTCCCGAGGGTGGCAGGAGGGTCACCGTCTAGAGGGCGTTTTCAGGGTTGGGACTTAGGGAGGGGTCTTCTTTTTGACATGCGTTCTTTGCTGGAACCCAGGAAAGAAGCACCGAGCCTTGCTAGGAAATGTAGTGATCCTGGACAAGTCACTGCACCTCTCTGGGCCACAGTCGCTGGGCCGCTGGGAGAAAGCTGAGCCCTGGGTGCTTTTAATTTCTCTCAGGGTACTGACAGACCTTCTGAGCTTCTGTGATCTACTGGTTCTAGAGTAAATTCAACACCGGGTTTTCCAGTTTTCCAGAAGGGAAATTACATGGGGCCCCGTGGGAATCTGTTTCCTGGTTTTCTTTCTCTCATAGGGGCTGTGGGGCAGCTGTACCCATGGACTCCCAGAAGGCATCCTCCATCCCACTCACATTTAGTCCCCAAATAAAGCCATTTCCAGTTTCCTTTTTTTTTTTTAGGAGAAAGAGGATCTTCAATTCCATTTCTGGGAGTATCTTGCTCCAAGTTTTCTTTTCACTTTTTGGAGGCGAGTTGGGGAAGCCACTAAACTGACCAATTCTTGCTGGGCCACCTTGAAGTCCAGGAAGAGGTGGGGACACAGGGCAGGGACAGCGGCAGGAGGTCGACGCCCAGACGTGGGTGGTGAAAGTGTAGTGCTCCCCGCTGCCCTGCCACGAGGGAGGTTCCAGGTGCCCCCTGCTGCTGGAGCACTTTTTGGAGCTGGGGGGGAAACTACTCCCACCCTTGTGCCCAGGGCAGGGACTCTCCTGAGCAAATTGGCCAGATTTGGATACACTCATTCCTAAGCGCCTTCTGTGAGGTAGGCTTTTCACTTGCGTCGGGACCCCAGGATGGTGTTCCAATTCCTATTTGACAGATGAGAAAACGAGCTCAGAAAGGTCGTAGATTCACAAATGCGCCATATGGGTAGGCTCTGGGTAGATGGCCCAAGGCTCTAGCACCCTGCCAGTGAGATATGAGGTTGAACCATTGCAGGCTCTGTAGATTTTATTTATTTATTTGACAGAGAGAGTGAGAGCAGGAACGCAAGCAGGGCGTGTGGGAGAATGAAAAGCAGGCTTCCAGCTGATCAGGGAGCCCCGATGCAGGGCTCGATCCCAGGACCCTGGGACCAAGACCTGAGCCGAAGGCAGACGCTTAACGACTGAGCCACCCAGGCGCCCCACCCCCCACCCCCCAGCTCTGTAGATTAAAACAGATTCTTGGCAACTTCCTATGGTTCAACCTAATCTGAATGGCCAGCCCAGGTGCCCTGTCTCCTTTTCCGACTTGAGTTTGAGACACTTTTCAGAAGTGGCCTGAGGGCTGCCTGTTCTTCAACTTGGAGGAGCTCGCCAAACTCCGCACTCCAGTCTTGCCGCAAGCACCCCCTCCCCACAGGATCTAGCTTCAGACCGGGGCTTCCTGACCACTGTGCTGTGCGCGTTGGGTGGCTTCTCGCTGCTCCTGGGCCTGGCTTCCCGCGAGCAACGACTGCAGCGCTGGACACGCCCCCTGTCGGTCCTGGTGTGGGCCGCGCTACTCGGGCTAGGCCACGGCTTCCAGTTCACTGGGGGCCTGGTGAGCGCCTGGGACCAGGTGAGAGGAGCGGCAGGTGGAGCAGGGGGCAGGAGGACGCCCGGGCCAAGAGCAGCCAACAGCTTCCCGTGCGCCTCTCCCCCAGGTGTCCTTTTTCCTCTTCATCATCTTCACCGTGTATGCCATGTTGCCCTTGGGCATGCGGGATGCCGCCGCTGCGGGTCTTGCCTCATCACTCTCCCACCTGCTGGTCCTTGGGCTGTACCTGGGGCCTCAGCCGGACTCCCGGCCAGCGCTGCTGCCGCAGGTGAGAACGCACACATGTAGCCCAGGCCGCGCCCCCGGGCCCCCACTGCGCCCAGGGCCCGCTGGGCGGCACGCCGCTGGTTTCTCTGAGCATGCGCCAACCGCTTGCTGAGCTGGGACTCCATGGCAGGGCGCCACGCTAAGCACAGGGTACAAACACATACACCCAGACGGTGCCCTCGTGGAGCTGGTACACCACTGCTGCATGCATGATGCTGCAGACCCCAGAAGACCCCTCTGGGCCCACGGGGAAGAGACTTCCCCAGGGGACCAGGGTTGTGGGGACAGATGTGGATGATGGAACCTTCACAGCGAATGTAAAAATTGGAGCTTGAGTAGTTTTGTGCTGCGGGAGACATGGAGGGGCGTAGATGGTGGGGTGGTGTTCCAGGCAGAGGAAATGTGCGTGCAAGGGTTTCTAGGCCTAAGAGGCCTTGTTGGTGCTCAACTGAGTCTAGAGCAGGGACACTGGGGCAGGAGAAGCGCCCCCGAGGGACTGGGCAGTGTGGCACCGATGGCCTGGAAATACTCCGGTCTCTCACTGTGGAGTCCTCCTCAACCCTCCTGGGGACCAACTCCAGCTACACACGTAGCCACTCGCCCCGCCAGCTGCGGCCGGCGCGCTCTGAGGCTGACCCTCTCCGCTCCCCCAGCTGGCAGCAAACGCCGTGTTGTTCCTGTGCGGGAACGTGGCGGGGGCGTACCACAAGGCGCTGATGGAGCGCGCGCTGCGCGCCACGTTCCGGGAGGCTCTTCGCTCCCTGCACTCGCGCCGCCGGCTGGACACCGAGAAGAAGCACCAGGTCCGCTGGGCCTGGGAGGCTGGGCGGGACCGGAGTTTGAGAAAGGAGTTGTTTATATCACACAACGGGGCTCCTTTGCAAGCCGAATGACTTTGGGCAGGTTACTTGCCCTTCTCTCTCCTCCTTTGTAAAACGTGGCTACCGCCCACCTTGGAAAGTTGTGTTAAGTCTCGAAAACCCTGAAGCTTCTAAAAGCACTTTTATGATACTAAACGAAGAACCCTAATTCTGGCATCGGTGCTGGGAGTTCAGTCCCTAAAGGTGATTAGTGCAGGATGGGGTGCTGAAGCCCAGCTCTGTGTGATGGGGAGGATCTGGGGGAGTAGCCTGGGGCCCACCTGGTGGGGCTGGGGAAGTGGGTGAGCTCCTAGGTCGTTGGGAGGCTGGGACTCCTGGCTTTAGGTTGCAAGAGGGTAGGTGTTCATAGTGATCTCCTCCAGGAACACCTTCTCTTGTCCATCCTTCCTGCCTACTTGGCCCGAGAGATGAAGGCAGAGATCATGGCACGGCTGCAGGCTGGACAGGGGTCACGGCCAGAGAGCACCAACAACTTCCACAGCCTCTATGTCAAGAGGCACCAGGGAGTCAGGTATGAGAGGGGATGGCCAGAGGGGCGGGGGTGTGGGCTGAGATCTTGGCCCCCCTGATGCCATTTGCCCTGCACAGCGTGCTATATGCTGACATCGTGGGCTTCACGAGGCTGGCCAGTGAGTGCTCCCCTAAGGAGTTGGTGCTCATGCTCAACGAGCTCTTTGGCAAGTTCGACCAGATTGCCAAGGTCAGAGGGGACCTCCCTCCCTACCCAGGGACCTTCAAATGCCCCACCCTGGAGGGTCCCTCCCGAGGGAAACTCCTGCCACCTAAGATCCCAGTCCCATTTCAGAGCCCATGTATTCCAATGGAAGATATTCCAACGGAAGTAGGAAACCCTCTCAAACAACCCTAGGTATGGAGCTGCTCACCACACACCTCAAACCTGGAGAGACTTCTCAACAAGGTCCCACAAATACCCCAACGACAACACCCCCCAAATATGCTCAGAGCGCCCGGCATAGGGGTCTCTGGACACCACAACCAGATCTAGAGAGATTTTCAGATGTTCTAACCTTAGGGAGCCCTTCCAAGGGAACTCTCTGCCCTGTGCAACATCAGCCCAAGCCAGCCCAGCCACCTGTTCAGACCCCAGGGATGCCCCCAACAAACCTAATTAGGTCTCCCCCAGAAAACCGCAGTCTTGAGGCTACTCTCATGTGCTCAAATCTGAATACACCCTACACGTGCCGAAGCTGGGGGAGAGCCACAGACCTCAGCCAGCCCCATATCCAGTTAAGGGAATCCCTAGATCTGACCCAGAGACTCCCAACCTCAGAAGTTCTTCAGGAATACCACATTTGCTCCTACTTGTCCCAGCCCCCTCGTGCCTCCTCTGACCTCTAACCAGGTGCCCCCCCCCCGCACACACACACACACACTCCCAGGAGCATGAATGCATGCGGATCAAGATCCTGGGAGACTGTTACTACTGTGTCTCTGGGCTTCCGCTCTCCCTGCCAGACCACGCCATCAACTGCGTGCGCATGGGGCTGGACATGTGCCGGGCCATCAGGTCAGCTCGGGGGGGGCGGGCGGGAGGGGTACCAAGGGATGGATGTGGGCGAGGAGCAGGCAGGGTAGTGGAGGTCCTCTTGGAGAGAGGGAGGGGTGTGGCATGCGTAGAGGCGAAGGCGGCATTCGGACTGTCCCCTGCATACCCTGCTCAGGAAACTCCGGGCAGCCACTGGTGTGGACATCAACATGCGTGTGGGTGTGCATTCGGGCAGTGTGCTCTGCGGGGTCATCGGCCTACAGAAGTGGCAGTATGACGTCTGGTCCCATGATGTCACACTAGCCAACCACATGGAGGCGGGCGGCGTGCCAGGGTGAGATGTGGGGCTGCAGGAGGCCACAGGAAGAAACCAGCCGGGCCTCCCACATGCTGCCACCCTATTCATAGTTCCCTAAAATGAGCACAGTCCTATCTGGGGCTCGGGGAGATCCTGGCATGCAGGGAGGGGTGCTGGGAGACACCTCCTGGAACACAGGGCCTTGCTTAAAGTCAGACCTCCAGGAAGGATCCTGGAAAAAAATGAGAGGTTTGCAGGCCCTCCCTCCTGATTCTCACTGCCCCCTCTTTCCAGACGAGTACATATTACAGGGGCTACCCTGGCCCTGCTGGCAGGGGCTTATGCTGTGGAGGATGCATCCATGGAACACCGGGACCCATACCTTCGGGAGCTAGGGGAGCCCACCTACCTAGTCATCGATCCCCGGGTAAAAGCCCAGCCTGGACCCCATGGGCTGGCGCATCCTAACCACCCACAGCCACCAGGCCTGATCTCTTCTCCTATGCCAGACATTGAATTCCTGGGTCCCAGGGTGTCTGTCGAGGGGAAGGAGAGCCAACCTTCTAAGGGGTGTGGGGAGAATGTAGAAAGCATTTGTGATCTTGACTCTCAGCACTCATATGCCCCAGGCTGAGGAGGAGGATGAGAAGGGCACTGCGGGAGGGCTGCTGTCCTCTCTCGAGGGTCCCAAGATGCGGCCGTCGCTGCTGATGACCCGCTACCTGGAGTCCTGGGGCGCAGCCAAGCCTTTTGCCCACCTGAGCCACCTAGAGAGCCCTGTGTCCACCTCCACCCCTCTCCCGGTAAGTGCACCTCCGTCGTGAGCCCGAGCACTTACGAACCCCTCCCGACTTCCCTGCCCTCACCACCAGTGAGTCACTTGATGACATCCCGAGGTCCTGAACTGTCTGGTTGCCCCAGTTACTGGTTCAGGCCTTTCCTTGTCCTTCCTTCCAGAGACAGGGCAAAGATCACCGCCCTCTGGGCTCACCTGAGATGCAGAATCCTATAGACATCAGATCTATGGCCATTATTCCCCAACCTCCACTCGGGAACCCCCTTCCATCAGCACCACAGAGGTATAGGCCACACTTCTGGCTCCGAAGCCAGTGCTCACAGCCATTCCCGCGGGGAAATGTCTCTGTCCAACTCCATTCCTGAGACTGCACACTCTCTTTTAATCCCCACCAGGACTGGGAAGGTGGGGGCGAATCAGTTGTTGCCCCGACTCTCCAGCATGTGTATGAGAATAAAATGAGGTGACAGTGAAAATCTCACATAGCCTTAAAGGACGTCACCCTGAGCAGGCAGGGGTCAGGGAGGGAGGGAAGAGAGGACACAAGGGGATGGTGGATTACTGGCTGATCCTGTGCTTGGCACCCTCAGCTCATCGGTGACCCACTAGCTGGTGCAGGAGTCTTCATCTCCCCCACCAGCAGGCTCTTAGGTTTGGTGCTTGGTGACAAGCAGCCAGAAACCCCTCTTGCAGGGACTGAGGCCATATCCCCAAAGGCTTGCCCCAGGAGCAGCTTCCTCAGCCTGCCCTCCTCCATTTGATCTGATCTTCCCAGAACTTTCCCAGCCACCTTTTTGCAGATCTTCCACTCAGAATCTTCTCTATTAGGTAGACTCAGTTGGGTATATGGGATGACTTCAGAGTACACTTTCTGTGTTCTGGCTCCCCTTCCCACCCACCCAGCAGGAAAGCAGGCCAGAGATCAGTGAGCACTGTGGAGTGGGGGGACCTTGGCAGCAGTGGTTCACGAGAATACCTAATTCGAAGACTTCACGTAGGGTAGGGGAAAGGTCAGAAGGGCTAAGCAGGCAGGAAGGAGAGGAAGAAAGAATACAAGACCCTGCTCACTCTTGCAGGATGGAGCCCCCCACTCCCCAGGGGGAGGAGGTAGAGTAGAGGGTGGGCTTTGGTGGGAGCCCAGGGACTGTGAGACAGTGTTGGGTGCAATGCCCATGGTGAGATGCCCCCCCAGAACCCATGCCAGACCTCCCCAAGACCCCACTAGTGTGCAGGCTAAGAAGTGTCAGGGTGGAGAAGTTGGAACCCCTAGTTCAAGGGTATCTCCCAAGGCAGGACCTCACCAGCCCAGAAATTCACTTCCCAGCCCCTGAAGTGCCAAGCCCTCAGCCAAATGTCAGGAACCCTGAGAATGACATCAGCTTATCCTTAAATAATGGGGACCTCTGGGGTGGCAGTGCGTTGTTGGTGCTAGTGTGTACCTACCATCCGTCTGTCCGTCCATCCATCCATCCATCCTTTCCACAATCTTAAAGCACCTACTATGTGGCAGGCACAAGGCTAGTTCTTGAGAAGACAGAAATGAATAAAACGTTTTCCCTGCCTTCGAATAACATACAGGCATTGAGCAAGGTGGAGAGGCAGGTGGGTAGTTTGAAAAAATTTAGGCCCGGACCAAGATGCGTAGATGGGCTCCTACCTAGAACATCTCTCTTAATCTCCCTTTTCCTCTCCTCTCCCTCTCCCGTACACCGGGTTTGGGTTTGGGGGGATGAGGTAGCCCCCTGTGACCCTGCTGCCTTCACATGAGCCAGGGGAGAATGAAAGAACAGTCACCAGACGCCTGGCCCTGGGCAGGGGCTGCTGCACTTCACTCTCTTTCTTGGGGCTTGTCTCACCCGCTTTACTTGTCTGCTTGCTTTCATATCTTTACACACAGCATGCTTTCCTTTTACTGCAGAAAAGAATGACTGTGACCAGCTTTGTTTCTCTTCCTTCCTCTTTCCCTTTCTTCTTGTTTTTTGTTTTCTGCTCCCACCACCTCCCAGCTCAGCCTGACCACAAAGGAGTCAGAATGTTCGGCGTCATCACTTCAGTTTAAACCAACGAGGATTTTTTGGCATGCTGGGGGGGATGGGCAAGTCCCCGTTTTTGGGATTTGTTCAGTCCTTAGGGAAGATGACCACCCCTCAAGCCTACAGAGTTGTCTCATAAGTGGTATAAAACTGAGGAAATAAGAGCATAAGGACCCCTGGGTGTCTGAAGAGTCGGAAGAACTTTTAAGGCATAAATGTGGTTTGACCCTTCCCTTAAGGACAGGTGGGATTTGATGGAAAGAGGACGCCATCAGAGGCAGGGGAAACACATCAGATGCTCACAGCCAAGGACGTGTATAGACATGGAATGCCTCACTGCAGAGAGTCTTCAAGGATGCTCAGCATTGGGGCGCCTGGGTGGCTCAGTTGGTTAAGCGACTGCCTTCGGCTCAGGTCATGATCCTGGAGTCACAGGATCGAGTCCCGCATCGGGCTCCCTGCTCGGCGGGGGGTCTGCTTCTCCCTCTAACCCTCTTCCCTCTCGTGCTCTCTGTCTCTCATTCTCTCTCTCTCTCAAATAAATAAATAAAATCTTTAAAAAAAAAAAAAAAGGATGCTCAGCATTGCCTCATCTCCCCCTTTGCTGTGTTCTCCCGACAGGAGAAGGCCCTGGCCTCCTTCAGCCCCCAGTGGAGCCTGGACCGGTGAGGAGGCCCCAGCAAACTCTGTCTGAGTGACCTGCCTCCATCCTCCCTAGGGGGGCTGCTCCCGCTTCGCCCACATGCTATGGAGGGTCTCCTGTGGTGACAGGCTGGGCTCTCACCGTGCAGGAGCCGTACTCCCAGGGGACTAGATGAGGACCTGGACACTGGGGACGCCAAGTTCTTCCAGGTCATCGAACAGCTCAACTCTCAGAAGTATGGAGAACGGAAGGCGGCCGGGAGGGTTTTGGGGCTGGGCCCCCGCGGTATGGGACGGATGTGTTCCCCTGAGGACCCGGCAGGAAGGGAGCGGCTTCCCTGCTCCAGCCCAGGGAAACACACACCTGGTCACCACCACCCCGCCCCCTGCCCTGCCCTTTCCTCTCTGGGGCTCACTGCCCTCCACCTCCCACCAGACAGTGGAAGCAGTCAAAGGACTTCAACCCACTGACACTGTACTTCAGAGAGAAGGAGCTGGAGAAAGAGGTGGGTGTGGGGGGTGATAGCGGAGAATTTTCTAACCTTAGTTCCTTGGCCTTGGGGAGCAGGCAAGCCCCATGGTCGCACCTCACCTCCCAGGTCTGCCCAGTTTGTGATCCTGGGGGTGAGGGGCTTGGGCCTCTCTCCAAATGGACATCACCCTGTCAATTGGGTCCCTAGGTGGGGATGGGAGGGAGGAGGGCAGCTCCTTAGAGAACCGGTAGGGGGTACCTGAGACTGAATTGGCGGGGGGGGCACCCGCTTCTTGCCTGCAATGGACACCTCCAAGGTGATGGGCAGCCCTGGTGGCCCCTGTCGCCACA
Organism: Mirounga leonina; assembly: GCF_011800145.1. Classification (NCBI taxonomy): domain Eukaryota; kingdom Metazoa; phylum Chordata; class Mammalia; order Carnivora; family Phocidae; genus Mirounga; species Mirounga leonina. The sequence continues at coordinate 6,708,817 of NW_023270839.1, forward strand.
CTGACCCCTGTCCTTCCAGTATCGACTCTCTGCCCTCCCCGCCTTCAAATACTATGCAGCCTGCACCTTCCTGGTCTTCCTCTCCAATTTCATCATCCAGATGCTGGTGACCAACAGGTGAGAGCCCCAGGCAAGGGCGGCCCTGAGTCTCGTACAGGGACCACCAGGCTCCTGCTGATCCTTGACCCACACTTTCTTCCTTTACCCACTTCCCCTTGGCTTCAGACGCTGAGCCACAGAGAAAGTATGTGTTCTGGGGAAGCAGTGATAATCACAGCCTTCATTTTACTATCTTACACCCTGTGGACTGTCTACATAATCCAAGCACTTTCACATGCCTGTCTCTGGGTCCTGACAACTTTTCCATGAAACAGGTTCTGTTTTCACTGAGAAGCCCAAATCTCACAGCAAATGAGCTTAGAAAGGAGGTCCTCGTTTTTAGTCCATGGCTAGGAGGGGCTGCAAGGACTTGTCCAAAGCCAGGCGCAAGAGCTTTGGCCTGAAGGCCCAGAGACTGGCCTGATGGGGCCTCGGCCCCTTCGTGAGCCCCTGCCCCCTTCCAGTACTGTCCCTACCTTATTAGCCCTTGCCCCCCACCACCACTGCCCTAGACCCCCTCAGCTTTCCCGGATCATCGGCATGCAATGCCTTGTATTGGCCCAGACCCCACTGGGGGCCAGTTCAGATCCCCAGGACTGCTCCTCCCCACGTCTCCCAACCAGGGTGCACAGCACCCTCGCGGCACACGCAGCGTCCTCTGACCCTTCAAGGCCTCACTCGCTCTTGTCTCCCTAGGCCCCCAGCTCTGGCCATCACTTATAGCGTCACCTTCCTCCTCTTCTTCCTCCTCCTCTTCGTCTGCTTCTCAGAGCACCTGACGGTGAGGTGGGCTGGGGGGTGGAAGTGGTCAGTTGGGCCCTGACCATGACCTGGCCTGAGGGGGGGTGTGCCCCAGCCCCATGGCTAAGATTCTTGTGCTCCTTCCACAGAAGTGTGTCTTGAAAGGCCCCAAGATGCTGCACTGGCTGCCCGCACTGTCTAGCCTGGTGGCCACACGGCCCGGCCTGCGAGTTGCCCTGGGCACGGCCACCATCCTCCTCGTTTTTGTCATGGCTATTACCAGCCTGGTGAGGGCAGAGGGGGCCCTGTTGGACCCATCAGAGGCTGAGAGGGGGCCCCTGGATTTGGGAGAGCAGCTGGACCAAGGCCAGGGGATCCTGGCAATGTCGGACAAGCATAAAGAAAAAAATTAATCTGCCACCTGCGTAATTGCTTATAACACTCTGGTGGACATCGTTCCTATCTTTTCCATGTAGGCAGATCTTCATTGCTTAGCTCACTCACTATGATTTTGTAGCTGAGCCTGGCAGGTTTTTCAGAACTTAGAATCACTCCTAGAATTCTATCCCTGAAAGACACCTTAGGAATCCTCCCCCAGCCAAGTCACAGAAGAGGAAGCTGAGGCCCAGAGAGGTAATGTGGCTGGCAAGAGATCACACAGTGGAGGCACTGGCAGACTGGTGCTCAGGACACCCACTCCTCCCATCCCTGACCGCCCAGCGAGGACACCAATGCTAAGGCTCCCTCAGCAGCCCAGAAATAGCAGGATTCACCCCTTTGGAGGAGTCTGGCCCTCACTCATCCCTAGGTCAGCTGAAACCCAGCACAAGCCACCATTATGCCCCAGATGCTGCCTGCCCACCTCAGCTCTTCACCTCCTTCTGCAGTTCTTCTTGCCGGCAGCATCAAACTGCACTTCCCGGGCTGCCAATGTGCCCTCCGTGGCTTCCAACCTCTCCTGGGAGCTCCCGGGGTCCCTGCCTCTCATCAGCGTCCCAGTGAGTGTTCCTCACAGCCCTGAACTTCTTTCTCCAGAGCCTTCCTTGGCCCGTCCCCCACCCCCTTACTTGAGAAGCATTCCATCTGATGGATTGGGATGGACATAAAACACACTCCGTGTGTGTTTGTGTGTATGACACTCCCCTGGGCCCTGGGAGGGGTAGGACAGGAGCCCTGGGATATTCTCCCACCCCTGTCCGTGGCATATGCCCCGTCCCTTGACCACCCCACCCGGCCCCACAGTACTCTATGCATTGCTGCGTGCTGGGGTTCCTGTCCTGCTCCCTCTTTCTGCATATGAGCTTCGAGCTGAAGTTACTGCTGCTCCTGCTCTGGCTGGGGACCTCCTGCTCCCTCTTCCTGCACTCCCATGCCTGGCTGTCCGACTGTGTCCTCGCCCGCCTCTATCCGACTCCCTCGGACTCCAGGTGCGCACAGCCACTGGACAGAGGGGCCCGGGGCCTCTTGGAGCAGAGCAGAGCTGTCCTCGCCTCACTGACCTGTAAGGGGGAGGGTGGCTGAGGGCTACATGGGCCCTCGGGGTAGGGAGGAGGCCATCAGGAAGGGGCAGGGCAAGGGGCAACCCTGATGTGTGGCCTCCTCAGGCCAGGGGTGCTGAAGGAGCCCAAACTGATGGGAGCGATCTCCTTCTTCATCTTCTTCTTCACCCTCCTTGTCCTGGCTCGGCAGGTGAGTCACCCAGCTCAACCCTCCGGAGCTTCCCTTTGAAGGGGAAGACGGGGTGGTCCCCATATTTGTGACTTGGTCTCTCTCACCCTTTCCCTCAAACCTACATCTCCAGGGTTGAGCCCAAATGGTGTGCCCATTGGAAGCTCCAAAGTGAACCTTCCAGCTCCCTTTCTTTCTCCTTCACTCCCCAAGGGAGGGGCCCTCAAATTCTCCCTCCCTCGTCCCTCCCACCCCACGTCCAGGAAAACCACCCTCAAGAAAGAATCTGCTGCCAATTCTGTCTACCCTAGTTTGAATCTAGTTTCAAGGTAGCCTCCCCAGGGAAAGTTGGCCCTTGAGCCTTCTGTCCAGACTGGGGAGTGGTGTGGTTTGAGGCATCATGGAGTTCGGGGGGGCGGGGGGGGAGGGTGAACACTCAGGAGCTGAGGCTCCCCATGCACTGTGTCTCCCCTTGGGCCCCTGGTGACCCTGCCAGAATGAGTATTACTGCCGCCTGGACTTCCTGTGGCAGAAGAAGCTGCGGCAGGAGCAGGAGGAGACAGAGACAATGGAGAACCTGACGCGGCTCCTGCTGGAGAATGTGCTCCCTGCGCACGTGGCCCCCCAGTTCATTGGCCAGAACCGGCGCAACGAGGTGACTCCCCCCGCCGACTCCTGAGCCCCAGATGCCATGGGCACTAATTTTGGATGGAAATCTTGGCCCTCGGCCATCGTCTCTGGACCCTCCCCCAGTGGGTTGGGTGGCCACCCGGGTCCCTGTCCCTGTCAGGTAGGTGCCTCCATCTTCATACGCTCTTAGGCTTCGTCTGCTGAGCACAGAACCCCTGTGTTCCAAGTTCTTACTTAGAAGGAGTGTCTTCTCCAACCCATGGCCACTCCGTACCTCCCAGAAGCTTCTTCGAGTGTTGATGGCAGTTGTGTGGAAGACACGCAGCCCACCCAGCCCTCTGGACCTGCACTATCCAGAATGGTAGCCAGTAGCCATGTGTGGCCACTTACATTTAAATTAATTAAAACAGAACGTTCGGGGCCTCAGCCTCACTGGCCACACTTCAAGTGTCTAAGAGCCGCTTATGGCCAGAGGCTGCCGTATCAGACATCACATACATAGAACTTTCCAACACCACAGGAATTTCCATTGGTAAATGTTAATCTCCATCCTCACCTGTGCTCTAGTCAGACCATCAGAGAAGGTCACCCACATTTTGGCCCCATTTTATCTGCACTGCTCACCACTTCCCTCTGCCTGCTATGGAGATACTCTTGGCCTGTCCTGAGGAATGTTAAAAGAGACAGGTCAGGGGCTATTTCACAGCTTTATGCCCCCACCAGTTGCTCTCTGCTCTCAGAGTCAGCGGTAGATCTACTTCTCCTGGTTTCTTCTCTTATTTACACTGGGACTCTCATAACTATTCCTGTTTCTGTCTTCACACTGGCTGCTAGAAAGCTCAGAGCCAGATCCTAGGCCTAACAAGGACTTCGTGTCACCCCTTTTGTGAACCAACTTCAAATAGGATTCCATCTTTACTATCTTACCTTTATTTTCCCTTTGTCCCACTTCCCCTATTATTTTATCTTCCAAATTGTAGCTACCTTTGTAAACTGACTTAACTGGCTTAGCACCCTTCAGCAGTAAGATAGGTTAGAAAGACCATCCCCACCGACATGATCCCAGTTCTTGAAGAGACTCCCTTCACGTTGCCATGAGGTGATCCTGACTCCAAACCCCTGTCTCTCCTGGAATCATAATGAGACCCAATCTTTGACTCCTGAGTCACACATTCCTGGGGTAACCTGGCCCTACCCCTCTCCCTCCTTTCCAGTCCTTCTTAAATGGAGGGGTAAGAGTATGGACACAGGGAGGAGGGCCCATGCAGACCCGCAGGGGGGAAGAACGTGGCTTGCTCCCTCATCCCAGCCTCCCACCCTCCAGGACCTCTACCACCAGTCCTACGAGTGTGTCTGTGTCCTCTTCGCCTCAGTTCCAGACTTTAAGGAGTTTTACTCTGAATCCAACATCAACCACGAGGGTCTAGAGTGTCTGCGGCTGCTTAATGAGATCATTGCTGATTTTGACGAGGTGACAACTCCAAGGGTCCCCCAGACCCTTGGTCTTGGATGCTAGAATTTCCCACCAGTCCCTCCTGCCCACTTACTCTCCAGCCAGGGGCCCATCCTCCTCTCCCTGGCCCTGCCGCTCCTCCTCTGATCCCCCAGCTTTCCAGCAACTCTTCCCACAATCCACTCTCCCTCCTGCCACGCTCCCTGACCCCACAACCTGGTCCTTTCGCCTTCAAAGGCCTGGGGCTGGGCTTCTGAGAGGGAGGAGGGAGAGAGCAAGAAAGACTGGGGACACAGCCTCCTTTCTGTACAGCTGCTCTCAAAGCCCAAGTTTAGTGGGGTGGAGAAGATCAAAACCATCGGCAGCACCTACATGGCAGCCACAGGCTTAAATGCCACCTCCGGACAGGACACACAGCAGGTACAGCATCCCTTCCTTACCCACCAGCCCCCATCTGGGCTTGCGCTCCCGGGCCCTCACTGACCCATGCTGGTGGGCCGGCCCGTTGCTAGGATGCTGAGCGAAGCTGCAGCCACCTGGGCACCATGGTGGAGTTTGCAGTGGCCCTTGGATCGAAGCTGGATGTCATCAATAAGCACTCTTTCAACAATTTCCGCCTGCGTGTGGGTGAGGGCCCTCCCTTGCTGGGGCAGTCTGGGACTTCCTCTTCACCTTCTCAGGCTCTTCTTCCCCCCCAAGTCCTTGGTTAGCTACTCCCCAGCTCACCCCTGGACCCCTCCCCCCACCAGCCTCATCCCTGGGGGTGGAGCATGAAGCTGCTGGGCCAGGAGCTCTGGGGCTCAGCACCCCTTCCCTAAACCAGACCCCTCCAGACCCATCCTCCTTTCCTCTAAGACCTCCAGGTCTTCCGCCTGAGTCCTGGAGCTTCCTCCTCCCCTCGCCCTCCTTAAACCACGCCCCGCCCACCTCCCAGGGCTCCTCCTGACTACACCTCTTGTCAGGGTTGAACCATGGACCTGTAGTGGCTGGAGTGATTGGGGCCCAGAAGCCTCAGTACGACATCTGGGGCAACACGGTGAACGTGGCCAGCCGCATGGAGAGCACTGGAGTCCTGGGCAAGATCCAAGTGAGGAGGCCACATTGGAGGCATGGGGTGGGGGGATAGGACAGGGCCACCCCCACACTCCAGGCTCACACCCTTTCAATCCCAGGTGACTGAAGAGACAGCCCGGGTGCTGCAGGCCTTAGGCTATACCTGCTACAGCCGGGGCATCATCAAGGTCAAAGGCAAAGGGCAGCTCTGCACCTACTTCCTGAACACAGATTTGACACGAACTGGCCCTCCTTCGGCCACCCTAGGCTGAGACCCCCATTCTCTCTATTCTAAGATCCTCAATAAAAAGACTCTGGGGGCACCTGGCTGGCTCAGTGGGTTGAGCATCCAACTCTTGATTTAGGCTCAGGTCATGATCTCAGGGTCGTGAGATTGAACCCTGCTTTGGGCTCTGCACTGAGCGTGGAACCTGCTTAAGATTCTCTCTCTCCCTCTGCCCCTTCGCTCGCTCTCTCCTCTCTCTCTGAAAAAAAAAGACTCTGGTATGACTGGAGCCAATCGATGTCGAAGTTTCTGGTATAGCTGCAGATCACCTTCTCCTTGCCTCTCAACAGGATGCTTCTTCCCAAGCTAAACTGAGTGTCTGTGTGTATGCAAGTGTGATCATGAATATGTTAGAAAGGAGTGATTCTTCACAAGCTCAGGCAGAGGACTGCCTCAGCCTCCCTGCCTGATTCCAGTATTTTGTACACCTTGGAAGCGTAAAGAATTTTAGCCACGTGACTCAAAATAAGGATTTGTCCTTTCCTGCTCCCCACCCACAAATATTGGGAAGGAATGGCTAGGAAAATGTCATTTGACCTTTATTCATGCAATAAACACTAAGTAAGCACCTACTCTGTGCTTCCTAGGCAGCATGGATGCGAGAGGCCTGGGAAATGATCTGTCGGGTCCCTCCCTCTTTTCAGCTGCTGCTGTCAGATTGACCCATGCTTTCCAGCCAAGACCTGTAGACAGTTTTGGGATTCTCTTGTCCTCAGGTCCCTCAGATGCCCCCTTGCTTCCTTCTGCATCCCCCTGTGCAGGTGCTGATATTATGGGGTTCTTGAAGCATCCCCGGTTCATTCCTAGTTGCTCAAATTTGGGGGTCTGTGAGCGATATCTGACACCCTAGGTTTGTTACAGATGTTGCACATGGATTCTTGGTTTTTCTCCTAGTTGCTCTTTCTTTATGGAAGAGATTCAAAAAGTACTCCGCAGCCCCTTCTGCTACCATCCTCCTAAAATGCTGTTGGAACAGAGCCAGTCTGAGGCTCTCTAAAACAGTCATCCCTCAGAAAGAATGACTTAACCCTCTCATTTGTGGGAATCTTAATTTCCTAAGAGTGACCAGGGTCACAGAGGGCATCAGAGTGTATTTTGGGTGCTGGCAGAAAGCTGACCTGCAGAATTCCAGGGCCCAAGACCTGATGACTTTGTTTTCAAGGGAGACCTCCTTGGGAGATGGAGGGAAGGAAGGCAGTCCCCTAGAACATTGCCCACTGAAAGGGCAAAGATGAGTAGCAGGAAGTTGGGAGTCATGGTAACAGTGATAACTATCACAAGCTTCAGGGTAGAGGGCACAGAGCAGTGCCAAGTGTACTCAGAACATCTGCTGATTCAGGGAGTCTGGAGTGATAAGCCCACAGGAGTGGTCTTCCTTGGTCAGCTCCTTCAGGGGTCTGTAGCCCTGTGTTGTTCTAAGTATGACCTGCAGAGCACCTGCCTCAGAATGGGGCAGGAGAGGGGGTTCTGGGTTCTGTATCTTCGTGTCCCTTCCCAAACTGAAAATCACGGGAAACTAAAGGATGTGCCTCTCAACTGTTGAGAAGGACCCCACCCCCCACCGCCGCAAGAGCGCCCAGGAGCACGCTTCTCGCCCCTAATGCACGCGCCGCGCCGCACACACAGGGCTGACCCAACGTGAGACCAGTTTTAATTGCCAAGCTGCTCCGGGCTTTCCCTCTGCCCTTACCTGCCCCGCCCCTCCCTCCTCTTCCGCTCCACCCTCCTCGCGTTCTCCTCCGCCTCCGCCTCGGGGTAAACTGGGTCAGGCCAACGTGGGGAGCATTCCGCCGCCGCGAGGACAGCCAGAGCCCTTCCACCAGCACCCCCCAGGCCTAGTTCAGTTCGCTTCACTGCAGAGCGTCGATGGAGTCCGCGAGGCTCTCGGAGGGGCCGGGCTCGGGAGAGGCGGGGGCGCCCCTCACCATCGGGCCCAGGGTGTCCCCGCGGCGCGCGCTCGACGCCTCGGAACCGGTGCCCTCCAACAGCTTGGCGACGAAGCCCACGCCGGCCGAGCGCAGCAGGCCGCCGCCGGCGCACGCGTACAGCACGGGGTTCACGCTGCTGCTCAGGAAGGCCAGCGCGATGAACACGTGGCGCGCCAGCAGCAGCGGGTCTCCCATGCGGCCCTGCCCCGGCCCCGGCTCCCTGCCCGCCAGGGCCCGGCCCGCCTCGGCCAGGTTCACCACGTGGTAGGGCAGCCAGAAGGCGGCGAAGGCCAGGATGATGAGCGCCACCAGGCGACCGGTGCGGCGGCTGCGGCGGAAGCGCCGCGCCTGCAGCCTGCGCCTGATGTCCGAATAGCTGGCCACCACCAGCAGGAAGGGCAGCAGGAAGCCGGTAAAGGCCTCGAAGAGCAGATGGAATGCCTTGACTCGTTCGCTGGAGTACGTCGGGAAGCACAGGGTATGGTTGTTCTGTTTCGTCAGGGTGCGGTATATGATGACGGGTGTGGCCAGCAGAAGGGACATCACCCAGATGCTTGCTAGCACCCACCAGGCAACGACCTTGGTGCGAAACTTCTGGGACACAAAGGGGAGGGCCACGGCCAGCGAGCGGTCCACACTCATGGCCATGATCAGCAGGACGCTGGCGTACATGCTGACTCCGCAGGTATAGTGAAACAGGCGGCAGCCAACCAGCCCAAATGTCCAGGTGCGGCGCGCCACAGAGTACAGGAAAAAGGGGGCAGTGAGCAAGACAGCCAAGTCCGCCAGGGCCAGGTTCAGCACCAGCAAGGCCGTGACGGAGCGCTTCCGCATCCTCACCAGGATGCTCCACACCACAAAGCTGTTGCCAGGAAGCCCCACAGCCAGCGCCACTGACAGTATGATGATAGTCAATGGAACGATGAACATGACCCCTAGTGAGGAGGTACTGCCCCAGATGTAGTGTCCGTGGCCACTGCAAGGACCTGGAGAGTGAGGGCGAACACAGGCCTGAGGGTAGGGGGCTGAGGCTTCCTGCCGCCCTGGACACACCTAGCCCGAGCACTCTGGTCCGTCTCCAAGATCCGCAGCAGGAGATGCACCTCTGCAGTATACCGCCTTCACCCCTTCACCAACGGACCTGGCTTCAGGGGATCTGGCAGAGCACAAAGACCGGTTTCTAACTGGACCATGGGGCTCCTTCCTGCCCACAGACCCAGTTGCCAAATACAGAGCTACAGCAGCAGCAGTATTTCCATACCCTTTCTGCCTCCTTCCCTTCTGAGACCCAGAACCAAACGGGGGAGGGGGGCCTTCCTTACCAAAGCTGCACCCCTCAAAGGCCTAGCTCCTCTGTCACCTGCCAGGCCCTTAGCCCCCTCAGTCCCGTCGACTTCCTCCAGTCATCTACTGACTCTCTTCAGAGCTGCCCAGGGCCCAGCAGGAATAACAGGGATGGGGAGGAGTTTGTGGATAGGAGACAAGAACAAGTCATCCCCGGTCCTTTTACCACTGGTCAGGCTTTCTTTGGAAATTCCTTTGCATCTTCTCTCACAGTTGTATCCTGCCCCATCCCTACCTTCCCTGCTCCCAGGATACTTACCTCCAGGCTTTGCCAGGTACCGGTCGGAAGCTGGTGCCAATCCCAAGGTCGGGCAGAGTGGCGCAGCCTATCCCCAGGTCAGCCCCAGTTCCAGGGTCCCAGCCCCAGGTCTGGGTGCTGTCAGCTAAGTCTGCCAGAGAGGAAGTACCAAGAAGCAGAGGAGGGGGAAGCACATCTTCCTGAGGGTGGGGCTGAAACTCCTAGCCCTCCCTTCATGGGGAGGGGGGGGGAGCTAGTCTTTGTGTTCCAGAAGAGCCTAGCAGGGAGGAAGGCTCCTCATGGGTGGGACCAGATGAGAAGAGCCCAGGAAGGTGTAATGAGAGGAAAGGGGGGTGAGGGGAGTGAGTATGCTGGGGTGTGGCCTCAGATGCAGGTCTAGACTGGAGAATTGGACAGAGTAATAAACTGTCATACAGGAGAAGGAGGGAGGGAAGCCAGAGAAGGGAAATGGGCTCAGATGGAGAGGCCAGAATGTTGGATATCTTTATACGTTGTGTGGATAATGTAGATTTTTAGATTAATAGGAAGCATAGGTTAGACCCGTGGCTAGGTCATGGGTTTGGGTTTAGGTAACATCAGGACTTAAAGAGGACAGCACCCTGTCTTTGGCTTGGATTCAAGCTATGAGTGGAGTTGGAGGGGGATGGCCCTCTTTCAGCACCCAAATCTATTCCCTCATTTAAAAGGGTTGCTTCAGCTCTACATCAGTCAGTTCTCCCTTCCCTTTGGCAGAAGCCAAAGTCCAAAGGATCTCCTTAGTATCGCACAGAATGCCAGTTTCTCCGCCCTTCCCCAGCCACTTGCCTTACACTCGCCTGTGTGGCTTGCCTACCACATGAATTTGGATTTAAGATCTGGGCACTGGGCAAAGAGGTCGGCACCCTCTCTCTCCTACCTTCCCATAGTTGGCTGTCCAGTCCCACCTCAGACACACAGAAAAGGCCGAGCCTGAGCACAGGGAGAAGAGGTGGGGGCAGCGATGCTTCACAACTGCCCTGCCAGGAGGGGCAACCAGGAACATGCAAAGAGGAACAGCCTCCCCAAATGGTCACTCTTCTCCCTTCCTAGAGGGAGGGCAGTCTCCCCCTGTGATGTCTCCTGCAGGGGCTAAGATCTGAGAAGTCTTTCCTTCAGTCTGACCATGAGCCTTCCTGCTTCCCTGCCAACTCTGTCACTTGTCAGGGAAGATGTGGCATGTGATGGTGCTCACTGAGGTCCCTTACCCTTCTGCTTTGAAAAAAGGCCAGCGCAGAGCAGACCCAGCAGCTATGAGGCAGAGGATGTGATGCAAAGAAATGGGCTGAAACCGCAGCAAGAAGGCAGAGTGGAGGAAGGGCTTTCTGACCACAGATGTTGTGAGACGGGGACTATGGAAGAGAGTAAGTTAGGGAGCCTCTGCCCCGGCACATGTGAACAGGAAGAAGCCCCTGCTGTCAGTGTTTGGGGAGAAAGTTCTGGCTCAGAGCTCCAGGGTCAACCAGAGGCTCCTTCTGGCAGAAGCTGGGTTGTCTTTGCTTCCTCTCCCAAACTACTCCCCACCTCCATGTCTCTCAATGGCCTTTATTCCTCCACCCCAGACTAGATACTCTAAGCATACTTCCTGCTCCCCAAATCCAGAGTTCCACTTCCGCCTCAGTTTGGGTGGCCCTGGCGTGACCCTGAGGACTGAATTTCCTTTGTTGTTTCTTGGCCTCGGCCTGGGTGGTGTAAACAGTCACTAATGCAGAACCTGGGGTGATGGTCCCGAGGGAGCACTCACATAAACGGCCATCAAAGTTTGCCAGGGACTGAGAGGACTGGGGCACTAAAACTGGGAAAGCCTTGGGCAAACCAGGACGAGTCGGTCACACTAGTGACCACATGTGTGTGCACGTGGACACCCTCTAATAAAGAATCCTATCCTACATCCTCAAACTCAAAAGTGTCAGGATCCGTAACAGCTTTAGGACCTAGAGGTGGACAGACTCCAAAAGATGGAGGCCAAGAAGTACTGGAGGGTGCTGAGCAACAGCTAGCAGTCTTGGGAGGAGTCAAGATTTGGCAGAAAGAAAAAGGAGACAAAGGAGAGGGGACGCCTCCCTGAAAAATTCTTCCTGTCCTCCAGCCATCCACACCATTCCCCATACCTGCTCAGCTCCAAGCCCCAAACGTCCCCAGGGGTGAGCATGTGCCTGCTCCTGGGCTCCTTTTTGAGTCAGTTGACCTTTGGGGGAAGAGTTGGATTCAGAGGGGAAGACAAATCCGACGCCCACGGCTCCTTCCCCCGCTGTACCAACCGCAAGACAGGAAAACTTTCCTTTCAAACACCACAGATTGTCTTTCCCCTTCCAGAGCCAGGTTTTTCTCCACTCGGCTCTTGCAGACCCTAGAGAATGGATCCCATCCCCATCCCTCATTCAAGCACCCATACCTTTCTTTCCTCTTTCTCCCTTTATTTCCAGAGTGGTTCAATAGGTTGGCCTGGGGGGACCCAGGCCACCTGGGCTGGGGAGGACAAGTCAAGATGCCACTGAAGGCTGGCAGTGCCCAGCCTTGGGCTGACCCAGGAGAGAACCAGGTGGCTTCGGTACAACTCAGGCATGATGAACTACCAGTGGGGGCATGCTTACCCCATCATGTAATGCCCCCCCCCAGTGTATTTCACAGTAGCTCTTGGCAGCAAGTCAGCAGCTCTGGCACAGAGGCACATGCCAACCTGCAAGCACACAGTGCCATCACCTCTTGCAGTCCCTCTGTTTGGAGGTACCTGGGCCTGCCCCAGGGGTATAATAATTCTGCCCAGAAAGATCCAAACTGTGGCCAGAGAAGGGTCCCCAAATGCTCCAGAGTGGTTCCCTGAGTTCTGGGGGAGGGACGATGGAAGGGGACAGGGAAGAGGCAGGCCCGGTTGTAGGGTTTGGTGTCAAGGTTCCCATCCCTGACTGTCCTTCTTCACCCCGCCGCCGGGGTCTCCATCGCCCTGGCCCTGCGCCACCACTTTGAGCCGAGGGGTAGCTCGGAGCTCCATGGTCCCCTCCCTAGAGCGGCCGCCCCCTCGGGCCTCTCCCGAGCCCTCGAAGAGCCGCGTGAGGAAGCCGGGGCCTGCCCGGGGCAGCAGATCCCCGGCGGTGAAGACGTAGAGCACCGGGTTGACGCTGGAGCTGAAGAAGGCCAAAGCGGTAGTTCCAGCCCGCGCTGCCTGGCCCGCCCCGCCCAGCCTCGCCAGGGCCCCTCCGGGCGGAGCCAGCGCGGCCGCCACCTGCAGAATGTTGACCGCGTGGTAGGGGGCCCAGAGCAAGCCGAAGGCGAGCACGATGGCGCTCACCAGCCGGCCCACCCGCGTCCCGTGCCGCCCGGCGCCCCAGCGGGCGCCCCGCAGCCGCGCCAGCGTCAGGCCGTAGCAGCCGAGCACCAGCCCGAAGGGGAGCACGAAGGCCGTCAGCGTCTCCAGGCTCAGGTGGGCGGCGGCGTGGGCCGGCGACGGGTGGCACAGCTGGCACACTCGGCCCCCCCACACGTGCCGGTAGACGGCGGCCGGGGCGGCGAGCAGCAGCGCCGCCAGCCAGACGGCCAGCAGCAGGCGGCGGGCCAGGGCCGGACTGCGCAGCCAGGGCGCCAGGAACGGCCGGGTGACGGCCAGGCAGCGCTGCAGGCTGAGCAGGCTGGTGAGCAGGACGCTGGCGTACATGCTGAGCGCGCACGCGTAGTACACGGCCTTGCAGCCCGCCTGGCCCAGCGGCCACGTCTGCCCCGCCAGGAAGGCCACGAAGAGAGGCGTGAGCAGCAGCACCGCGCCGTCGGCCAGCGCCAGGTGCAGCACGAGCGTGGCCGCCAGCGGTCGCCCCCGTGCGGGCCGCCAGCCCGCCAAGCTCCACACGACGAAGCCATTGCCGGGCAGCCCCAGCAGCGCCGCCAGCAGTAGGAAGGCCGTGCCCGTGACGCGCGAGGCCTTCCAGCTCAGCAGCGTCTCGTTCCCCGGGGGCCGGTAGCAGGCCAACATTCTTCTGCGCCTACCGGGGTGGGGGTGGGGGTGGGGGTGGGGGCGGGGACGGGGGTGGGGGAGACGGAAAGGGCCATAGAAGGCATTTAGGGACTCTGTCTCCTCCCACCTCCCTGTCCTCCGTCTCGGAGCCTCGACTCAAACACTACTTCTTGGAACCCAAATGCCCTGCTGTCAGTCAGCTGACCTCCCCAGGCCTGACTCCTGGTTCCCACTCTCACGACCTCCATCTCCACCCCCTTTAGCTGGGCCCCTCCTTTGTCCAGCCCCATTCCTTCTACCTCAGCGCAACGTGAGTGGTGGGAAGTCAGCGTGGATGAGCAGAGCTACTTACCTAGCCGGGAGCTAGAAGGATGGTGGGCCCACCAGGAGCCTGGGAAGCTGAAAGGCACAGCAGCAGTGGGAGAGGTGCCTACTCACGCCCTGTGCCTGTCAGGTTTGCAGTGTGAGACAAGAATGGGGAGGGACAAGGTGGGGCTCTTCTCTGGCCTCTCACTGGGGCCCTTCCAGCACTCTACTCTTTCCCATCACTAACAGGCCCAGGCGTGTGAGAGTCCGCCTCCCTAGGAAATAGGATAAGCTGCAGGGTACAGATAAGGTTCCCAGATCATGTAGGTGAGTAGGGACACTGCTGAGTCCTGACTCTGGGTCCTGCATCTGCACTCATGCCTCCCCCCCAGTTCTGGCCCCAGTTGTCCCATCCCTGCCACCCGCCTGTTATGCTCTCAGGCTTCCCTGGCCGGCACTCAGCAGAGAAGGTGACCCAAACTACTCATTCCCCCAGCTGCTCTATCTTGGCCCATTTCCAGACTTCTGATCCAGCTGAGCCCCCTTTTCCCTCAGTTTCCTACCTGCTCCTCTTAGCTTTTACCTTAGGCCCTGCCCCAGTTGTTCCCCCCTCCCAGGGAGGGGGGGGCTCTCACTGGGCTGTCATTGACAGCCTCCAGTCACGGTACTGAGTTCTGGAGGATGCATGGAGGTACAAGGGGCTTATACCCTCCTTTTTTTTTTTTTTTAAGATTTTATTTATTTATTTGATAGAGAGCGAGACACAGCGAGAGAGGGAACACAAGCAGGGGGAGTGGAAGAGGGAGAAGCGGGCTTCCCATTGAGCAGGGAGTCCGATGCAGGGCTCGATCCCAGGACCCTGAGATCATGACCTGAGCCGAAGGCAGATGCTTAACAACTGAGCCACCCAGACGCCCCAGCTTATACCCTCCTTGAGGAATCATAACACACAACCTCCAAGAGACCCTACTACCGAGCTGCACCAGGATACAAGATAAGAAGAAAAGAATCGGTGCATTGGTAGAGACATACCGACAAGAAGGCTTCTCTGGGTGAAGAAGTCAGGCAAAGCCTGGAAATGAAGAAATTCTAGGGGGACCCGGTACACTGATAAGGTGGAGGTAAGGGGAAAGATCCCCGTCCAGTCAACAGCTGGAACTGGAGGCTCCCAAGGAGCCAGGACGCCAGTATTGTCTCAGTTTGGGTTACTTCCAAAGCACAGCCTGAATTAAGGGCTTGGGTACAGGTAATCCTGCATCTGGCAGGTCAGCTCTGGAAGCAGGAGTGAGGGAGCAGGGCAGAAGAGGGAAAAAGAGAGCCAGGAAGAGTATGTTGTTGGGTCTCTTCAGTAGGGATCAGGAAGCTCTCAGAATTACACAGAACACCTTCCAGAAAGACTGAAGACTGGGACACTGGTGCCCAGCTTGTATTCCCCATGGTCTGAGGGCTGTCCAGAGGTATTATACACATTTGCAGCCTGTTCTTGTCAGAGGTCTTAGTGGGCTGCCACAGCTTCGGACACCGAGGCAGGAAAGCAGAGATTCACACTCATGTGACGGGTTCAGCCTTAGTGAGATCTGAGCTTCCAGACAAATGTCCACCACAACTGTCGCTGAAATCAGAGCAGACTCAGGGTACCAAAAGCTAGTCTCAGTGTCTTCAAAGGACACACCCCCCTTCACAACTCCTTCGTGCCCATTAAGTGGCCAAAAGAGAAAGGTAAGAGAGAAAGTGACCAATCCAGTGTGGCTAAAGTGAGCAGTTCTGGAGAACGAAGCCGGTTCCTCCCCTAGATCAGGGAGGAAGAAGCAGGGAAGCAGGAAGGCCATGGTCCCTGCCAGGATCCTGGTAATCCTGGATCCATGCAGCAGGATCCATCCTCCACTCACCGCCCACCCTGGCACTCTGCCTTACCCCTCATTGTGTTCAAGCCCTGCCCACAATCCCACCCTCAGCCTGGCCTCCCTTTTCCTAAAGCTGCAGTTTGTGGCTTTCACAGTAGGTGGCGGCAAGTCCAGTGCAAATCCCATATAATGCAACTTCTCAAGGATGGGAGCCCAAAACTATCCCTAGAAATTCTCTCCATAGAAAGAAAAAGACCAGAGATCATATCCCATCCTCTTACACCGTTCCCACTTATCCTCAGCACACACCGCCACCAAAGACACACACACACACACCCCCAAGCTTCTGTGACCTTTGCGGCAACTCTGGGCCTCAATCCCTCCTCCACGATCCCATCTAGGCCCCTCCTTTTTCCCTCCCCTTGGACTTTGCCCTTCTTACTGGCCTGGCAGGCGGGGCCAGAGTCCGGGGTGACTCATCTCCCACCTCACTGGGGCTGAGACCCCAGCTCTGTAACAGAAAACACCACCACTTCGGCCCCAGCACAGCAGAGAACCACCCAGCCTAGAACTCACCGGGAGAAGCAACTATCCTCCTGCTCCTTCCCTCCACCATGGAGTACCTCTCATCCCTAGACCCCAGCGGTCTGCTCAGGTGATTTCTAACCCTCCTCTCTACCCTCCAACACTGAGGATGGTGCACGGCAACAAAATTCCACTCAGCCCCTAGGAGACTCAGAGACTAACGTACCCCTTCCCTTCCCCGCCCCAGTTTTCCACAGTGGGCTTGTCCAGCTATGGAACCACCACTGACCACCCCTCCTCCGTGGTCTCTCCCTCTCTCCCTAGGCTACTCTGATCTCCAAACCTAGATCCCTCCCTAACTGTCCAAGTACCCCACCCCCAGTCATCCCCACTGCAGTCACCAAACTCCTCAGTTCTTGACCTTTCTCGCCAACTACCAGGTCGGTATCCAATATGAGCTCTGAGTTTGGCCGGAAAGTCTGGACTTCAGCTCCACCACCCCAGCGACCTTTCCGAGTCTGTGATCACAAGCGGACCACCCGGAAAGGTCTGACAGCTGCCACCCGCCAGGAACTGCTAGACAAGGTAAGTGAGCCAATTCCCTAAGTTCCGATTGCAGGGGCAGCCAGGGCGCTAGAGAAGAGTGAGAACTTGGAGTGAACAGAAAGGCTGAGGTTAGTTACATGGCTGCCCCTCCCTCTAAGGGCTAAAGGGCAGGGGGACGGTCAGCCCAATGACCAATGCTGTATTTAGGTCGATTCATTTCTTTTCCAGGGGGTAGAGGAAGGAGTAGATAAGGGAGGGTTGGAGGGATGGCATTCAGAAGTCAGTATGGAGTGTCGATTTGTATGACAAATCAAGTTCAAGTCCTGATTCTATCAGGACTTGCTGGTTTGCTAGTGTCAAACTGTAGGAAGTTGTTCAGTCTATCAAAACTTCAGTTTCTTCATCCACAGAAAGGGAATAATGACACACCTTCCTCCTAGAGTTGTTGAAAGCAGTCAAAGAGGACAATGTATGTAAAGTACTACATAGATGCCTGACACTAATGAAGACTCAAAAAGGTTAAGCGTCATTATTACTGAAAACAGTTCTGGAGGACTCTCTGAGGGTGGGGACAGTGAGGTAGGACACTGGAGATAAGACCGAAGGATGGACCTCAACAGAAGCAAGCGAGGTTTTCAATTACAAGCCAGTAGGAATGGTTCAAAGGAGTACAGGGGAGAAGACCGTGACGTGGACAATGACATAGGAGCAAAGAGGAAAAGAAGTCAGCCCTTAGTGAGGGTCCCCCAGCAACTGAAGAACACCGAGCGCTGGAGCCATTTGAAGGGATGGCAATTTTCCAGGAAGTAGAGTTGGGGTATCAGCCAGCATCTAGGGCCAACCAATGGATGTGGGGTAGCTGGGGAGGGAGGGGCATGGCTAAGCTCTGCGCCTTCCCTCCTGCTTCCTGTGGCTGGGCAGGCACTGGAGGCCCTGCTGCTGAGAGGGATGCTAACACTGGTGCTGGAGGAGGATGGGACCGCTGTGGAGAGTGAGGACTTCTTCCAGCTTTTGGAGGATGACACATGCCTGATGGTGCTGGAGTGCGGGCAGAGCTGGAGCCCCAGCAGGGTGAGAGGCCACCGTGGGGCTGTTGTCGGCCACCAGTCTCTCTCGAGCTTCTCTAGCCCAACCATGATCATGGGGGCGGACACACTGGGAGAGGCGAGGAGTTGCCAAGGACACCTTATAGGGGACAAATGGTCCAGGCAAGAGTGGGTCTGACCTAGTGCTGATGGGGAATAGTGGTGGGTGCCTGGGTGGGAGGGTGCACTGCACTGATGGAAGTGCCCTGCAGAGTGGCATGCTGTCATATGGCCTGGGCCGGGAGAAGCCCAAGCACAGCAAGGACATCGCCCGCATCACCTTTGACGTATACAAGCAAAACCCTCGAGACCTCTTTGGCAGCCTCAATATCAAAGCCACGTTCTACGGGCTCTACTCCATGAGTTGTGACTTTCAAGGACTCGGCCCAAAGAAAGTACTCAGGTCAGAGACCAACAGGTCATGTTTCCCCATCCCCCTACAGTTGCAGCCCCCCTCATTCCTTCTGCACTCACCTACCCCATTAGCTCTCCCTTGTGGAAAACCCCCTTGATGGCCTCCTCCCAGGTTCCCCCACCCATCCGACTCCATCTTGTCTCTGCCCTTCAGGGAGCTCCTCCGTTGGACCTCTGCACTGCTGCAAGGCCTGGGCCATATGCTCCTGGGAATTGCCTCCAGCCTTCGCCATGTAACAGAAGGGGCCGAGCAGTGGCACTGGCAGCAGCAGGGTCGCCTCCATCCCTACTGAGAAGGGGCTCTGAGCTGCTTTCTGCCCCTAGACTCACTGCAAGAGACATACTGTGAGGACTGTGAGGGCATCGGCTTTGGAGATGTGAGGACAGTGTAGATGAGATGACTCACCTGATTTCCCCCACTGTCTTCTGACCCCATTGTTACAGGCCCCATCAGCATAAGGCCTTCCAGCCCTAGCCTATACCCTTTCCTGAAGAATGCTGTTCCCTTCCCAGCCAGCTTTCCACCCTCCCACTTACCCTGAAAGGCCACAAGCCCATCCCCAAGCATCTCAATTCCACCCTCCTGATCATTGCTACATCTAGATTCTTTGCACCTCCTCCTGTCCCTAAGCTTCCCAATGCACTGAATTCGGCCCTCTTTGACTTTGTCTAGATTTCTTTATACACTTCTCCCCAAAATAACAAAAACATTTCCAATAAAAATATAAAAATATTTATTATTAAGACTTCTGACTCCTACTTAAACTACAAAGGGGACAGGACAGGTATGCCCTTTACCCCTCCCCCATCAACACCCAGTCCCAGATCCAAAGGCCTCAGTCTTCAAGTATTGAGTTCAAAGCCCGCCTCCTCTTGGCTACTGCCCCCTGCTGCTGTTCCCAAGCCTCTCGGCGCTTCAAGAAAGTAGTCAGGGCCACGTTTCGAGCCACATGGTGGCCAAAAGGGTCTCTTATCAGCTCCTGGTTCCGCTCCCCTGCAAATGGAAACACTCATGTTCAGTATCATCATGCAGTCACCCACCATGCTCAAAGGGACTCCCCCTGAGTGAAAGCCCTTCCATTTTCCCTGGGCCCTGGGTTGGTCTCGGGATCATGAATACCTCACTCTCCAAAGAGGAGAAGCTAGGGGCGGGGTGGGAGCTCAGGGCTGCATAATCAGCAGAGGAGAAGGGGAGGAGAGCAGACTGCTAAGAACCCATGGCCAACACCATCCTTTAGAACCGAAGTCTCTGCTAAATTTAAGTCCCCTCTCCAGCCACCCAGCCATCTGAAGTGAGGGAAGTTTGGAAAGGTCAGAGAGAGGTGCCAATACTCACCCAGCTCAGCAGCAATTTCCTTCCGGGCCCCCAAGGCTGCTCCACTCCAGATGGCATCTAGTACACGGCTGCCATGGCGACTACAGGCCAGAGCCACATATTGTCCCTGCAGTGAGACAGGCAAGGTAGGTCCCCCTAGGGCAGTCCACAAAAGGTGTGCTGGGGAGGGCAAGGGTGAAGTGAAGTTTCCAAAGCTTATAGGTGGAGTCAAGAGAATCTGGGAACTACATATTCTCTCTTTGACTCTGAAGGACAGTACCAGGGCAAGCTCATGTTCTCTTAAATGGATGTTGGTGGGGGCATCAAAGCAGAAACTAGAACCTTTAGGGTCTTCAGCACACGGCGGCGCTGCTTGCGCGTCACGGAGGGGCTGGTCAGGATGGCATCGAGCACGTGCGAGCCAGCAGGGCTCTGGGCTAGAGTCAGAAGTTGTGGTCCCGTCAAAGCACCCAGACTTTGAAGTATAATACCAGGACTAGAGAAATGCAACAGATGCTGGAGCAGGAGAGACCCCAGGACTGTCACGTCCCCCAGGGCCCTGGCCGTGGCCATGTCCACCTGGAAGGACAGAGAGAGGGCATTAGGAGGCAGCCACCAAACTGCCACCTCTGCCTGGATGAAGCCAGAGACCTCACCACCCTCACCACAAGGGTGAAGGACTTTTTAAACCCTGGCCCCCAACTAGTCACTGGCTTGGCCCCTCTCCTACCTCACCTGGTGCTCTGCAGGCACTGCCCCCTCCTCCTCCAGCAGTCCATAGTACACCTCATAAGCCATCAAAGTGGCAAAGAGAGGCACACAGGCCACTTGCCGGGAAGAGGGCTCTGCACAGTGGAATGCCTACAGGAGAGGACAAAACATGATGAATCTGAGAACTACTTCATCCCTAACCCCGACTCTCTAGACAAGGCAAAGCATTCAGGAGACATGAGAGTGTAAGCTGCACAAGGGCAGGATCTCCTCTGCCTTGCTGTATCCCCAGCCTCTATACACATGACAGGGGTTGAATAAACATTTAGTCCCTAAATATACTGTTCTCTTAGTCCTGGGAGACAATTTTCATTCCAGGGCTAGGACATGGGTTTGGCGTCATTTTTCCCTGTATCTGCGAACTCCTCGGGCATGAGACCTCTTCGAGTCCAGAGATACAACCACTGAAGGTCAGAGAAGTCCTAACTGGTAGAATTTGAACTGAGGGCATAAACGGGTGGCGGGTAATATCACCTCCAACAACAGCAGCAGGACCTGGGCTTGGTGGGCCCCAACTCTGCGGCATGCCCCCACCAGGGCAATGACCACCCCTGGGTGACCTTGAGCCAGCACAGCTTCCAGGGCAGGGCTCAGCTCCTCAAACACAGGGGACAGCTGAGGAGAGACACAGAATGAAGAATCTTTGGCATTCTGTAACAGTGGACTAAGTTATTCAGAGAAATCTTCCTACTGAAAACAACTAAAAACGCTAGATAAGCATTGCCAATATCAGGGTTTTGGTTTGGCCACATAAAGTCCAGGACCAGGGGACAGTTCTAGAGGTGCCGCCTCACTTGGTGGGAGCAGGGTACTTTAAATGGCCACACTCTCAAGATAAAGGGATACTAGAATTAAATCCGCCCTTCTTACCCCAAATCCCAACCCATGAAATCACAGGCAAGCATGCCTTGGTGCTAAGCAGCAAAGGCAAAAAGAAGCTACGGCAATAGCCCCAGCACTCACACAGATTTGTAGCTAAGTACCCAGAGTCTGACTGGACCATGGAACCTCAAGCTGCAAATCTGCATCAAGCCAGTCTCCTGCCAGGCACCTGAGAAGCTAACACAAATCCTTTCTGGGAAGAGGGCACTTTTGTCCTAAGCTCTGAGAAACCCCCAGGAATAACCTTTCAAGGGGAATGGCCAGCACACTGTCAGAGACATCGAGGCAGGCACACAATAAAATAAGGCCCAATGAACAAGAACTAGCAGAAACAACAGGGTACAGAAAGAGATCTAGCCCCATTCTCAACTCACCAGCTCAGTGGTAGTAATAGCATCCAGTAAACGCTGCAAAGGGAAGTTGGCAATAGGGTGTGCAGCCAGGGCCTGCAGCTGCCCTTGGAAGTGATCCTCAAAGAGGCTCTGGAGCCTCAGGGGCTCCAACACCAGCAGGACCTGCTCCAGGAGTCTGGAGCTCGTCTGATCCCGCAGAAATAGCAGCAGGGGGCTAGGGACAAGGAGAACGTGATCAGGCAGCCTTTATTCTACTTCATCTAAAATACCCACATCACTTCATTCACTTCACACAGCTTGACCATACCTGCCATCTGCTGAGGAGTTGCGGCTACTCAGATAGCTGATTACAGCATTGCAGAGATGAGCACAAAACTGGGGCAGTTTGCGGTGTAAGATTTGTAAGGCCACTTGAAGGCAAAAACTGGAGATCTTGTCAGTGATAAATACTGTGGGAGAGAGCAGAAATAATCAAAGCAGCTCTTCCAAAATCTAGACAACCTGTACAACCTCAAACCTCAAGCAATAAGGTACCAGGGACTATGGACATAAAGGCTCTATACAGAGTCTTTGCAATATCAAACCAGATCAGATTTGAAGAGGAATATGACTGATCTAAGTAAGAGCTTTGCATGATGACAGTCACCTCCAGAAAAATGGTCCTAGATCCTCCTTCTATCACCCTCCTTACCGGCAATGTCCTTCAGAAAGCAAGAGCTCAGGTCCTGAAGGCAATTCAAGAAAGTTTCAGGGACCTCAAAATCAGTTGGCTTACACTCCCGAGCTGGGGCCCTTTGTGCATCTGAAAGATCAAAAACATGTGCAGTGCTGGGATCACAAACTACCATCCAAGAGGGAGAATGATTCCATAGATGATCAAGGATTCAGCTTGGAGATGCAGAACACGCATGAATATCTCTCCTCATCTGGATGACTGAACTGAGACTATGTTTCTGTTTTAAATTTTCTAAGAAATTTCAACCAGCTCCCCAGTGGTCCATAGGAGACAGGCCAAACTCTCAGTCAGGAATTCAAGGTGTTCCAAAATCAGGCCTCATCTAAACTCTCTAACCTTATTTCCCAGAGTTTTTCAAAATGTAGGTCACTGCCTATGAGTGCATCATGAAATCACTTTAGTGGATCTTTTTTTTAAGATTTTATTTATTTATTTGAGAGTGAGAATGAGAGAGCATGAGAGGGGGAGGGTCAGAGGGAGAAGCAGACTCCCTGCCGAGCAGGGAGCCTGATGCGGGACTCGATCCCGGGACTCCAGGATCATGACCTGAGCCGAAGGCAGTCGCTTAACCAACTGAGCCACCCAGGCGCCCCTAGTGGATCTTAACCAGGCCTTTTTCAATGGAATAGAACAGAATAAAATAAACCAGACAAGAAAATATCAAAGTGGACTGCATATATTAAGAATATTGTCTCTCGAAGTTCTGTTTTGAGTCCAATATCTGTATACATACACATAGGCAGGTTCAGTGATGTTTAAAAAAAAAAAAATTCTGTAAGTTGTGGTTAAAAAAAAAATTGACATCCATTGCTCAAATGAATCACCTCTTACCCCTGGCCCATTCTACTAGCTGTCCCTCAAACACACTGACACATCCTCACCTCTGGGCCTCTGCACTAATCTTTGGTTTATTAAGCCTTGTCCTCATTTCTCTGCTAATTCTTCAAAGTCATGAGGAATTACTCTTCTGCTTACTCTCTCCTTCTGGACTTCCCAAACTCTCCCCTCCTCTAGGTCCACTTCCCTATCTTGTAGTACTTACCAGGTGACTGAGAGCCACGGTGCCTGGCTCTCTCAGACTCCAGAAGAGTCCCTCCCAACACCTGCAGCAGAGTTCTGACCACGAAGCTGCCATGTGTGTCTCCACAGTAGAAAAGAAAATCATCACACACCTCAGAGGCTAGTCCCAAAACCAGCTCCTCCAGGGTCTCCAAGGGACCATCCTTGCCATTCTCCTCCTCCTCCAGGTCCTCCTCTTTCTCTGCCGGGCTCCCCAGCAATCGAGGCAGCTGCAGCAAAGCACTTTGCAATACATGCACCCCGCATCGATGACAGGCCACAGAGCGCAAGCTGGAGCGCAAAGCAGCCCAGACTCGACACAGCGGTCTCAGGGGACTGAAACCCAACAGTTCCTGCATAATCTCACTGCCAGTCTTGTTTGTGGCCAAGGCTAGGGCCTGAGCCTCCACTTCCTTCAAAACATTGTGCACCATCAGTTCTGGATAGACAAGAAAAGAAATATTTTAGAGACTGAGAAGAGAATAGGGTTATGTTCCATCAGTTAACCGAGTGAGGGAGAGGGGGGAGCGAGGAAGAGGATATGGGAGACGAGACTAAGTCCCTACGCCCTGGGGACCCATGAAAATTTCCCTGCCTGTCCTGGAATTTATGCCCAACGAATTCCTCTTAGTCCCACCCTGCGGTTGCTCCCCACCTCGTTCTTCTCCGGTCTCGGGAGCCTCTTTCAGCGCGGACAGCGCCCGGCGGAAATACCCCAGAGCTTCGGGGCTCAGGTGAGGGTGCGCATCTAGGGCCGGCTCCGAGCTCCGGTCGGGAGGCGGGCAGGGTGGCCGCCGGCGGCCTGGTGGGGGGCGCCCCGACCCCTTGGCCCCGCGCCCTCGTTTGCTACCTGCTGGGAACCGGCGCCCCGCCTTGTGCGGGGAGCGCGGACCCTGCCCCATGGATGCTAAAGCCCGTGTCCGTCCGCCAAAGCTTCCCCAGCCACAGGGGAACAAGCAGCCAGGCGCGCGCAGGGACCGGATGGAGTCTGGAAACGCCGACGCGCTCGGGACGCAGCATTACGTCATAGTTCCGCGACGACCCCTAGCCGAGCGGCGGCGCACCTCCTCCCCGGTCGCCCCGCCTCCATTCCTTAGTCCCTGTCCTAGCTGAGGATCAGCGCAGACCGTGCCCTCCACGCCCCCCGCTGACCCCGGACCAGAATGCAGACTGGCTCCCCAGCCTCACACTGTGACTCAATTGCACTCACCCCATCCTGCCCCCGCGGCCGGAATTGAAGTTCTCGAAGTCCAAGGACTTTGCGAGCTAGACGGCGCCGGGACTCCAAGACCGCACGGGTGGCAGGCAGGTAAGGGGCGCGAGCTCCCACTACTGAGGACTCAGGGTCCCTGGGCCTCGCGCTCACCCCCGACAGGGCCAGGCCAGAGGCCAGAGCTCCTGATAGCCCAGCAGCCTGCGTGGACCCGCGTGAGGGCCTGCTGCGCCAGAACCCCACCCGGTCAGCCTCTTTCAGAGTCCCCCGACAGTCCTACCCAGCCCCTGGGGTCATAGTCGCTCGACGGCTCCTAGCCAGGGGGCAATGGCCAACTCGTTCGCCTCCCAAAAAGGACCAACGGCCTTACCCTGAAGACTGCACTACTGTCCCGCTCTGAAACTTCTCTTTGCTCAAAGGATCCCAACCTTGGCTCCCTCTCCTACCACTATAGCGATCACCCTTCCACATACGCAGTTTGCAGGCTTCCCTAGAGCAAGTCTTTGCTTCCACAGATTCCCCCCTTTTGCCTGTGAGTCATGGCAGCTCCCATGAAGGGCCAAGTGTGCGTGGTGACTGGTGCTTCCAGGGGTATTGGCCGCGGCATCGCCTTGCAACTCTGCCAAGCGGGTGCCACAGTTTACATCACCGGCCGCCATATGGACACCCTGCGGGCCACTGCTGAGGAGGTGGGTGCTTCCTCTAGAACCACAGGGGCAGAAAACACCTGAGGTAGCCCTTCCCATTGACCACTCCTTCCGCTAATCCCTTGCCTAAAGCCATAATATTTCTCAACACAAAGTGAATATTTACTCAAACTAGAATAAATAAAGTCCATAAATAACTTCAGATCAGGTCAAAGTTTGCCACTGAGTTTTATGAAAAAACTTTCTGTTTGAGACCTTCAGGGGTTTTGGAATTGCAACTGAAGGGTTGTGGACCTGTGCTTCTCTCTATTGTAGGCAAGACTCTACCGAGCTGTACACTTATGGTTGACTTTTCTACTGGATTTCAGTTAAATATTTGGTTTGCCAGACATTGCATGAAGCACGGAGGTTAACCAAGAGCAGTAAGATGTCACTTCTGCTGTTAAAAGATAGGGCCCAGCAGGAAATCAGAGGCAGACACAGAATGCTCTAGGAGTATGGGTGAGCAGTTAGGAAGCAAGGAGGTAAGAGGGTAGGACCCAGAGCATGGATCTGGAGAATAGGAGGATTGGTCTTGAATAAGGTATTTTTCTTCCTGTGAAGTTAGAGGATGGGGACACATTTATGGTGGGTGAGATAGAACAGAAAGTAGAAATAGTTCATAGCTGAGAGTTTTGGTTTGTCAGTTACTAGGCGGGAGCATTGGTGAGGTGACGGTCAGAGGGCTGGGACTGAGTAGGGGTTACACGTGAGTGGTGAAGGGTGGGAGCTCAGAGCATGAGAGATGGGAGTGACCAAGGACGAGGAAAAAGAAAGATACTCCTTTCTCAGGAGCAGCCCTCCTGCCTTATTTGTCCCTTGCCTTCCACTAGCAGAGTACAATGCCTTGCCCATGGTAGGCCTCAGTAAATGTAGATTTTATTTTATTTTTATTTATTTATTTTTTTAAAGATTTTATTTATTTATTTGACAGAGAAAGAGACCGTGAGAGAGGGAACACAAGCAGGGGGAGTGGGAGAGGGAGAAGGAGGCTTCCCGCTGAGCAGAGAGCCCGATGTGGGGCTTGATCCCAGAACTCTGGGATCGTGACGCGAGCCGAAGGCAGATGCCTAATGACTGAGCCACTCAGGCGCCCGGTAAATGTAGATTTTAAACCTGAAATCCCAGTCCTTTTTGGTCTGTAGGGAAAGGACCTAGCATTCCTGAAGATCCTCAAACAGACACCAGAGGACGGGATTGCTCACCGTCTTCCCTCAGCTGCTGGCTTTGATTCCTACTCTTGCCCTCTCAGCCTCCCAAGCTGGGAGTTGAAGAGAGTTGCCTCCTGTCTCACACTCACGTACAACTATAAACTCATGCCCCTCTGTCCCTCATCAGGCACAATCTCGAGGAGGCCAGTGTGTACCTGTGGTGTGTGATTCAAGCCAGGAGAGTGAAGTGCAAAGCTTGTTTGAGCAAGTGGATCGGGAACAGCAGGGGCGTCTGGATGTGCTGGTCAACAACGCCTATGCCGGAGTCCCGGTACCCTTTCAACTTGATTCCAGCTCCACGTTCCTAACCTCCCCCTCTGACCCTGGAGTCCTCATCCCCACTCACTGTCCCTTTCATTATCCAGCCCCTCATACCTTCCTGCCTTCAGATCATCCAACTCACCACAGTCCCTGTGCTTTCCAGGCAATTATGAAGAACATTAACAAGGCATTCTGGGAAATCCCTGCCTCCATCTGGGATGATATCAACAACGTTGGACTCAGGTGAGTGTTCCCTTTGTCCCACCACAAGGGCTGGGTGGGCCTGGACCTTTCCCCATGTGCCCTCTCCTTGTCCCTCTGACCTCCCCATCTCTTTCTTCTCCTTCTTGTCCCATTTGTCTTACACCTCTGAGGAATTTCCATCCAGGGGGATCTGTACCTGGGAACACTGAGTTTTACCTTGTTTCTGTCAGTAATTTTCGTCTGAACTTGCTCTTGTCCTCTCTCCTGCCTTACTCTGCACATCCAAATGCATGGCCCAGAAGGGAGCCTCCTTTCCTCAGTAAGGCACACCACCTGTAGCTGACATTGACAAAGATGGTTAGAGGAAGAAATTCTTTTGTTTTAGATCAAGAGAAGGTCAATGAGAGTGAGCACCTGTCATTTTAGCCTCCATATCCTCACTCCAGATCCGCAGGCCAGGGCACTCCCATTTCAGAGTTACACATACGTCTGGCGTGGGAGTGAGATGAAACACAGCATGTAGAGTTCACCTAGCATGATACACCAGTTGTGTCTCTTTTTTTTTATTGTTGGAACAATGGTGCCCTCTCGGAAACTGCACTCTGTGGGTGTGATCAGCCACCTATGGGAGTAACTAAGAGGTTATCTGAAAATCTGTGACTAAAGCATTGAGAACACCCACAGCTTCTAGTGGCAATCCCAAGGAAGCAGGATTAGAATCCAGTTGTGATTTCCAAGGTAGAAGAAAGATGATGAGGACAGGGAACGATGGTCAGCTAAGAGGCAAGAAAAGAAAGCCCAAAGACTGGTAGTTGGCAATGCCCACATGCTTAGCCTTCCAAAGGGAAAGGCCCTCCACACTCTCATCTCTTTTGAGTCAGGGTTATGAGCCTATAAAGCAGAGAGGTCCAGACCTTGGCCCCTGAGCCCTGATGAATTTTCCAAAATAAAGGCCACTTGGTGAGCCTCTTGAAAGCCCAGCAGCACATCCTCACCTCCCCCACACATGCATTCAGGTACACATTTACTGTGCCTTTCCTCTGCATTACCTTAGATTGGGCTTTCCTTTTGAAACTATAATTCTTTCTCCTTGTTTCCACTTGGAGGGTCCTGTTTCCCATGCAAATGAAATGTTTTTCTGGTCACCGAGTATGTGTGCACTGGGTTTTCCCTACATAGAAAGGTGGAAAACTGAGTTTTTCCTTTACACTCATCCATTGATAGTTCGTTTTACCGGTGTTCCTCTCAGAAAGTGGCCTCTAGCCCCGGATTCCCCAGGTCTGTGGCCGCCCCTATGTGGCCTTCTGTCTTCTGTCCCAGCCACTAGAAGGCAGAGGAAGCTGCTGGGGCTACAGCAGCCAGGCCAGCGGCGAACATCATTTATTCCTTCTCCTTCCTTGCCCACCCTCTAGAGGCCACTACTTGTGCTCGGTGTACGGAGCACGGCTCATGGTTCCAGCTGGTCGGGGGCTCATCGTGGTCATCTCCTCCATTGGGGGGCTGCAGTATCTCTTCAGTGTCCCCTATGGCGTGGGCAAAGCTGCGGTGAGGACCCAAGAGCACGGGGGTTAGGGAGGCGTCAGGAGATAGAATTCCCAGTGCTCAGAGTAGTAAGGCCGACCGGTCCACTCGTTCCCCTCTGCTCCTCCATAGACAGCTCCTCTGCCTGGGCTCCCCTTGGCTGGCCAGACTAGGCAGTGCACTGGGGAGGTAGGCAGCTGAGACAGGGCTCCCGGGAAGGGTTAGGGGGCTGGGTGTACCCAGCAGAAGCAGGGAAGGTAGGGGAGGAAGGCGATGTGGCCAGGTGCCCTGGCTCTCACCCTGCCTTCTTGCCTTCTGTCCTTCTACAGTGCGACAGGCTGGCTGTGGACTGTGCCCAGGAGCTGCGGCGCCACGGGGTCAGCTACGTGTCCCTGTGGCCAGGATTGGTGCAGACAGAACTAATGAAGGAGGTTGTGGTGAAAAAGGACAATACTGACGATCCCCTGTTGAAGCAGGTGGGCAAGGGGAGGGCGAGGGAGGCAGAGGACGCAGAGGACTCAGCCTCTCCATCCTCAATGACAAGACAGTAACAACAACAGAGAGCCAATCCGCCGGTGCCTACTGTGGCAGGCGTGGGGCCGAGCCCTGGACACACGTTATGCCCTTTTATGCTGTAAGGGAGGTATTATCTCCATTTTACAGATGGCAAAACCGAAACCTGGAAACGTTAGGAACTTGTTCAAGGTCATGTATGCCATAAGTGGAAAGGCTTCGTGCCCCGAAGCCCATGCTCTTGACCCCTGCACTGAACTAGCCTGGGAGGTCCAGACATAGTTGACATTCCAAGATGTTTCCACTTAGGAGAGGCAGTGGGTCCTGGTGCCAGAGTACAGGGCTCACCTGAATGTAGGGAGAGTGGCTCCAGCACCTTCTGAGTCCCGCAGGTACAGTGATGAGGGCCTGTCTCTCCTGGAATAGGAGCTGAAAGTGGGGAAGAAATGTGGGCAGTTCTCTTGGAGATTAGCCCTTCACTTCTCTGTCCTTGTGTTTCAGTTGAGATCTCATTTCTCCTCTGCGGAGACCACAGAAATGAGTGGCAAATGTGTCGTGGCTCTGGCAACAGGTAAAGAGGTTGGGGGCAGGTGGTAACAAGAAAGGGCCTGGAGATGGGGCACCCAGGTGGCTCATTTAGTTAAGCGTCTGCCTTCGGCTCAGGTCATGATCCCAGGGTCCTGTGATTGAGCTCTGTATCGGGCTCCCTGTTCAGTGGGGAGTCTGCTTCTCCCTCTCCCTCTGTGTGGTTGCTCGCTCTCTTTCTCTCTCTCAAATAAATTAAGAACAAGAAGAAAGAGAGAGAGAGAGGGAGGGCGGGCGGGCCTGGAGAATCTGCAGGGTGGTGGTATCCAGTCCTGAGTCCTGGCTCAGGAGATGGTTGAGGAAAATGCCCTTCTTTTCTCTGGCTTCTGGAGACCCAAAGCGGCCCAGGGACTGGCTTACAGGAAGTGCAGCCAGGAGCCAGAGGTCTGAGAACCTTCCTAGGAACACAAATAATTCTGGGCACCTAAGTCTGTCTCAGTGGTGCCCTGTGCCACTGGGCCCAAACCTTGTCACACTGCGTCACTTCTGTGCCTTCTCAGCTGTGTTTGTGCCCACAGATCCCAATGTCCTGAGCCTGAGCGGGAAGGTGCTGCCATCTTGTGACCTTGCCCGGCGCTACAGCCTTCAGGATGTGGACGGTGAGAGCTCTGGCCGCACAGCCACACCGGACCTCCTGTCCTCCGTTGCCTGCTCACCCCTCCTCCTCCCACACTCTCTCCCCATTCCTTCTTCCCTCACATCCCACTCAGGCTCTTCGGCCAAGGTGGAGGTGTCTAAGGAGTGGGAAATGAAGACCTAACCCTCCTCTTCTTCCTGTGGTCCGTAGGCCGCCCCGTCCAAGACTACTTGGCTTTGAGCTCGGTCCTCTCCCATGGCTCCAGCCTGGGCTGGCTGGCCTCCTACTTGCCTGGCTTCCTCCGTATGCCCAAGTGGATTATGACCCTCTACGCTAGCAAGTTCTAACCCTCCTGGCCTGACGTCATGCCTCTGCCCTCCCTTGGGCTCCGTGGTAAGGCCTGTCTCAGTGAAGCAAGGCAGCCTCTCCTGCCTACCTCATACCCTTAAGAGGAAGAGAAGGCCTCCACTCTGTGTCCTGGGTGAGCCCTGCGGGCCCTTACGGATCCTCCTTTATGCCTTAATTTTACTTGCCCCTACATTTCACTTTTTGCCTTAGTATTGGAAAACACCCTGGGGGCTAATAAAAGTCTCATTTCTCTTTCAGCGAGTTTTGACTGTTGATTGTGTGCTCAGCAAAGTGTTAAGTGCTTGAGAGAAAGACGCCAAGATACACAAAATGTTTAGGTCCTCGGGGCGCCTGGGTGGCTCAGTCGTTAAGTGTCTGCCTTCGGCTCAGGTCGTGATCCCAGGACCCTGGGATCGAGCCCCACATCGGGCTCCCTGCTCCGCGGAGAAGCCTGCTTCTCCCCCTCCTACTCCCCCTGCTTGTGTTCCGTCTCTCGCTATGTCTCTCTCTGTCAAATAAATAAATAAAATCTTAAAAAAAAAAAAAAAGTTTAGGTCCTCAAGGAGTTCCCTTGCCGGGACAAAGCCCCTTTCCTCCAGACGTGTTCCTGCTCTTCCCTGTAGGGCTGCCCATCTCAGGTCACGAGGCCTGTTTCCACGCCTCACTGGGGGACAGGGTCCCTCCACGACCAGAAGCAGGCCCAGCCCTGTCTTGCGGTACTTTCCCGCCCCCACAGTCCACCACCTCCTCAGGGATGCCTGCTGCCTTCTAGCTGGGCCTGATCTCAGGGCGGCAAGGGCAGATTCCTCGGTGTTTATGATTTCCTGGCATCTGGGAGGACAGTACTGTCCAAATCCAGGTGAGAGGCAGAGGACTAGCTGCAGGCTCCTTCCTCTCGGGACGGTACCCGAGGAATTGACTGCCCGAGCCCTGTCGGGCTGCCTGGCCTGCTCTGGGGGCTGTCCCAGCCTGAGGCAAGGCAGCCCGGGCTGTGAGCCCAGGGCCCCTCTGAGGGAGCCTCCCCAGCAGCAGCCTAGATGGCCATCAACGTAACGGGACGGCTGCTGTCAGAGGGGCAAAGACCATTTCTAATCTTTGCAAAAGGCAGAGTGAGAGCTGAGGCCGTGGCATGGCAGGGGCTGTGAGCTCCCTGTGGCTTCGGGGACGGCACCACTCACCGTGCCAGTGCTGTGTGAGAGGGTGGCCGGTGCGCGCCGCCTCGGTGCTTCTCCTCTGGCTCCGCAGTCCGTGGTGACTGCATGTTTGCTGCTTGAAGTTAGCCTCAGCGAGAGTATACGCGCCACAGAAACCAAGACAGGCTACTAATCAGGGCTTCGATGTACTTACTTATTTAGAGAGCGCTGACTTAGCACGTGGCTGGAACTATGTCCTAAATCCCAGCGTTTGGCCAAGCACCGCATGTAGATCACAGTGATCAGGTGTCCTCAGCACCCTCTGACCCCCTTCCGCCTGCCACCCTCAGTTCCTATTATGTCCTAAGGTCAGCGAGAGGCAGAGGCATTGCCTACATGCTGCGCCACAGTACGAGCCTCTAGACGTGCAGCCTTCCACAGCCGTCATCAGAGGAAATCCTGGCGTGACGGCATGGCCGCCTGAAGGCCCCAAGGGACTTGGGAAGAATATGGGTTTCAGAGGCAGGCAAATCTACATACAAATTTTGGCTCCACCACT
Source organism: Mirounga leonina (assembly GCF_011800145.1). NCBI lineage: Eukaryota > Metazoa > Chordata > Mammalia > Carnivora > Phocidae > Mirounga > Mirounga leonina. Next base: position 6,740,886 of record NW_023270839.1, read on the forward strand.
TTGGGAATGAAATCCCCAGGCAGTATGTAGCCGTCGAAGTTGTCAGTTCCTTCTCTTGACAAGTGTTTAAGAACACGCTCTGCACCAGGCACCATTCTTGGCTTTGGGAACGCAGAGCACAAGACAAAGCAGGCCCTGGCCCACAAAGGATTTTCACTTCAGCCCTGGAAGACCTTAGAAGCCATCTAGACTTTCTACTGACTGGAGGAAGTGAGTGAACCGAGGCCCCCAGGGTCCATAGCACGTGGAATGAAACCTCAGTCCTGGTATTCTAAGGAACCAGAGGGGCAGTGTTCTTTCTGGCACACCACCCTGCTTCCCTCCAACAAGTGTCAGTCCCTCTTCAAAACAAGCAATAGAGGGCGCCTGGGTGGCTCAGTCGTTAAGCCTCTGCCTTTGGCTCAGGATATGATCCCAGGGTCTTGGGATTGAGCCCCGCATCGAGCCCCGCATCGGGCTCCCTGGCATCGGGCTCCCTGCTCGGCGGGAAGCCTGCTTCTCCCTCTCCCACTCCCCTTGCTTGTGTTCCCTCTCTTGCTGTGTCTCTGTCAAATAAATAAATAAAAATCTTTAAAAAAAAAAAAAAAACAAGCAATAGAGTAACAGAGCTCTGAGGGAATGAAACGTGGACAGTGAGTTTTGATTGGAGGTGAAGAGATTCAAGATCTAAGAAACCCAATAGCAGAGTCGCAGGACACTGGGGGGGGGGGGGCGTGGATCAATGTTCATTCCAAAAAATGTTTATAAGTTTTCGAGATGGGTGCCATAGCCAAGTTCACACAGGGTACCCTGAGAATACAGGAGGAAGCAGCTAGCTCCATTAGAGAACTGAACAAAGGGATAGTGGCCAGAGACTTAAAGAATGGGGAGAGAGGAGGAGTGGGGAGGTTTAATGATTTCTAATTAAGAAAATAAAGGGCACATACTGAGGCACAAAATGGGTCCCTTTCCCTCCTAGATTCCCTCATTATCGAGTCAAGCACAAGCAGCTTCCAGTTCCTCTGCTCTTCTGGCACACAAGTCCAGGCAGGCCCTTGACCCCTTGACCTTGCTCCAAGCAAGTTGACCCACTTCTAAGCTCCCCGAGGCACCTCAGGACAGAGGGCCTTGGCATTCACCCAGAGAAGGTCCAGCCCATGCCTGTCCTTCGTCCCAGCTCAGGGCGGGCTCTGTCTCCGCAGCTCAACATGAGCTCAACATGGGCCAGCTCGGCCTGGTCAAACGGGAAGCCCCAGGGCTCTGTGAATGGTCCCTGGGCAGGGGCACCCATGGTTGCGTGTGGGGTGGGGCGGCTGGCCAAGGTGTGTGTCAGGGAGGGATCAGGACAGACTGAGATGAACAAGGGCTGGACCGAGGGGTGTAGATTCCAGCTTTCAGGACAAGTCACTGAGAAGTTCCCATCAGTTCCTGAAGGCCCTTTTGGGTGCTGTGAGTGAAAGAGGGGGGTGGGGATTCAGGCGAGGGGAAAGAAAAGCCCACATGAGGGCCCCACAGGAGCCTGAGCCCAATGGGCAAATCAAGATGAGGTGGTTGGGCCCAGGCCTGCTCCTTTTCCTTCCTCATTCTGGTTCCTACCCACCCATAATCCTCAGAGGCCTTTACTCTCTCTGAGTTCTTTTCTGAGGCCCCTCCAGCTCTTGGTCTCCCCACCCCTGGGCAGAGCCCCCTACAGCCTGCCCCCCATCCCATCTGGTCCCTGATCCTCGCCCCCTTGGTTGGTCCACCCCTCCACAAAACCCCTCTCTCTGGACCCTTCTGCCTATGCCCTCTCAGGCTCTCCATCCTTCCACTGCTCCTCCTGGCCCCACGGCCCATCCTCGCCTGCTCTTTCCCTGGCCCCGGTGCTGAACGTTCTCCCCGCCCTTCCATCTCCCGGTCAGCTGGCGGTCAGTGGCAGCCTCCTCCGTGCCCAGCCCTGAGCAGGGAAAGGGGGAGGGGTGCAGGCAGGCCTCGTGAAACAAAGGTCTGGCTCTCGAAGTGCTTTCAGTTTTCATCATGAGACAGTTAGACAACCATGGGGAGACCCAGGGTGGGGACTCAAAGAAGCAGGAGGGGTCAGCATAGCCAGGCTGCCTCCCAGGCTGCACACAATGGTCATTCCTTTCAGGTTTCACTTTCCTGGGCATGTCACAACATTCTCATGCCTGCCTTTCCCTGCAAAACCTCATCTCTATCTCATTTCCTGCCTCCAGGCATCCAGGGGCACCCTTGCTCACCTCGGTCTGTCCTGATCCCTCCCTGACACACACCTTGGCCAGCCGCCCCACCCCACACGCAACCATGGGTGCCCCTGCCCAGGGACCATTCACAGAGCCCTGGGGCTTCCCGTTTGACCAGGCCGAGCTGGCCCATGTTGAGCTCATGTTGAGCTGCGGAGACAGAGCCCACCCTGAGCTGGGGCGAAGGACAGGCATGGGCTGGACCTTCTCTGGGTGAATGCCAAGGCCCTCTGTCCTGAGGTGCCTCGGGGAGCTTAGAAGTGGGTCAACTTGCTTGGAGCAAGGTCAAGGGGTCAAGGGCCTGCCTGGACTTGTGTGCCAGAAGAGCAGAGGAACTGGAAGCTGCTTGTGCTTGACTCGATAATGAGGGAATCCAGGAGGGAAAGGGACCCATTTCTAAGCCCTTGGAAATGGAGGAGCCTGTGAGAAATGCTGGGAAAGAGGCCGAGGGAGGACGCAGGGTCAGCTAGAACAATCTCTGTTAGCAGGTACAGACACATGTGCACCTGTCCTCCAGTGAGCAGGTCTTAGCTTCGCACTTCTTGGAGAGGTGGTTCCAGAAGAAACAAGCAAAGCCAGAACTCCACAGACAACGCCTGGCATCCCCAGAGGGACTCATGCAGGAGGGAGCAAAGGTGACTCAGCTTTGGACTTTTCACTGTCACTTGAACACAGCTGAGCCAGCCAGAGACTTGTGTTATAGTAGAGGCTGAGGGAATTAGCATCTATTGAGCATCTACCTCCGCTGAGGTCTTACTTAATCTTTTCACATCTGCCACATGAGGTGAGTACTCTCTTACAGCTTTGGAAACTGAGGCTCAGAAAAGTTGAGGTACTTGTCCAGGTTGCAAGTCTTTATAGCAAAAGATTCTAGCTTCGGGGCGCCTGGGTGGCTCAGTTGTTGGGTGTCTGCCTTCAGCTCAGGTCATGATCCCAGAGCCTTGGGATCAAGCCCCTCATCGGGCTCCCTGCTCCGCGGGAAGTCTGCTTCTCCCTCTCCCACTCCCCTTTCTTGTGTTCCCTCTCTCGCTGAGTCTCTCTCTGTCAAATAAATAAATAAATAAATAAAAATCTTAAAAAAAAAAAAAAGGAGTCTAGCTTCAACGTATGACTCCAGAACACGGGCTCTTTCCCAAGCATCCCCCTGCCTCTGCTGCTTGGTTTTTGGGGGTATTGTTTGGTTTTCTTTTCTTTTAAGGATTTTATTTATTTGACAGACACAGTGAGAGAGGGAACACAAGCAGGGGGAGTGGGAGAGGGAGAAGCAGGCTTCCCATTGAGCAGGGAGCCCAACGCGGGGCTCCATCCCAGGACCCTGGGATCATGACCCGAGCCGAAGGCAGACGCCCAACAACTGAGCCACTCAGGTGCCCCTTGTTTGGTTTTCGTCTGGGATCTTTTCTTTTTAGCAGAGAGCGTTGGCAATTGGGCAGGATTGTGAAAGTGTTCCGAAGTTCACTCAACCCAAGGATGCCCTGGCCAAGTTCAGAGTTGCTCTTCTTTCAACTTGACCACACTCCCTTCCATGCCTTTGATCCAGCTGTTCTGTTCCCTGAGGTGCCACCCCCATTTCTACCTGCCAGAACTGTTCTCACAAGGCCCATCTCAACCTCCTACAAACTTCTGCCTTCTTCCATTGCTCCTGCCCCTTTCTGGGGAACCTCTGACACTCACTTGGCTCTTGACTAGTATCCGAGCTATAGATGTCCTCACTCCATCCCCTAGATAAGGTTGACAATCCCCCCAGGTCAGGGGTTGGGTCTTGGACACCCCCTCTACACACATACAAACACACACACACACACATTCACAGAACCTTTGAACCCTGGGGACAGAACAGAACAGTACCTGGAGTGTCGATACCACCCAGAGCGTGGCTGAGCTCCCAAGCCCGATGGGAGCTCCTGGAGAGGGTCCCACTTCCCTACCTGGAGTCAGATAGGGTGGGCCAGCCTACGTGCCCAGGACTGACCGTCCCCAACTGCCGCTCTCTAGTTTTCCTCAGTCCTTGGCCTCGGTCCCACTCACCACACACATCTCAGCCTCCACAACCCCTGCTCAGGGGCCTGGACCTGGGAGAGGACTGCCCAGGAAGGCTGCCAGTTATGCCCCTGCCCGCACCTCCCCCGTGAACCTCTGCCGGGGCCAGGCCCTGGGGAGGCTGACCAACCCAAGGCAAGTTCCCTGAACCTCAACGCCAGGTCCTCTGTGCCCCAGCCCTCCTCTCCAAGCTCACACCTCAGGCATGAATGGGGGCACAGCGGGCTGGCACACAGTGCTGCTCCCGTCAGCACTTCTGGGTGTACTCCTGCCTTACTCGGGATTCTGAGTTTCCACGTCCGTTTCCTCCCCTAGCGCTCAGGTCTGCCCATGAGGCCTGGAGTGCAGCCACCCCTGACCACCCCTCCCTCCCTTGCTGCCAGCTCCCTGCCCTGGGACCTGAGAGTCTTGACTCCCCTCCTAATCCCTGCCCCAGCCCAGTGGGGTGCAGTGTGCGTGCTCTGACCGTCAGTGCTCACCATTCATTCATTCACTCATCCATTCTTTCCTAGGACTCCCACCACCGTTGCTAACTCCATGTCAATCCTTTCTTTAATTTTCCCTGGGGCACTTAGAACCGGCTAAAATCACCTTTTGTATGTATTTGTTTCTACAGAGTGTATCTCTCCGACTCAAGTGTAAGCTCAATGACAGCAGGGGCCTTGGCAGTCTCGGTCACTGCTGCAGGGTGAGCTGTTCTGAGGCTCAATGATTGTTGCTTGATGATTGGCTGGATTATATAAATGTTTGTTGAGCAACCACTGTGGCACCAGGCTAGGTGAGGGGACGAGGGGACGAGGTGGTCAAAGGAGCCTCCTTGGGTAGTTCACAGTGAGAGTGGAAATGGGGGTGCTATACCCCACAGAATGAGCTAAAATGCAGGCCCCACAGGCCCCACTGTTGGAGTGGCACAGAGGTGTGCGGCTGGCCTCAAACCAGGGCTCCCGCCCCACACCGACAGCCCCAGTTCTAAGCTCACTTCCCTCGGAAATCTCCCCCACCCCCGACAGGGCAGCTCCCCCCACCCATAGGACACACCCAGCACTACACCCCTCTCTGTAAGGGTATGACTGCAACCTTACACTTGCTTATACAGTTCTTTGACTGCCTCTCTACACTATTTCCATCATCCAGAAAGTTTTACTGGACAGCCCTCCTCTGGGCCAGAAGCTCCATGAGGGTAGGGGCTGTATCTGTGTTTTCCTTACCACTATGGCCCCCACGCCTGTCACTGTGTCCAGCACAGAGGACACTTAGTTGCTTATCTGTTGAATGAATGTAGGGGACAAGGAAGGGGTAAGGGCTGGGTCTACCCCTAAGGAAGCAGTTCCTCCTTTCAGAGCTAGTTGTTCATCCCCCATGTTTATCTATCAACCAGAGCATCTACCCCTTCCTGCTCCAGACACCCACAGTCTCACCTTGTTCCAAGGCTTCCGTTTCTCACGTGGGCGCAGAACCTCAGGGCTGCTGCCTCCTGGCACTACTCACATTTTATATGCCCTGAACCCAATGCGCCCCCTGGAGTTGTTCAGGGGTGGTTGCTACTCAGGCCCTGCCAGGCAGTGAGCTTCTTGGCCACATTCCCACCTCCACCAGTGCTCTTGATGTGTGGGCAGGCTGGGTCCGAGGACCTACAGGGGGTGCCACAGGACCAGCCAGGAGGGTCCTTGGCTTCACATAGGATAGAATTCAAACTCGAGCCAGGAGGAGGTGAGAGCAGAGTTTCCTGAATAGCGTAAGTGATAGAGTCTAGCAGACAGAGTGTCTGGGACACTCAGAAAAGGAGTGAGTCTCTCCATCGCTGGGGGTTAGGGGTTTGTATTGGGAAGGGGTCCAGGGCACATGTTCTTCCAGGCATCCAGGGTAGAGTCTGATCAAAGGCAAGTGTTGGATGTTAGTCCACAAATCACTGAAGGTAGGGGGTATTGACACCAATGCTGACCGAGGTTTGTTTGAAGCGAATGTCCTGGACATGCTCAGGATCTGGTTCTCCTTAGATGTTATCAGGTATACAGGGGCCTGGGATGAAACTCAGAGAATGATTCACTTTCTTGCCTCCCTCTTGGAGTAGGAACAAAGGAGTCCTTCTTGGGTGTACTTGGGTGTAAGGGGAAATACAGAGCATGAGTAAATGGGGCCTAGCAGAGAAACAGCAGAAGTGGAGCCGGTCTAGAATGGAGTCTGTTCAGCTTCCCTATCTCACTCTGAGCAATTGTAAGGCAATGCTGTCATCGTCATCCGCCCCCCCCCCCCCCCCCCCCCCCCGCCACGTGAGGTGCCTGGCTCTCTGTAACAGAAGCTCTGCTTCTGGCTCAGGGAGATTTTCCAGCTTTTCAGCCCCATATCCTGGATGCTTTCCCTGCATCTCTTCCCCCAGAAATGCCAGCATGAATCAGCACCGACTGCGCCCTGGGTGAAATACAATGCTCTATTGCAGGGACCTTCCCTTTGGAGTCCTTCTGTCTTTTGGGCCTGTCCACCCCATATCATCAGTGAACGTGTTCCTTCCTTTTCCCCAGCCAGGAAGTGTGCTATGGGCATATGGTGGCACCGTGGGCCATCGAGGAATTTTCCCAGACTGGCAGAAGAAACTGGGGAGCAGGTAGAAGAGAAAAAAATCCAAGCACTCAGACCAAGCGCCCAAGGAACTCCAGGACTCTGGGGGAATGGGCGATGTAGAGGATCTTCTTGGGCTTTGAGTCATTCTGGTCCCCTGGTCCAACCCAAGGATCAGAACCTTTCAGAATTTTGGGGTGGGTCCTTCAATGTCCTCGACCACATTGTCAAAAAGTGGTTGAACAACACATGCTTAATTACCTCCCATGATGGTAAGCTCACAACCCACTCATCCCATCTTTAGACAGCTTTAATTATTAGAAGGTCTTACCTAATAATGGGTCTGTATCCACTCACTGGCCCCCCTCCGCACATTGCTCTCTATTCCTTGTATTTCTAGGAGACGATAACCCCCTTCCCCATACCTGTGGCTGGGGAGTTTAAAGTAGGAGGATCAAAGCTGTACACTTTCAGTATATATGTTGCTCTTCATTGACAAGTTTTACAGGAAGAAAAAAGAAACATTAGGAGTTTCAGAAAAGAAATTGTAAACCATTATCTATCACCAGATCTAGAACAAACTCCCCCTGACCTCAGTCTGGGTCAGTGCCCCTTCCTCATGGGCCCCTGTCCTACTCTAGCTTACATGCTGACATGTCTGTCTCACCCGTGAGATTGTTCTGTCCAATACCAGCCACTAGCCCCATATAGCTGTTCAAACATAAATAAAGTAAAATTAGATTATATTAGATCCATTGTGCTGGGCACATTTCAGGTGCTCAACAGCCACATGGGGCTAGTGGTGACCATACTGCATGGCACAGACATTGAATATTTCCACATTGCAGAAAGTTCTAGTCTAGCACAGCACTGCATTAAGTCTAGCTCCAGGAAGACAGAGACCAAGTCTTTCTGGTCCTGCACTGTATCCCTGGCACCCAGCACACTCTCAAGCCCAACTGTGATGCTAAACAAATATCAACAGATTTCACACACTGCCTCATTCTGCACAAGGCCCAGCACCAGCGCCAGTACCCATATTTCCCTTACTCTCCTTGCCTCCAGACCATGACTTCTAGCCAAGCTTTGACTGGGGCCCTGACCCAGGGCTCATGGTTTCCTTCCCCCCTCCAAACCATCTCTGGTCCATGACTGGCTTATGGTTCTAGGAACATTGTAAACTGTGTGTGTGTGGGTGTGTGTGTGCGCGCGCGGGGAGTGGTTGCAGAGAAATAATTGGCAGGGGAAGAGGTGGTCAGCATGAAGAGAACCAGGGTTCCAGGCCTCAAGAAGCTCAAATTTGAGCCTCTAGCAATGGCTGATCCCACCTATGTGGTGGGCAGCCACCCAGGCTTTGGTTTGAATTCTGGCTGTGTTTCCTCCCCGCTGTATGACCCTGGGAAGCCACTTAACCTCTGTGAAGTCACTGTATGCATTGTTTTCTCATTTTAAATATGGATAATAATACCAACTTGATATAGGTAGTGAGTACATTAAAGACGATCTGTGGGGTTCAGTTGGTACTCAATTGTTGCTTGTTCCTTTCTCCACATAGAGGGCAGTAAGATCTCTTCCTTAAACATCATTCAGATCACGGCCTTCAGACACCTGTGTGGTTCCCACTTCTCCCACACAGAAGACCAAATATAACTCCTGAAAATTCCCTTTGCCTTAAAGCAAGACGCCTATAATTCATTCCATTGTTCTTACCTCCAAAGATACCTGGTATCTGCCAGCCAGCCAGGTCTGTTCTCTCCCCCACCTTCACGTCCCCGTACATACCTGAAATGCCCTTCCCGCCCTCTCTTTCCTAAACTGGGCCCTATCTTCTCAGAAGCAGATTCTTTCCTGAGGCTCACTTCCTCTTTTAAGACTACTTGATTCAACCTTCCCAGTTTCAAGATTGCTAATCACTAAAAATTATTTCATGCCTACTTTGGCCTTCAACCAGCCCCTTTCCTCCTCCCTTAGTGATTAAGATATAAGACAGTACCTGGAAAATCTGCACCTGTGGGCATCTGTGTTCCCTGGTATCTGGATGTACATGTGAGTGTGTATAGAGCAGGAAGCAAGAGCAGGTGGTGACAAAAAAAGAAAGAAACAGAAAAGAAAGAAAGAAAGAAAGAAAGAAAGAAAGAAAGAAAGAAAGAAAGAAAGAAAGAAAGAAAGAAAGAAAGAAAAAGAAAGAAAGAAAGAAAGGAGGAAGGAAGGAAGGAAGGAAGGAAGGAAGGAAGGAAGGAAGGAAGGAAGGAAGGAAAGAAAAGAAAAGAGAAGAGAGAAAGAAAGAAAGAAAAAGGTAAGAAGAAAGACAGAGAGTTGGTGAGGTGGGAGAGTTGGACCAGACCAGACACAGGTCCCATTTGGCCACTTACTACATGGATGGCAAGTTACTTAATCTTTCTGAGCCTCAATGTCCTGTATATTTTTCATGAAGATTAGAAATAATAATAATATTACTACCATTACTATTTATTGAGTCCTTAGTATAGGCACTGTTCTAAGCTAAGCACTTTACATAGATTCTTTTATTTAATCCTCACTTCAAGTCTCTCAGGTAGGTAATATTTTTTCCACGTTACTGTTGAAGAAACTGAGACACAAAGGAAACAACAGAGGTTAAGTCCCTTGCCCCAGATCTCACAGCTAGTAAGTGGCAAAACTGGGATCTGCACCCAGGTGCCCAAGAGTCCATGCTCACAAGCACTCTGCTTCCTGCCTCCACAGGTAATTCTGTGTGCACGCAAAGCCCCCATCACAACGCCTGACACAAAGATAACCAGTAAGTGGTGTGACTCTTTCCTCACTAGGACCACAAGCACAAGAGGCCAGGAAAAGTGTCTCTTTTCCTCTGTAATTTGTTGCAGGGTCTAGGAAAGACAGACTATATAGTGGGCACTTTATATACATTTCCAGGACCTGAGAAAAATGTGGAAGAACTATAAAAAATTTAGAGCCATACTTTCTAAAATGTGAGCTATAAACACATGCCACATGGACACACACTTCTCACAAGTACATCACATATGCTCATTCATTCATACACACTCACTGGCCATCTTGAACCCCATGAAGGCTCACAGGAAACCTTTCTGAGCTGGTCCAGGAGCCATAGAAGGCTTTTAGGCAGAGATGTGACAGATCAAATCTGCATTTTTGGAAAGTTGATCCAGCAGCACAGAGGATGAACTCATAATGGAGGGGATAGAGTGGAGATGAGGGAACATTGAAAAGACTTTTAACAATCAGGGAAGAAAGGAGCTTAATTTCTAGTGGAATGGAGAGAGTATTTAAGAGCTCCTAAGGAAAGGTGGGGAGGGAATAGTGCCATTCTCTACAATAGGAAACATAAAGGCCAAAGTTTAAGAATGGATGAGACACGTGGGACGTCTGGGAGGCTCAGTTGTTGGGCATCTGCCTTCAGCTCTGGTCATGGTCCCGGGGTCCTGGGATCGAGCTCCGCGTTGGGCTCCCTGCTCCGCGGGAAGCCTGCTTCTCCCTCTCCCACTCCCCCTGCTTGTGTTCCCTCTCTCGCTGTCTCTCTCTCTGTCAAAAAAATAATAATAATAAATAATAATAATAATGGATGGGACACAATACCTTTTTACTTTTGGAGTTTCAGATGTCTCTGGAACACCCATGTGACTCACAAGACATCTGGAAACACACGTTCGAGTGTTGTCAGCTCACAGGTAGTAATTAAAACCATGAGTATGGATGAAGTCACCCAGAGAAAGTGTGGGGCCAGAAAATCTGTAGGTCCAGGACAGAGCTCTGGGGAGCTCCAACTCCAAGCAGGAGAAGGCTTGAATTCGGGAATGTTCTTCCAGGAATAGTGTGTGATGTGAAAAGGGGTGAGGAAAGGGCCCTGGAGATCACCAACATTTACGGGAGAAGAAGGTGAACAGATGAGAAGAGACGGGCAGAGGTGCAGGAGAAACCAGGAAAGGGTGTCAAGCGGAAGTCGGCTGCATAAAAGCTAACGGAGGTCAGTGGAGATAACAGGAAACTCCACCCGTTAGATGTGGCAACTAGAAGGCGGCCCGCGCGGCCAGAGTGAGGTCAGTGGGAGAGTGACTGGTTGAGTCCCCGGTTGTTGAAAAAACTGTAGTTTGAGCAGCTGATCGAAATTGCGGGCCCCACAGCTTTCACGAGCGCTACACCGTCGCGCATGCGCACTCATAGGCACCAGAGGGCTAATTATAGGGACTTGGCATTTCCAGAGAGGACCGGCGCACGCGCCTCCCGAGCCCGCCTACTCCCCCGCCGGTCCCTCCCCAGGCCTGCAGAGGGCGCTGCCCCTTGGCGAGCCGGGGCGTGGCGCCGCTCTAGCCTGCGCCTGGGCTCGGTGGCGGGCGCCGCAGCTTAGCGTGCCCCACGCCTCCCCTCAGCGCAGGTGGGTCCGCCCGCGGGGGGCGGGAGTGTCTGGGATCAGAGAGGTGGGCGGGTAGCGGTAGTCTCCAGGCGCGCAGTGGTCCCCATTGCTTAGGTGCCCCGGCTTGGTTCTGGCCCCGGAGGGTCGGGCTGTGGGCGGGGCGGCACGGGCACGAGTCCCAGTCTGGGTGGGCGCCTCCTCCAGGACAAGCGCCGCTTGTCCACGGAGCCTTTCACACGCCGGGGGTCTCCGCCAAAGCTCACGTGCGGCTTCGGGGGACTCGCTGGGGGCGGGGCTAGCGGGGGCGGGGCTCCCGTGATTGACACTTCTTTCCCCAGGTTTCTCGGGCTTCCACTGGACCCCTCCCCTGTCCTGAGCCCTGAGCCGGCACCATGGTGAGACCTTTGAGTCAAGCCCCTCACCTCCGCATGCCGATGGCCCGCGTGGCCTTACCTCCGTTGCCCTTTATAAACCTGGGGCTCCGCGGCGGGGGGGGGTTCGGTGGGTCTGCCCCTGCAAGGCAGCCTGCACCTTTCCAAACCCCCCCCCCCGCCCCCATCCCTGTAGCACGGGCGCCTGAAGGTGAAGACGTCGGAAGAGCAGGCGGAGGCCAAAAGGCTAGAGCGGGAGCAGAAGCTGAAGCTATACCAGTCCGCCACCCAGACTGTCTTCCAGAAGGTGGGCCTTCAGAGGGAGCCCCTTCTCCAAATGGCCTTCTTAGTATATCCCAGAGGCCAAGAGCTGGGCCTTAGAGTCAGACTGCCTGGATCCATATCTGGGTTCCGTCGCTTACAAGCTGTGTGACCTTGGGCAAGTTACTGAATCTCTTTAAATTTCAGTTTGCTCTTCTGTAAAATGGGCTTTACTGCATAAGGTTGTTGTGAACATTCAGTGAGAACGTAAACCCCTAAAGTGCTCTGTGTGGTACTTATCATGTAGCATGGGGTTTACAGAATATTCAGTAGTTCTATTTATGTTATTTAGCCTTGCAGTGGGAGAATGATATGATCTCTGACCCTGCTACCTATCTTCTAAGCGCCAGGCTGGTGAGCTGGATGAATCAGTGCTGGAACTGACAAGCCAGATTCTGGGAGCCAACCCCGACTTTGCCACCCTCTGGAACTGTCGACGCGAGGTGCTTCAGCAGCTGGAGGCCCAAAAGTGCGTAGGAGTTCAGGGTCCCAGGAAGATGGCACTGGTCCTGCCCTGCCTGGGTCCAGGGGTAGAGAAAGAATGGGGCAGCCAGGGGCATAGGCAGAGGGGAGCGGAGGGCTGGGTGTAAAAAGTCAGGGGTGAGCTGAGGTTGAGTGTTGGAGGGCCCTGAGTCCCATTTCCCTCTGAGTGCAGGTCCCCCGAGGAGTTGGCAGCCCTGGTGAAGACAGAACTGGGCTTCCTGGAGAGCTGCCTGCGGGTGAACCCCAAGTCCTATGGTACCTGGCACCACCGCTGCTGGCTGCTGGGCCGCCTACCAGAGCCCAACTGGGCCCGGGAGCTGGAGTTATGTGCCCGCTTCCTCGAGGTCGATGAGCGGAACTGTACGTGCCTGCCTGCTGACTGTGCCCCACACCCTGGTTCCTGGGGCCTCAGTAAGGCCCAGAGTTGGGAGGGATGGCCAGGACAGGCCCACTGAGCTGCTGGCCAAAGGGGTGATGGAAACAAACACATGCCCTGTAGAGCACACAGAGGTGTTTCTGAGGGCCGCCACGGGAACTCCAGGGGTGCCAGCCCTGGAGCGCCCCTTGCCCTACTTCTGACATGCGCTGTCGCTCCTCCCCTAGTTCACTGCTGGGACTACCGGCGCTTTGTGGCCGCACAGGCCCCTGTGCCCCCTGCAGAGGAGCTAGCCTTCACCGACAGCCTCATCACCCGAAACTTTTCCAACTACTCCTCCTGGCATTACCGCTCGTGTCTCTTGCCCCAGCTGCACCCCCAGCCAGACTCTGGACCACAGGGACGCCTCCCTGAAGATGTGCTCCTCAAAGGTCGGCAGGGTCAGAGGGTGCTGGGGAAGCCCACAGTGCTGCCTTCCCAGCCCTGTTACCTAAGCCTGTTCCTGAACCTGCTGCCTGGGCTCATTGAGCACCCACTTTGTGCCTGGCTTTGGGGGTGCCTAAGATTCAACACCTGGCTGCAGGGCACTCAAGTGTCCAGTGGGAAGGATGCAGCCATTGTGCAGGGCCACCAGATGAATGGGACTGAGGGCTGGCGGTACTCCAGGGTGAGGGTGGGATGCTGGGGTGGCCTGGGGCCCACCGGGGTCCTGGCCAAAGCCCGCGCCGCCTTGGCCTCTGCAGAGCTGGAGCTGGTACAGAACGCCTTCTTCACTGACCCCAACGATCAGAGCGCCTGGTTCTATCACCGCTGGCTCCTGGGACGAGGTGAGCAATGGGGAAAGAGGCTGGGCGTTTCGGCTTGGAGGGAATGGAAGAGGATTTAAGGAGACCTGAGATTGTGTCTCCCCCCAGCTGACCCCCAGGATGCCCTGCGCTGCCTGCACGTGAGCCGGGACGAGGCCTGTCTGACTGTCTCCTTCTCTCGGCCCGTCCTAGTGAGTTCTGCAGCTTTTGCCAGAGAGCATCACGAGTGTGGGCCTGGTGCCATTGGGGCTGACAGGTCTGTCTTTGTCCCCTGGGCCAGGTGGGGTCCGGGACAGAGACCTTGCTGCTCATAGTGGACAAGTCACCCCTGGCTGTGGAGTGGAGGACCCCGGATGGCAGGACCCGGCCCAGCCACGTCTGGGTATCCCAGGATCGGTGGGGCAGGGTGGGGGGCTGGGGCGGTCCTGGAGTGGGACAGAGAAGTGGTGAGGCTCAAGCGTTTCCTTAACCTGGTGCTCCCAGCTCTGTGACTTGCCTGCAGCCTCCCTCAATGACCAGTTGCCCCAGCATACATTTTGTGTCATTTGGACAGCAGGCGATGCCCAAAAGGAGTGTGTGCTTTTAAAAGGTGACACAGCCTCTCTCTCTACCCCTTGCGGCAGCACCTTCATCCTTGCCCTGCTCTCACAGTGGTCCCCTTCTACCACCCGTTCTTGTTCTCAGGCCGCCAGGAGGGCTGGTGCCGGGACTCAGCCACGGATGAGCAGCTCTTCAGGTGATGGCAGGGAAGCATACGGACCAGGAGAGGGGCTCGGGGCTCTGGGCACCAGGCAGCTGGGGCAGGAGGCTGGGGGCCTGGGCAGATGGTCTCAGACTGGGTACTGGGGACGACCAGCACCCCGAGGAGACATCAATCCCCTCTCCTGCCCTGTCCATCTTCAGGTGTGAGCTGTCGGTGGAGAAGTCCACGGTGCTCCAGTCTGAACTTGAATCCTGTAAGGAGCTGCAGGAGCTGGAGCCGGAGAATAAGTGTGAGGCCCCATTCCCTGAGATCCTGCTCTTCTGAGGAGGCCCTTTTCCAGGAGGGCCTCTCAGGGAGAGCAGGAAGGGTCTCAAGAGATGGGAGCAGAGGAGGCTCTAGGAGAGACAGTCCTTTTCCTCACCCTCTCCTCAGGGTGCCTGCTCACCATCATCCTGCTGATGCGGGCACTGGACCCCCTACTGTATGAGAAAGAGACGCTGCAGTATTTCCAGACCCTCAAGGCAAGCCAGGCCTGTGGAAGCAGGGAGGGGGGAGGCCCGGTGGGCAGCAGGAAGACAGCCGACAGGGCTTCCTTGCCATGCCCATCCCTGCCAGGCCGTGGACCCAATGCGGGCAGCGTACCTAGATGACCTGCGCAGCAAGTTCTTGCTGGAGAACAGCGTGCTCAAGATGGAGTATGCCGAGGTGCGCGTGCTGCACCTGGGTCACAAGGTACGGACTGCCATGGGCGCCTTCCTTGGGCCCTCCTTTCTTCCTCATGACCTGGCCAGTTTTTGTGTCCGCTCTGTGGGCTTGAGCTGAGGCACTCGGGCCTCACCGGGCCCCTGGCTTTGGCCTGAGTCTCAGGTGCCTCTCTGGACTTTCTTCCTAACCAAGATTGAATTCATCTTCCTTCCGGACTACTCCTCTTCCTGGCCTTGCTTTCTGTCACCTGCCCCCATCATTCGGGTTACCCAGTCTCAAACCCTGAGTCACCAGGTCCCCCTCATGTCATCCCTTCTTCAGGGCCAGTCATGTCTTCATTCTTCCCTCACAGTGAGCCCCCCCCCCCCCCCCCCCCCCCCCCCCCC
>NW_023270839.1:6756323-6779428 GCF_011800145.1 Mirounga leonina
AGTCCGTCTTCCCAACAGAGCAGTTCCGTCACATCACTGCCGCCCACCTCCACTGTCTCTAGGCTGGTCCTGCAGACTCAGCAGGCCTGCTCCTGCCGGTGTCTGTGCTTTCCCCAGCGCCCGCTTCCACCCCCGTGCCTGCCCCCACTCCAGGCTGCCTCTGCCCCTCCACCCACCCGCCACCCCACCCCAGCACTCCCTATCTGTCCCTTGTCCTTGCCCTGGAGCGTGGACTGCTTGGGGTCGTAAGGTAAGCTTCTCACCTGCTCTATCCTGTGCTCAGCCAGGATCCCCAAGGGCCTGTGTGGGGCACAGAGGGTAAGTGCCTCAGGAGCCATGGCTGCGGACCCCCTCCCCTAAGTCTCACTGGGTATCTCATCCCCCTCCTCAGGATCTTACGGTACTCTGCCATCTGGAACAGCTGCTCTTGGTCACTCATCTGGACCTGTCACACAATCGTCTGCGAGCCCTGCCCCCTGCCCTGGCTGCCCTGCGCTGCCTTGAGGTAAAGCACTCCTCCATCACTGTCCCAGGTGGCCCTTTTCCCTTTCCTCCCCCTCAGAAGTCTGCCCACCCCACAAAGAGGTGTCCAGATCCTCCCAGCCCCTGCAGATGACCCCTTGCCATCTCTGCCTCCATCACCTGGCCTGACGCCAGCAGCTTTTCCCTGCACTGTAAGCTGATCACCCCGGGCTCCCTGCTTGCTTGCACCAGTCCCAGGCTGCCAGCTGCCTGCCCTGCTTTGACTTCCCTGCCCTCCCTGCTCCCCAGGTCCTGCAGGCCAATGATAATGTCATAGAGTCCCTGGACGGTGTCACCAGCCTGCCCCGGCTGCAGGAGCTCTCCCTGTGTAACAACCGTATCCTTCCTTCCAGGTGCCTTTCAGGCAGTGGGGGGGTAACGTGCCACACTGGGAAGGGACACACAGTAAGCTGGGAGAGGGGGCTCTGACAGCGTAGGCTAAGGAAGGAGGATAGCCTGGGGCCGTATGGGGCATTGGTGACTTGCACTGGTGGTTTTGCAGGGTGGAAGTGACTTCCTCAAGCCAGTTCATAGACCAGCAGCCTACAGATGTTCTTGGGTACCACATGGTATTTTAAAAATCAGAAAGTTTCGTATTAAAAAATCTAAAATTCTGGTTGTACTTAAAAATTGGAGGTTAGGGACCCCTGATAGAGTCAGACAGTCACAGGAGAGTGTGTGACTCTTAATCTCAGGGTTGTGAGTTCAAGCCCCACATTAGGTGTGGAGCCTGCTTAAAAAAAAAAAATTGGAAAAGTTAACAGCCTTTGGCCTGCATTTCCACTCATTAAGCCTTGGCCATTGCCGAGTCATGGATGCCTCTGTAGTCAGAGCTGGCTTTCTCCTTGGCTATAGTCCACCACAGCTGGTACCACATCCAGCCTGCCGCTTGGGCTTCTTGCCTGGCCCTGAGGACAGGTGTTTGCAGTCTGCAGCTTTACTCCAGGCCAGGGCCATGTGCAAGATGCCTAGCAGCCAGACCGCTGGGCCGCAGTCCCTGTTGTGGAGGGAAGACCGTGATGGCTACCCAGGAGCACATAGGTCTGGGGGAACCAGCCACGCTTTCCTTGACTCTCCTGCCCAAGGCCTCCGGCAGTCCACACTGCTCCAGCCTCTTGCCTCCTGCCCCAGGCTGGCCCTTCTCCACCTGCAGGGCAATCCCCTGTGCCAAGCAGTGGGCACCTCTGAGCACCTGGCTGAGCTGTTGCCTTCAGTTAACAGCATCCTCACCTAGGAGATCCTTCCCCACCCTTGCTCTTTAACTTATTGGGACTGAATAAACAATGGAGAGGCCCCCTCGGGCTGCTACGCTGCCCCCGCCCCCTCTGCCGCCGCCACCGCCACCGCCACCATAACCACTGCCACCACCATAACCACTGCTACCTGTTCTGGACAAGAAGGGGAGAGAGCGAGGCTGTGTCAGCTCCCTCGCGCTTTCATCTTTTGCTCAGTTCTGCTGTTTCTTACCGCCAGGAACCAAAGTCTCGGTACTGGGGCAGAATCTGCAAAATCTGAGTTCACCTTCTGGTTTGGGCTGGGCCGGGGATCAGGTTTGGGTTCAGGTTCTGTTTGGGGCTGGGCTGCAAAGCAGCTGGAAGTCTCCAACTAGAAGGACTCATAAAAGGTTCTCCCAGGACTCCTGCTCCTTCCAGATGCCCTCCGCGCCCTGGCTCATTCACCACAGCCAAGAAGGCTGTTCCCGGGAGGAACCAGGGTGTCCGAGCTCCACCCTCTGTAACAAAGAGCATCGGTCCTCATGAGTAGCATCCTGCGGTTGAAGAGCCCTTGACAATACCAGGTCTCAGCTGGCCCTCACAAGTGCTCAGGGATGAGCTGGTCAGGCCCACAGTACTGACAAGGAAGCTGCTCTTAGGGCGCGCCCACGTTTGCTGCGCTCTCACAGGGGAGCCACAGCTGTCTCTGCACCTTGGTCAGGGATTCCAGACTCATGTTCTTGCTTCCGTATTGATAGCGAGTGTTGGGCAGAGCCTGGCCTCCACTCCCGAAGT
Organism: Mirounga leonina; assembly: GCF_011800145.1. Taxonomy (NCBI): domain Eukaryota; kingdom Metazoa; phylum Chordata; class Mammalia; order Carnivora; family Phocidae; genus Mirounga; species Mirounga leonina. The sequence continues at coordinate 6,758,855 of NW_023270839.1, forward strand.
ACTGAGCTGGGTGTCTACTCCCATGGTGCCCCCCCACACACACACCCCTTGTCCTGACTTTAAAAGCCCTGAGGCACTTGAGCCTCCTGGGGGAAGGAGAGGGAGTGGCTCAGGGGCTAGAGCACTGAGTCAACCTGGCTAAGTGGGGGAAAGGGAAACAAAAGGGGAGAGTGTGACAAGGCATTACCCTGGCTCCCTGGGAATCTACTGGGGCCCACAAGTGCTTACACACTTCCGGGTGCTCAGGGCCCTGCCCCCCCCCCTCCCCCCCCCCCCCCACCCCAGGTTCTTAGTGGCAGCCCTCAACAAAGCCCCTTGGCTGACTTGCCTGACACCTACCTGGAATTTTGATTTTTACTTATGTGTCCCCTGAGAGTGTTGGAGGTGGACACAACCCTCTGCCAGGTCTGGGGCTTGGAACCAGGCAGGCAAAGGTCAATGTGGGTGTGAAGGGCTCCCTGCCACGTCCTGGAGTCTCAGTCCCCACTCCCCAAGGCTCCACCCTGCCTGATGCATCACCAAACTTGGCCTTTCCTCAGGTTTGCTTCCTTGTGTCTTCTTGTCAATCCCGTTTTCACTGTCTTCTCTCTGATGGCCCGTGGGCAGAGTTAGGACAACAGCAGGATGGAAGGAAGAGACCCCGAAAAAAGGGCCCCAACGTTCCCAAAGAACTTTCAGGAGAGCTTCCCCAAAGATGCCTGACCTCCACTTCGCCTTAGGGTTCTCTCAGGGGCATCCCCGGTGTTTTTCCAGTCCCAGGGTGGAGTTGGGATGCACACACAGGGCAGGTGCCTGGAGCCGGTTGGTCAGGATTTCTGGGAAGAATTCCAGGCTGGAGAATCCTGGACTCCAGCTGACCAGCTACCCCTCTCAGTGAGAGAAGGGGGTACTCTGCAGTCTAGGGAGAGGGCCTCAGTTGCCCCCTGAGCCTCAGAGCCAGGGCCTAAGCCTTCACCAAGCCCCCAGGCTGGGGGAAGAAAACAAGAAGTTGCTCTTACCCTGACCCTGACCCTCACTCCCCGTCCCAACCCAATCTCTAACTTGTAGGGACACAGGAAGCTGGGGGCAGTTCATTCATGCCAGGGAGGCTTCCCCCAGCTGGAGGAAGAAGGAAGGATAGTTGGGTGGGGGGAAATCAGAGGATCTGGTAGAGCCGGCAGGTCAGGGGTTGGCTGGTGGAGCCAGTCTGAGGGCCTGGCTGCTGATGTCACCAGTCTGCAGGTTAGGATCCCAGGACCTCCCTGGGCAGGACCAGGCCCATGGGCCAGTTTCACGGGGCTGAGCCTGGCCAGGGCAGCACCGGAGCCTGGCAGTGGGGGGCCTGTGAGAGCAGAGGCAGGCCACCTGAGCTTGGGAACAGGGTCCCCTGCATAGGGGCATGGGTGGAAGGGGCACCCTGTCCCATTGCCCTCGGGGTTTCTCGCCCAGGAGAGGGGGCCCCTTCTGCACCAGTCTGGGAGGAATCAGCCTGGAGTGGGGTCCCTCAGTGGGGGCGGTCTCCCAAGGCCTTCCACTTTCACCTCAGCTTTGAGTCCTGACAGACCCTGGCCCCACCCTGCAGTTCCTCGAAAGGGGAAAGGGGACAGGGCCAGGTCTCATTTCCTGTCTCTACCTCCAGAGACAGCCCCCAGAGGCTGGGCCTCTGGGGTGGGGGGGGAATGGAGCAATCAGCCTTCCCCTTCTCCGCAGCTTGGCCCCGCCCTCCCCCCTCATAAACCACGTACCCACCCACCCCACACCTTGCACTCGCTCCATCCCAGCAGTCCTGACCTGTCCCAGCCCGGCTGCCGGACTCAGCACTGCTGTCGCTAACACTGCCGCCAGGTGAGGCTCCATCGGGGACTGCGGTGCTGAGCCTCTGGACTCCGTGCCTCTGGACCGCGGGCTCCCACACCTGCAGCGCCCTGCCACTCACAGCTCCATGTGGGTGTCTGACCCAACGTGGGGAATGCCAAGAACCCCAAGTCCTGCGTATCATCCGCCTGTCTTCTGCAAGGAGCCTCTGCTAAGGGACGGGGTGGGGGATCTCTGCTAAGAATGGGTCCTAGAGGCAGGCAGCTCATGGACCTCTAAACTGAGTAACTGGCAGGAGCAGGTCCCAAGGATGGTCTGTGTTCCGGGTCCTGAGGCTGTGACAAGTGTCCACTCCTTTCTGGGATGGGTTCTGGAGGACAGGTTTCTCAATGGGGCATCTGCTTTGGTGGATGTCACTGGGGGTAAAAGGGAGATTTCTCTGCAACGTGGGTAGTTTCTCTAGGTGAATCTGAGAGGAGTCTTTGGGGAGGGTCTTTGGGGGGGTCCCTTTGGGTTGTGTCTGGGGGGAGTCTCTGGGGCAAGGTCAGATCATCTCAGTCAGCTGGATGGGACTGAGTCAGTTCTCCAGATGGAGGGCTTCTGTGTGTGCTGGCGGGGGCGGTCTAAGTACAGGAGGTCTGAGTGGGTGATCAGAGCCTCCCTGCCTCTTCCACACAGGCTTGATGGACGGTCCTCGGTCGGATGTGGGCCGCTGGGGCAGGAACCCCTGGCAGCCGCCCCCCACACCTTCTCCGGAGCCAGAGCCGGAGCCAGACAGAGGGTCTCGTCGAGGAGGCCGTTCCTTCTGGGCTCGCTGCTGTGCCTGCTGCTCCTGCCGAAATGGGACAGATAGTGACTGGGGCCCGGAGCCCCATGGAGACCGAGGCTCCAGGGGTCGAAGACCGGATTCCCGGGCCTCAGATTCCCGCCAGCCCGGCTCCCGGACTGGTGGTGTGAACGCAGCTGGAGATGGCACCATCCAAGGTGAGCCCTCCTGCCCACCTTATCTGCCAGCTGCAAGGCCTTAATGGGGCCTGAGACTCATCCTGACGTCTCTGGGGCCTGGGAGGCCTAGAATGGGGGCCTGGGCTTCCCATAGGGCTTTGCTGACCCAGAGCTGTGCCCTTGCAGAGGGCATGCTGGTGGTGACCGGTGTGGATCTGCTGAGTGCACGGTCAGACCAGAATCGCCGAGAGCACCACACAGATGAGTTTGAATACGACGAGCTGATTATACGCCGTGGACAGCCTTTCCACATGGTCCTCCACTTCTCTCGGCCCTATGAGTCCTCCGATCATGTCGCTCTGGAGCTGCTTATCGGTCAGGGGGGTCTGCAGTGGGAGGGCAAAAGTCCTAGAATGGTGGGCAGTGGTGCTGGCTACAGGGCCTCCCAGCTCTGGTATTAGGGTCAGAGGGACATCTTTAAGCTCCTCCCTCACCCGACTCCTCACCTCTGCCACGTAAGACAGGTGCAAGCATAGGAGGGTGTTTCAGGTCAGGTCTTGGTGTCCCATTTTCCTAAGATCACCCTCTTTGAGCCTCCAGAGGCATCTGTCTCAAAACACTCTCTTCAGGTGCTTGCTTCAGCTGCTGCTTCTCCGTGGCTGCCTCTGTGTGTCTTTCTTTCTGGGTCTGTTGTCCTTCCCCAGGGTGTGGCTGGCTCGCTCTCTCCTCTCTGTCCAACTCTATCTCTGTTTCTCTGTCCCCATGGCCCAGGGCAGGTGCCTCCCTCACCGCGTTGCTTGGTGGCCGTTGACTGCCCAGGCTGGTGATTATGCTGCTGCCGGGGGCGGGCGACTCCTCATACCCTTTGATTAGAGCCTAGCCTTGCCCACCCCAGCCTCTAATTTCCCAGGTACCCCCACCACTGCCACCAGGGATGCTCTAGGCTCTGGAAGCTGCAGCCCCATGGAGTAGGCAGGGTTGGCCTTCGGGATCCGGGCTGCCCTTTCACATGGGTTCGGGGCATCTGGACCCAGCCAGGGCAGCTCTGCTCCTCCAGCCCAGGCACTGACACAGTCAGGCAGGCAGAGGGTGATGGTGGCCTGGTCTCTTCTACCCACCTCTGAGTTCAGTGTCAGGGGAACAGGTTTGGGATGTTGGACCGGGGCCCTGCCCTGGCATGCGGGCAAACATCGGGTGGGGACAGAGCTGTTCTCAGAGACTGTCACAGACTAAGGTGATGGCCCAACTCAGGGGCACACACACACGCTGGCTCATACGCATTCTGGGTGGGGCTGGGAGAAGTCCAAGGCTCCATCTGCCCTCAGATAGGTCTCACCAGCTAATTGCTGCTTCCCCTATTCCAGGAAACAACCCTGAGGTGGGGAAGGGCACCCACGTGATCATCCCAGTGGGCAAGGGGGGCAGTGGAGGCTGGAAAGCCCAGGTGACCAAGGCCAGCGGGCAGAATCTGAACCTCCAGGTCCACACCTCCCCCAACGCCATCATCGGCAAATTCCAATTCACCGTCCGCACACGCTGCGAGGCTGGCGAGTTCCAGTTGCCCTTTGACCCCCACAACGAGATCTACATCCTCTTCAATCCCTGGTGCCCAGGTGAGCCTGCTGGAGTCAGGAGCAGGGCGTGGACAGGAAGGAGGGCCGGTCAGAGCTTCTCTTCCTAGAATCCGAGGCTAGGTGCCTAGGTGCCTGGCTCTAGGAGAAGCCAGCCTCTTATTGTCCAGGTGAGGCGACCTAGGTTCAGCATGGAAAGGTAACAGCCCAAGGACACGCAGCCTTGCTCCTGCTAGTGAACGGCCTTGGTTACAGCCACCTTCCTCCCACCATCTCTGTCATGCTCCCCCATCCTTCCCGGGAGAAATGCCGTCAGGCTCGCGGTGTCCCCACTCCTCTGTGGACAGTAGTCCTGCAGAAATGGCCCGGGGGGGGGGCACAGGGAGAGGGCTAGAGGGGACCAGGCATGTGTGTTTTGGGGACACAGAGGACCTCGTGTATGTGGACCATGAGGATTGGCGACAGGAGTATGTGCTTAATGAGTCCGGGAGAATTTACTATGGGACAGAAGCCCAGATTGGTGAGCGGACCTGGAACTATGGGCAGGTATGGCTGGCCAAGGGCCGCATGCGCTTGGGGGAGCAAGAGGCCGGTGGGGTGGAGTGAGGGAGCAGGTGCTGCTGGCCTAGGGGTCACCTCTGCCCTCCCTCCCTCCAGTTTGATCATGGGGTGCTGGATGCCTGCCTGTACATCCTGGACCGGCGGGGCATGCCGTATGGAGGCCGTGGGGACCCCGTCAGTGTCTCCCGGGTCATCTCTGCCATGGTGAGCACCCTCATGTCTCTCAGTGCTATTCTGTGTCTGCCTCCTGTCTCCCCTGTCCCCCGCTCCTGCCCTTTCTGATTCCTCCAGGAACTCAGCCCTATCCTGCCCTTGCAAAGGGTATTGTGGGAGGGGTCTCACTCCCTCTCTTTCCTCCTTGCCTGGCCCCACCCCACCCTTCCTGGCCTCAGTCCCAGCTCTTGTGGAATGTAGGGCCAAACCCAAAGCTTGGCACACCCAGGATTCACATTACTGTGTCAGATCCGGGAGGGGTGGGGGGGACTGATGTTTTTGGGAGGGGTGGGCAGGGCTCAGGCTGCTGGCTAGATCCTGAGGCATTTAGGGGAAAGGGGTGGGGGGCAGGGGCAGGGCTGGGGACCACATGGGAGGTCCTGAGCCTCTCCCTCCACTCCACCCCACTCCATCCTGTCCTGGGCAGGTGAACTCCTTGGATGACAATGGCGTCCTGACTGGAAACTGGTCTGGTGATTACTCTCGAGGCACCAACCCTTCAGCGTGGGTGGGCAGCGTGGAAATCCTACTCAGCTACCTACGCACTGGCTCTTCCGTCCCCTATGGCCAGTGCTGGGTCTTCGCCGGCGTGACCACCACAGGTAGTGGAGGGACGGGGGACAGGAGCAGCCTGGGCCCTGCGAGAAAGAGGGAGGGAAACCAGAGCCCCACCCAGCCGTGGCTCTAGTGCAAGGACAGGTGGAGGGCTGGGTGGTAGGCTGGCCTTAATTATCATTAATTAGTGTTAACTACCTAGAGAGGCCTAGGGGAGAGGAGGGAGAAGGGCCAGGCAGCGCCAAGGTCAGGCAGGTGGCCTGGCTTCCCCTGACCCTCAACGCTCTCTGGCCCTAAGGCCTCCTGACCCCTGACCCAGCTTGGCAACCCCAGTGGCCCTTGTCCCCCTGCTGTTCCTCCCCTGATACCTCACCTGCCCCCTACCGCATCCCGGTCTGGGCTCTGAACCCTAACGCTGGCTCCTCCACAGTGCTGCGCTGCCTGGGCCTGGCTACCCGCACTGTCACCAACTTCAACTCAGCACACGACACAGACACATCCCTCACCATGGACATCTACTTTGATGAGAACATGAAGCCCCTGGAGCACCTGAACCATGATTCTGTTTGGTGAGGCTGGGGCCGGGGCTGGGCTGCGCATCCCTGCGAAGGGATGATGACCAAGACCTGGACGTCGAGGGGACACTGGGGAGGCCCTGAGCAGGCTGCTCAGACCCAGGCCTCCCTCCATGTCCATCCAGGAACTTCCATGTGTGGAACGACTGCTGGATGAAGAGGCCAGATCTGCCCTCAGGCTTCAGTGGGTGGCAGGTGGTGGACGCTACACCACAGGAGACCAGCAGCGGTGAGGCGGGGCCCTGCCTGGCTCCTGTGCCCCACCTTGGCCCCATCCCCATCTCCCAACCTGGGTAACAAACCCCGAGTGTCAGGGCCGGTTCGGGCCCTTTAACCCCCGTGTTTCTTCAAACGGGGTTACCAACAGAATCACCGCCCGGCCTTTAGTCAATTGTCACCTTTCTGCGTAACTATCTATTAGCGTCGATTTCCTTTGTTTATGATTTATTATGATTTTATGGTTTATATATTCAGGCTCAAAAGTCAAAAGATGGAAGAGAGTTCAGTGAGAGGTTTCCTTCCCTAACACACCCACTCTTCTCATTTGCCTTTTTACTCACACATCGTGGAGATAATTAATTGAAGGGCCCTTTTATTTATATATGTATTTAAAGTTAAAAAGGCCATTATAGTAAGTAGTACATGCCTGGAAGGGGGGAAAGTATAGAATTGAATAACTCAAAATGTGAAACTTCCCTAGTTCTCTTTCTGGACGTTTTTGTTTTGTTTTGAGTAAATGTCTAGGTCCCGCCCCAGACCTGACACATCAGACATCCCAGGGATAGATTGATGCTAAGAATCTGTATGTTTGAAAGTTTGAAAGTTCCTCTGGTGATGCTGAAGATCAGCTGGTCTGGGGACCACCGCAAGCCCTTATGGGACACATGGCAGTGGTGGCCCAGAGAGGTGGAGCGACTTTCTCTAGGGCCCAGGGCCAAGCCTCTCCCGTTCCTGACTCCCTCCCTTCACACATTCTCACCCACCAAGTTCCCCTCTTGCCTGTTCTGTTGCTCATTTTGAGTTGTATGTATGGTACAGAATAAAACCAGGGTTCAGATAGGTTCGAAGAAGAAAATAACCCCCCTAACCCAGCCCTCAGAGACCATTGCTGATATCATCTACTGATTTCCTTTTCCCCAGCACACACATTTCTGCCAAAATTGGACCTGCTGCACACTCTGTTCTCAAACAGCCCTCCCTTCCCACCTTAACATTCCGGCGCCAGGCAGCCAGGCCTGCCCCTCCTGCTGCCTTCTTCCTCACCTCTCCCTTCCTCACCCCAGGTCAGATGGCTCTTGCCTAGCCTACATTCCTCCTCTCTGGGCAAACCACTCCCTCTCAGTCATCCCTTCGAATGGTGCTCCCTGACTTGTGCAACCCAGTGATGCCTGCCATGCTGGAACAGCCTGGCCCAGGAGCCTGGGAGATCTGAGTTCCTGTCCCCACTCTGGGGAGTGGTGGGGTGCATAGCTCACAGGGTTCTGAGGCCAGCCAGACCCAGGCTTGATCCAGCTTGATGACTTCTTAGATAATGTCATCTTGGGCAAGTTGCTTGCACCTTTGCGCTTTGGTGTTGGCTGTAATTTGGGGATAATATATGCCAGATAGGGTTGTTGGGGGAATTAAATGAGGTCATTCATTAGAGAGATTAGCAGCATGCCTGGAACATAGCAGCTACTTCGTAAATATCCACTCCTTCCGTTCACTTATCTGATTGTCTTGTCAGACCCTGACATCTGTTTGGCCTCCCTGGGCCTATTTTCCCATTTGGAAGAGGAAACCATAGTGCTAGTGTTTTCTAAGATTCTTTTCTTTGTTTCTTTGTTTCTTTGTTTCTTTCTTTCTTTCTTTCTTTCTTTCTTTCTTTCTTTCTTTCTTTCTTTATTTATTTTTAAGATTTTATTTATTTATTTGAGAGAGAGAGAATGAGAGCATGAGAGGGAGGAAGGTCAGAGGGAGAAGCAGACTCCCCGCTGAGCAGGGAGCCCGATGCGGGACTCAATCCCGGGACCCCAGGATCATGACCTGAGCCGAAGGCAGTCGCTTAACCAACTGAGCCACCCAGGCGCCCCTGTTTCTTTATTTTTTAAGATTTTATTTATTTAAGAGAGAGAGAGAAGAGAAAGCATAAGCAGGGGGAGCAGCAGAGGGAGAGGGAGAAACAGATTCCATGCTGAGCAGGGAGCCCGATGTGGGGCTCCATCCCAGGACCCTGAGATCATGACCTGAGCCAAAGGCAGACGCTTAACCGACCGAGCCACCCAGGCGCCCCTCTAGGATTCTTTTCTGTTGGTTGGCCCTCACTTCCTATTTTGTGTCCTCTCTTGCCAAGCCTCTTCCTTGTCAGCCCATCTCCAGAAAACTCCTGAGCATGCTGAGAACAGACTCTATTTCCCACCAGCTCCCCTTCCACCTCCCCACAGAGAGGACACACTGCAGGCTATAGAGCTGAGGGTTTGTTCTGGATCTTTCTGGAAGGGTGGCTCTTTTCCCAGCCAGCAGGCAGAGCCACCATGGGCTCTGGGTTTGTCCTGATGCAGGACGGAAGTCCTGACCTCGGGGGGTCACAGATAGCCCAATCCAGCTTCGGCTAGTGGAGGAAGGTTGTGCCAGTGATTTGGTTATCAGGGCAGGCTTGTCCCACGTTTGGACCCACCCTGGTTGACTGAGGCCAAATGGAACTGAGCTCTTCTTTGTGTTCCTTCCATGGGTTGCCCCAGGTGGCAACTGACCCTGAGGCATTGGGCACTGGGCCTGGGTTGGGTGGGCCTCTCCCCAGGATCAGAGGGTCCCCTCAGCCTCCTTTGACCTCTGTCCTGCTCCCCTAGGCATCTTCTGCTGTGGCCCCTGCTCTGTGGAGTCCATCAAGAATGGCCTGGTCTACATGAAGTATGACACGCCCTTCATTTTTGCCGAGGTGAGGGCTGTGCTCCAGGTGCCTTCTCGGGCAGTCTGGCAGGACGAGAGCACTGGAGTCAGGCCTGGGTTCTCTGGTCCTGACTTCCGCGCTGACTGACTAGCTGTGTGACCTTGGGCAAGTCATTCATCCTAGAGTCTAGGTTTCCTCCACTGTAAAAGGGGGATAATAATGGCTGCTGAGCTTCCTGTGCTCAGGATCAAAAGAAATAATGGGTATGAAACTGCTTTAGAAGTCGTAAAGTCAGCGAATAAGCACCCGAGATTACTGTGATTAGTGCCAAAATGTACTGCAAGGAGCTGCCCAGCTTCTCTGCTCTCGGCCTTCATCTGGCTCAGCTTGGAAAGTCTCCCAGTTTGGCTGTGCCAGGAAGTTCCCGACCTTTGGATCCAGCCGTCCCTGCAGCTGGGGGGCAGGCCTGCCCTCAGACCCTCAGGCTTGCTCGTTCCCCGCTCACACCCCCCCCAACAGGTCAACAGTGACAAAGTTTACTGGCAGCGACAGGACGATGGCAGCTTCAAGATCGTATACGTGGAAGAGAAGGCCATTGGCACGCTCATCATCACAAAGGCCATTGGATCCAACATGCGGGATGACGTCACCCACATCTATAAACACCCAGAAGGTACCATTCCTCCAACCTGGTTGGCTCTGGCCCACTCCCGGGGTTCCCGCTGAGCCCTTGCGCACTCCGGCGGCAGCCATAACCTCACCCCTGACCCTCAACCCCCAGGCTCAGACGCAGAGCGGAAGGCAGTGGAGACCGCAGCCGCACACGGTAGCAAACCCAACGTGTACTCCAGCCGCGACTTGGCGGAGGATGTGGCCGTGCAGGTGGAGGCCCAGGATGCGGTGATGGGGCAGGACCTGGCAGTCTGTGTGGTGCTGAGCAATCGCGGTGGCAGCCCCCGCACCGTGAAGCTGCACCTCTACCTCTCGGTCACCTTCTACACCGGGGTCATGGGGCCTGTCTTCAAGGAGAGCAAGAAGGAAGTGGTGCTAGCTCCAGGGGCCAGTAAGTGCTCCTTCCCCAGCCCTGCCCCACGGATGGCCAGGCACCCTGCAGCTGTGGGCCCAGAGACCCCCCCCTCCGGAGGCCATGTCTGGGTAAGCAGGCCCTGGCGACACCTTGCCTCTTCTCTGCAGCGGACCGCATGTCCATGCCTGTGGCCTACAAGGAATACCGGCCCCACCTCGTAGACCAGGGGTCCATGCTGCTCAACGTCTCAGGCCACGTCAAGGAGAGCGGGCAGGTGCTGGCCAAGCAGCATACCTTCCGTCTGCGCACCCCAGACCTTTCCCTCACAGTGAGTGCGGCTTGCTGGGCAGGAGGGATGAGCGGGGGCTGAGGGAAGTCAGAGGGCAAGGGGCAAGGGCATGAAACTGGGAGAGGGCTGGCCTGGCGAGCAGTTCCAGGAGAAGGGGGTCGGATACTGGCTTTGGGCTCTTGGGCCTCCATGTCCTCATCTGTAAAGTCAGATCTCATATTCCTGGTCCTGCAGAAGCTTCAGTTGGGGAGTGGGTTGGAGTTTCTTCTCTGGCTTTTGCGGAGCCCTGTTTCTCTCAAGGGTGGAAATGTGGGACTGGGGGAGATTTTGATGCAGAAGGAGTTTTCCCTCTGGTGGAATGTATGGTTCCACTGTATCTGGCCAGGGTCTCTGATGTGGAGGTGGGCTTCTTCTTCTCCTAGTTGTTGGGGGCAGCCGTGGTTGGCCAGGAGTGCGAAGTACAGATTGTCTTCAAGAACCCCCTGCCTGTCACCCTCACCAACGTCGTTTTCCGGCTTGAGGGCTCCGGGCTACAGAGACCCAAGATCCTTAATGTGGGGTGAGTCTGGCCTCTCCCCCGCCCCTGCCCTTTTGTGCCTCCCAGACTGCCCTGGGTGCCACACTGCTTCCTCTCTTGGTCAGGACAGTAGTCAGCCAGGACCCAATACAGCAGCCTAGAGCCAGCCAGCAATGCCTCCTGACTCGGTTCAGAGCCAGCAGCAGTTAAGAAGACCTGCCATGTGCCTAGTGCTGGGCTGGTCCATCCCGCCGTCTCACTAGGGAGCCAACACTTCACTTAGGAATCATTAGCAACTCATCATTAACACATGCCCAGCGCTCAGGAACCGACCGGGCACTTCAGGATCATTATCTCATTCGCAGACCACAAAAACCCTTCAAGGTACATTCGAGATCATCATATGATTAAAAGCAAAGCTTTGGGATCCTGAAGACTTAGGTTCAAGTCCCAGCTCCTACACTCACTGGCTGTGTGCCGTGGAGCAGGTGACTTATCTCCTTTAAGCCTGTTTTCTCACCTGGAAAGTAGGGATGACAACCATCCCGGTTCCGAGGGTGGCTCAGGGAGCTAGGTGAGATATGCACGTGAAGCATTTAGTGTTGGCTTTGGCCCAACGTGAGCCTCTGTTGGTCGTTCTTATTTTTTTTTTTTTTAGATTTTATTCATTAAGAGAGAGGGACACATTAGGAGAGGGAACGCAAGCAGGGGGAGTGGGAGAGGGAGAAGCAGGCTTCCCGCTGAGCAGGGAGCCCGATGTGGGGCTCGATCCCAGGACCTGATCATGACCTGAGCCAAAGGCAGATGTTTAATGACTGAGCCACCCAGGTGCGCCGATCGTCCTTATTTTGATTGTGGCCATCATCACCCCCACTTGACGATAGGGAAGCTGGCAGCCACTCCATAAGGGGCAGACTGAGCTCTTCCCACCTGGGCGCACCTGACACGCAGGCTCTCAAGCCTGCTGCTTTCTTTGTGTCATGAGGGCTGAGCTGCAGTTCTCAAGGTGAGGGCCCTGTGCTTCAGGCCCCTACCAGCCCCCTTGGCCCTCACCCCGGGCCAGGCGAGGCTCTGCACCCAGTGAGGGGACACTGAGTGCCTGTGTCCCTGGGCCTCTGCTGTCCTCTCTGACAGAGACACATGGGCTGCTGTCTTCCTCCCCGGAACAGCTCAGAGGGAAAGCAGAGAAGGCCAGAGGCTGACCTTTAAGATCAGACTTCTGGGGACAGGGGCAGGTGTTTTCCTCTTTTGACAAAGAGTGCCTGAGGGAAAGGGGTGGACCCCGTGGGGGAGCTGGGTGGGGGATGCAGGGGGTCCCTGCCCACCCTGTGCATCCCTTGCCCTGACACAGAGCAGGCTCTGCCAGCTGGTGGCTGCCACTTTTGCCAATAGGCCGAAGCTGAATAGTTGCTATCCTGATCTTTGCCCCAGCCTTGACCATGGATGATGTGATATGCCACAAAGGAGTGCTTTTCCCCATTTCACCCTATGTGGGTCTCTGTCACCTTAGAGAGGGAGCTTGGGGCTCCCAGGTAGCTCACCCTATAGGCATCTCTCACCTACAGATGATGGAGAGAGGTTCCCCAGAAGCTGGACTCCCCTCAGCACCTCCACCAGACCTTAGATTCTTGCCCCCGCCTAGAAGTAAAGAGGTGACCCCTGTGCTGAGCATAGGGAGATCCAGCCCCTATCTTTGGCTGTGGGGCTTGTATGAGCCTCCCCCCAGCCCTGCCTTTAAAGGCCCCAGTCTTCCCTCCAGTAAATGAGAGGGTTGGATGATGGTTTCTCAAGGCAGGTCCTCCTTGGACATTCTATGGCTCCTTGCTACTTCAAGCCCAGTCTGCGGTCTACAGAGCAATTGAGAACTCCAAGTGGGAAGTCCCTGGCTTGGTGGTTCAGATATATTAGATTCTAAGATGGGTGTTACTTTGCTCTCATTGGCACATCAAAAGCTGTGGGATGGAAACCCCATTAAGCATAAGGTGTGCCACCCAGCGGGTTGACTGGCCACTTAATAAACATTCCAGACTTACTCCTCCAAATGGCTTGTTGTCACCACCAAACCAGTCACCAAGGGAGGCTGGAAGTCTGTTCCAAACCCTTCTGGGGAATTTCCTCCACAGCCTAAATCATAGTCTTTAGAATGTCCTTAGGGTGGCCTTCTGGGGCCGATTTGACTTTGGAGAAACAGCCCGAGGCCATTTAGAGCCAAGACTAATTAATAAGGCAGATGAACAAGATGGGTGGGGATGCCCTTTTCCATCAGGAATGACGCTTGGCTGTAAAGGAGGAACAGGGTGTCTGTGGGGGGCACGGGGTGGGGAGAGGGACAGCGAGAGGGACTAGACTGGGCACACTTGATGTGCTTGTGGTTTTCAGTGGCTCTGAAGAAAAATCTGAGAGGAGTTTTAAAAAATGTTTCAAGCCTTGGCAACACGGTTGAACAAGTACGTAATTGCAGGACCGTGCTCATTTGGATGTCTAAGTTCTGGTGTCCTTGTCAGAGAGTTGGTTTCATTCCCTGCACTGGGTTTCAGGCACATTCCAGTGGTAAGCAGCTGATGTGCTGCACTTGAACAGGCAGGCGTGGGTGTGGCAAGGTGGCAGCTGACACGAAGGCCGGGGCTGGGAGAGATCTTGACATTGCTAGCTGGAAGCTGGAAAGCAGCCACTCTTGGAAATAATGTTACAAATAAAGGCTATATTCTGAAATAGTACTAGTATGAATTAAGTAGAAGGTTTTTAAAAAAATATTTATTTATTTGACACAGAGAGAGAGGACAAGCAGGGGGAGAGGGAGAGGGAGAAGCAGGCTGCCCACTGGCTTGATCCCAGGACCCTGGGATCGTGACCTGAACCGAGGGCAGACGCTTAACCAGCTGAGCCACTGAGGCGCCCCTAGAGCTTTGAAGTCCTGTCTGAGCCTAAACAACTTGAAGCTTGTATCTATGGAAAAGTGGGCACAAGTTAAAAATACAAATTTGTAACTAGCCACAGTATAGCTTATCTGTTATGTTGTAGACTTAATGTCTAGTTATATATTTTGATTAGAAGTCTAGAAATTAGGTCCATAACTTAACAGGTAGACCGTATATATATGTCCCCACCTTCCACTTCTTCCCTCCTTCATGGAGCTTAGAGGCACCTACAAGACCATCTGATCCCACCCCCTCATTTTGCATTCACTCCCATTTTACAAACCAGAAGGTAAGAATCAGAGTTTAGTAACTTATCTTAAACCACACAGCTAACAGCGATAGAAGAAAGAGTACAAATTGGTCCAGGGAAGCCCTTTGGAATCAGGCTCCAAGCTAACTAAATGTTTAGTCCCAAGGAGAGCTCATCTTCGAAGTTGGGGTGTTGGCTCATTCCCTTGGAGGACTGAGTTGTCTGCACAGTCGGGCTCCAGAGGAAAGAAGATCCCCAGGGCAGGCTTGGGTTGACTAGGGGGCCAGAGGCAAGGGTTCAGGCAGAGGCAGGAGAGGACAGATGCTAAGAGGCACAAGCGAGGGGGATGGAGATGCGGTCGTGGTCAGTGTGTAAAGCGCACACACCGGCTGCTGCGGGAGCTCAGAGCAGGACGAGGCTCATTTCCCTGAGGGCAGGAGGTGCTCAAGGGAGCCCTCCCTGAGGGGGTGGTGTGAGCAGGGCCTGGAGCCAGCCCAGGAGCAGAGTGAGTTCAGGGACGGGAAGGAACTGGCTGTCAGGGCTGGTGGGCAGGAGGAATGGTGGGGGATGATGAGGCCATGCAGGCAGGGCTGAGTCAGAGGGAGCCTGTGTGTCAGGTTAGGGAGTCGCAGTCTCATCCCTAAGCCCCGAGGAAGCCCAGCCCTCGAAGGGTTCAGCTCACCTCCGAGAGACTAGAGAGTAGAGTGGAAAAATAAGATAGGACCTAGAGGCAAGGAGGCCAGTTAGAAGGCTGGTGAAACTGTGACTCCCAGAGGGATGGTCTGGGACTAAATTTCCAGATATCTGCGAGGAAGGGAGAAAATGAAGACGCTAGTATGTGTGTGCACATGAACACATGTATGTATGTCTCTCTCTCTCTCTCTCTCTCTCTCACACACACACACACACACACACGCAAAGTGTCACTTTAAAAAGATGCCAGTCGTCTGTTCTTGGGAAGAACTTTCCTTTTTCTCTGAGATAACATCCTTCCAATGTTTGGGGGTATTTAAAATGCTCCTTCCTGTTTGGAAAGATGATCATGGCAAAGGATAATTAATTTTCTTCCACTTTTTTTCTTGGCAAAACTGAAATTATTTGGCAATACTGTGTTGAGCCCCAAAGTCTCTTGGTTTGTTTGTTTTTTTAAAGATTTTATTTATTTGACAGAGAGAGACACAGCGAGAGTGGGAACACAAGCAGGAGGAGTAGGAGAGGGAGAAGCAGGCTTCTGGCCGAGCAGGAGGCCCAGTGCGGGGCTCGATCTCAGGACCCTGGGACCATGACCTGAGCCGAAGGCAGATGCTTAACATCTGCGCCACCCAGGCGCCCCATCTTGGGTTTTTTTTTTTAAAAGATTTTATTTATTTGAGAGAGAGAGAGAGCACGCACACAAGCAGGGGGAGGGGCAGAGAGGGAGAAGCTGACTCCCAGCTGAACAGGGAGCCGATGCAAGATGCAGGGCTTGATCCCAGGACCCTGGGAACATGACCTCAGCCAAAGACAGACCTTAACTGACTGAGCCACCCAGGCGCCCCCAAAGTCTTGTTTTGAAGTTTCCTCAGTCCAGGAAGTCCCAGGTGGGATAGGTATAGATGGTGTGGTTTGGGCAGGAGCACTGGTGCTGGAGAGGTGGGAGAGACAAGGCAGCCGTCTCTGTCCAGGTGTTTGTGGGAGTGGGGAGGGAGGACTCCCGGGACGACTGGAAGATTCCCAGCTCAGGCAGCTGGGAGGGTGGCGCTGACCTGACTATGCAGAGGCAAAGGCCCAGGAGGCCTTGGGGCTCAGGCTTCATCCTGGCCATGGGTATGGGGGTTCCAACTGAGCCCAGAAATGCCTGAAGCGCTCTGCCTCCTTCTCCTTCCTTCCTGGCTGCCCCATCAGTCCTTCCTCCTGACTCCACCCACGGCCCATGACCCTGTCTCTGCCCACAGGGACATTGGCGGCAACGAGACAGTGACACTGCACCAGAAGTTCGTGCCTGTGCGACCAGGCCCCCGCCAGCTCATCGCCAGCTTGGACAGCCCACAGCTCTCCCAGGTGCATGGTGTCATCCAGGTGGACGTGGCTCCAGCCCCTGGGGGCGAGGGCTTCGTCTCAGATGCTGGAGGCGACAGTCACTCAGGGGAGACCATCCCTATGGCATCTCGAGGTGGGGCTTAGCCCCTGGCCGGGAGCAATGGGACTGGAGTCAGATGAGCAAGGACATTGCCTCAAGTCAGGGGCCTACTGCAGAGCTGCTCCCCAGAGGCTCAGGTGGGGAGGCCAGGGCATCTGGGCAGGGAGCCAAGCTTCACTTGCACAGGGCAGCACAAATGCTAATAAACTGTTTTTTAATGAACTGTTTTTCATGAAACCATTCTGTACATTTGTCAGTTCGTGCCAGGCCAGGGAGTGTGGACTCACAGCCTGTCCCGGGGATGCATGTGGCGTTTCGGGTGCCCCTTGTTCTGAGAAGGCTGGCTGGGGGTCAGCAGCGGTGCCAGTTCAGCAGCTCTTGAGATAGGGCCTGCTTAGCGTCTGGAGAACCTTGAGCGTTTAACCCATCTTCCCCCGACCCCAGGGTACGTCTACTGACCAAAACCCTTCAGAAGCCCGCTGGAGTGGGGTTGGACTGCCTCCCTTCCCTGGCAGCTACAGTGGCGGAGAAGCATCTGAACTGCCTTTTGTAGGCGCATGTTTGTGGTAGAAATAGGCTGGAGTTCTCTCTGAGTGGCAAAAACCACTTTCCAGTATTTATCTATCTATCTATCTATCTATCTATCTATCTATCTATCTATCTATTTATTTATTTTTAAAGATTTTATTTATTTATTTAACAGAGAGAGATACAGCAAGAGAGGGAACACAAGCAGGGGGAGTGGGAGAGGGAGAAGCAGGCTCCCCGCAGAGCAGGGAGCCTGATGTGGGGCTCGATCCCAGGACCCTGGGATCATGACCTGAGCCGAAGGCAGATGCTTAACCCACTGAGCCACCCAGGCATCCTCCAGTATTTATTTTCAAATGCCCTCATCTAAGAATTTTTACTAAAGTAATACATGTTCAACGTGGAGAATTGAGAGAATACAGAAGATTGTAAAGAAGCAACTGAGAAACCTCAACCACAACCAGGTACTGAAAATAGCTATTAAGGTCGTGTTTCGTATGCTGTCCCCCTCCCCATGTAACTGGGGTGCACATTTTCCCACAGCATTAAATATTCTCCCCAAACATCGTGTTTACCCTGGACAGTAGTCTTGGCTTCCAGGCTATCGTCCTGGTCCTCCTGCGGCCCCCACTCAGCCTTGGGGTGTTGGAGTGACTCAGGCCCCCACCCAGGCGCTCCTCCAGCCAGCTACACTCTGCCTCGGTGAGCCCTGCCAGTGCCGTGGTTGTAAGGACTACTGGGCCCCCTTGAACTTCAAACTTGCTTATCTCCTGCTTTCTCAGCACGTCTACTGGATATCTCATAGACTTCCCACATAGTATGTGTCCAAGCTTGAACTGTGGACCTCCTGTAGCCAATCCTCCCATGGCCTCCCTTCTATCAGCAAATGGCAACTCCATCTTTCCAAGTTTTGTGGGCCCCAAATCTTGGAGTCATTCTTGGCTTCTTTCCTTCTCTCATGTCCCACATCCAGTCTGTCCGCGAATCTTGATGGTCTGTCTCCCATACAGAGCTGTCCAGCATCTGACTGCTCCTCATCCCCTCTTCCTTTCCCAGGCTCCAGAGCTGCCTTCAGCTCTCATCTGGATTGTTCCCCAGCCTCTTGATCATTTCCCCCACTTCCGCTCTTGCCCTCTGGTCCTCTGTTCTGCACACAGCAGCCGGGATGGCTGGGTAAATCTAATCCAGTCAGCCCTCTGCTCAAAACCTTCTATGGCCCGGCCCCTGCTTTTCCTTCTGGAGGAGTACTGCCCCCAGCTTGCAAGGCCAGCCCCACCCCGTTATTCAAGTCTCAGCTCACAGGCCACCTCCTCAGGGAACTCTTCGCTGGCCCCCCATCTGATTTGTTTTCCTGCCCCCTGGTCTCTTTAGCCTATCATCCCATTTTATTTCATGTCCTGCCTAGCACTCATTGTTTGACATTGGGGTGTTTTCCTGCTTATTAAATTCTGTCTCTTTTCTCTGAAATGTGAGTTCTGGAAGAACTGAGACCTTCTATGTCCCAGGACCCAGAACAGGGACTAGCACCAAGCAGCGCAAGAGATGTTTGCTCCTTACAATTTAGAGGCAATGGCTTGCAAGATGTGACTTTTAATTGTTCCTTGAATTTATGAAGCAAACTCCAGTGGTTTCCCTATGTTTTTATTTTATTTATTTATTTATTTATTTAAGATTTTATTTATTTATTTGAGAGAGAGAATGAGACAGAGAAAGAGAGCATGAGAGGGGGGAGGGTCAGAGGGAGAAGCAGACTCCCTGCCGAGCAGGGAGCCCGATGCGGGACTCGATCCCGGGACTCCAGGATCATGACCTGAGCCGAAGGCAGTCGCTTAACCAACTGAGCCACCCAGGCGCCCCTATTTTATTTTACTTTTAAATTTTTCCCATTTTTAATAACAGATGAACAAATTCGGTCCCATAGAAGGACATGATTTAATTGATTAATCCTTTCTTCCTGGAAGTTTAAGTCTTTGCAATGTTCTGCCATTACATGCATAAATATCCTTATATAAGCACATATATCTTTGTGCTTGTTTCTTATTTCCCTGAAAACCCCCTAGAGTGAGAATTACTGGGGAAAAGGGATTGAGCATATTTAAGGTGGTTGATACATTTTGTTCATTAGTTTCCAGAAAGATGGAGCAGCAACACAGCAGTATCTTTTTTTAATTGAACACCTGGGAGAAAATGTGAGCGCTTAAGATTTCTAACAACTTTGTAACTTGCTTCACATTTTTCGTTTTACCCTGGTCCCCTGTGCTTATTAGAGCTCCAAAATGCTTGAAATCCTCAAAAAGAAAAACAGAAGCACAAAAAACAGGAAGGCAATGCTGTTCTCCAAACAGCTGGAGGGAAAGAAACAAATATATACGGAGCTCCCACTATGGGTTAAGTTCTGGCTGGGGGCTCGAGAGGGGCATCTCTTTAAGTCTGTGGAGGTGAGCGTTAGAATCCCTGGTGTCGCAGCTACTGTGCTCTGGCCTCGGGCCTCTAGTTCCCCTCGACTAGAATGTAAGCCCCTGAGGACAGAGACCGCCCCCCCACTTTACTTAGGGCTGATTCACAGTCGGTGACATGCAGCAGGTGCTCCATAAGTATCTGTTGAATGGATGATGAGCTACGTTGGATTGTGACGGGGAGTCTGGGAGCCGGGGGGAGCAGTGGAGGATTGTGTTTTGGAGCATTTGTGGGAAGAAGCCATGATGGATGACTAGACCTGCTCTAGGAAAGATAGATAAATGGGCACCTGGGGAGCTAATAACTATCAGTGCAGACTCCTACTGGGACTGTGCCTCAGAAAACTATACCAGGGAAACCAATTTTATGCCTGTTTATGTATGTGGTTATTTCCTTGACATCATCCTTTATATTATAAAGTGGTTTTTAAAAACAGATTTAATTAATTGATTAATTAATTAATTAATTAATCTTGCAAGGGGAGGGGCAGAGAGGGAGGAAGAGAGATAAGCAGAATCCATGCTGAGCCTGAAACCTGATGCAGGGCTCCATCCCACGACCCTGAGATCATGACCTGAGCCAAAATCAAGAGTCAAACACACACTAGGGGCGCCTGGGTGGCTCAGTTTGTTAAGCATCTGCCTTTGGTTCAGGTCATGATCCCGGGCTCCTGGGATGGAGCCCCCTGTCGGGCCCTCTGCTCAGCAGGGAGTCTGCTTCTCCCTCTGCCTCTGCCCTCCTCCTGCTCGTTCTCTCTCTCTCTTTCTCTCAAATAAATAAAATCTTAAAAAAAAAAAAAGTTGAACACTCAACTAACTGAGCCACCCAGGCAACACCCCCCCTTTTTTTAGTAAAAAGAAGGTATTCTTAGTCTTGGTTTTAGGAAATCCACTAGGCTTGCCCTCTTAGCTGGTGCCCCTGGACTGATGAAGCAGTCATTGTCTGAGAGTCTTGATGACCTGTTTTGTTTCTCCTGGGACACCTGGTATACAAAGTTGAACACTAGGGAGGAGGTGGACTCTTTGCATTGGTAGCCCAGGGCTTCCTGAGGGTAAAGAACCAGTATTCCCTTTAATTTCTTCTGCCCCAAGATTTAAAATTGGGAACATTAGTGTGGACTGTGGTAGCTTCAACTGAGGCCTAACAGCAGGGAAGGGGACCATCCTAGGCTCAGAGAACCATCCTAGGCTTGAGAGTCCCTGAACCCCAGCTAAGTGGGTTTGATTTGGCAAAGCCTGTGGCTAATGCTCGAAGCTCCTGCAGCCCCTTGGCCCAGGGAGCAAAGTCTGGACCTGGGTGTTGAAGCCTGAGACCTCAGGTACCAACCTCTGTGGCTGATTTTCTTTCTTTCTTTCTTTCTTTCTTTCTTTCTTTCTTTCTTTCTTT